>NW_005871139.1:405379-444083 GCF_000147115.1 Myotis lucifugus
TAATCTTGTTCCAATGGTTGCGTATGCCAAAGCCTCTTCCAACATTGTCTTGTATTCCTTATCAGATTGTAACCTAGAAGTTTGGAATATTACTATTTCTCAGCATACATGAAAAATATTCCTTAACTCCAATTACAAATAAACTTTTGCTCTTAGGGAAAACGCTGTGTGTTTTCTGTATGCCCAAGAGGAGCTTAAAGAGTCAAATGCAAGAAGGTTTGAAAATGAGCATAAGAAGGACACAGCAGTGCCCTGCATGGACCGGATGAGCAGGGATGACCAAACAACCTGAATGGATAACCAAGGACCGTTGATTAAACAACGGATGACCCGGGACTACCTCAGCCCCCTCCCCCAACCTCCAAAACCTTGACACCTTCTAAACCCCTGGAATTTAGATACAACCTGGGTGAAGGAGGTTGGGGGAAAGAAAGAACAACTGGGGCAACTCTGATTAACTGTGATTTCTTTCCCCACATAAAGGAACTTAAAATACAAATTAAATTCAATTATAAAAGAATAAATTTATATTTTCTACATGCCTGAGTCTGTGGCCTGAAATTTATAGTTTTTTTTCTTTATCTAAAACACACACACACACACACAGAGTTCTGGAAGAATATACACCAAATGGTAAACAATAGTCAGCTCTGGAAAGGGGAGTTGGTTGATTTTTAAGGACAATATAACTTTTTACTCTTTATGGTTCTTAATTGTCTAAATTTTTAATAAGATAAATTTATCATTTGTATAATTTAAAAATTAACAAAAGAAAGAAAATACGAATTTTTCCTGCAAGAGTGGCATATACTTATTTTATTCCTGTTGTGCTGCTAATGAACAGATCAGCAAAAGATAGAGAAGGAGGCCATGCAAAAGGCTCAATTTGAGAAAAGGAGGAAACTCACTGAAGAGTGATGATTCGAATGTGATAGAGGTGAAGAAAAGCTGAATTTTTTTGTTTTGTTTTGTTGTGTTGTATCTTAGGAAAAGTTTCTGTAGGTTAATAGAAAACATAAGCAACTTCTATAGTAGAGAAACTAAGGAAGTTTTTAAAAGCAGAAAATGCTCTAAGTCAAAACAACATTCAACGGTCCTTGATCAGCTTCATCCTCAGCAGCTTTGGAACAGCATTCAACACAGGACCGTCCTGCCTCCCTGGGCTGCTCCTCTCCTGGCTTGGTGTCTCTCTCTCTCTCTCTCTCTCTCCCTCCCTCTCCTGGGGCAGCCTCCAATCTGCCCCATGGGTTTAATTAGCACTTTCTGCAGACAATTCCCAAAGCTATATCTGGAGATGACCTCTCTCCTGGGTCACATTCTTCATATCTAATTCCCTGCTAGCTTCCCATCCTAATATAGAGAAACAGATCCATAATCCCTCTCATGCTCCTGGTTCCATTCCAGTTAACGATACCACTATCACTCCCCAGTCATTTCATTTGGGGTCAGAATCTCTCTCTCTTCCCTCTCTCTCTATATTAGTATATCCATATTAAAACTAACAACATGATGATCACTAAGTGTAGTTTAAGATACCTTTGCAGTTCTTTCTGTCCTTAGGATATATTTCACAAAGAATGCATTTTCAAATTATATGTGTGTGTTTATTTCTTTTTAGGTGAGAAGAGCAAACTTTTTAACACTTCATGAAGTGGACAGACTCCTTTCTCAGAACTGCAAATGGGGTGGAAGGCAGGAAGCTCTTATAGGAGAAAAAGAAAAAAAGAACAAGGAGGAGAAAAAAAATAGAAAACATCTAATTGGCTGGGACCTTGCTTAAAATGAGAAGACCCAGAGTTTGATTGGCATTTGGGGGGTTGGCTGACTGGATATACTGTGTTTCTGGTTAAGCAGAGTATTTACAGAGTCATGAAAGTTACCTGTTTCAGGTAGAAGCAACCACATCTTGGGCCTAGAAAGTTATTACCACAAACAGGCACATGACCCTTCCCTTAGTATTCTTGGAGCATCTCTCTGATAGAGTGAATGTTTATACATTCACTAAAGGAAATAGGTGGAGGGTATAGCATGAAACTCGATTTTCCAGTTTAACAAGACATAATTCCTCTTCCACAGCTTGTTGTCCACCACAGGGATCCCTTTTAAATTCCTAGTCCAGTGATGGCGAGCCTATGACACGCGTGTCAGAGGTGACAAGCGAACTCATTTTTTTTGGTTGATTTTTCTTTGTTAAATGGCATTCAAATATATAAAATAAATATCAAAAATATAAGTCTTTGTTTTACTATGGTTGCAAATATCAAAAAATATCTATATGTGACACGGCACCAGAGTTAAGTTAGGGTTTTTCAAAATGCTGACACGCCGAGCTCAAAAGGTTCGCCATCACTGTCCTAGTCTGTCCCCAGGAGGCAGGGATGGTGGGGATAGTGGGAGTCACTATTATCTTAGCACACCCACTACCCAAATACCCACCCCATGACCTCATTGACTCCAACTACTCTGCTGCCCAAATTTCCCTCTTTTTCTTGGGCAAGGTCTCCTCTTCCCTGGATGTTGGTGCCGGGGATGAGGGCCCCCTTTCCAGAGGACCCTGCTATCTGCCACTCTGAGTCATACACAGTCTATACATATACACCTGCTCTGGCAGGACGGGGTGGGTCCTTTCCTACTTTAGCCTTTGGCATCTCAAATCATTCTCCGTTAAAGGCTGCCTCTCTATAGACACCTACTCTAGTGTTTAAGAGCTCCGATTCTGGGGAAAAACTTCTAGTTTTCAAATCAGCCCTGCTGCTTCCTAAATGAGTGCATTTCAGCATTTACTAAACCTCCGAGTCTCTGTTCTTCGTGTGTGAAACACAGGAAATAATCCTCTATGTTACCAAGACACAAACCTACAAATTTAAAATACATATGCTTTACTTTGTTCCATTTTGTTTCCAGTTGCTATGGATTGCCTTATTTGTGGTTCTTTTCTTTATTTTCATCTCATTTTGTTTTAAAATATTTACATGGCCCCCAAGGTCTAACTATCAAACAAACTACATTTAGAGAAGTTTAACATTCACCCTTATCCCCGCTACCAGCCTGTTAATATCCTCCTCACTTCTTACCAGAAAACCATTTGCAGTTTTTTGTTTACCCTTCCAATGTTTTATTATTATCATATATACTCATATCCCATGCCCTCTTAAATAAAAGGTAGCATATTATAAACACTGTTCTGCCCTTGGTGCATATATATATATATATATATATATATATATATATATATATATATATAATTTCAGAGAGGAAGGGAGAGGGAGAGAGAGATAGAAACATCAATGATGAGAATCATAGATTGGCTGCCTTCTGCATGCCCCCTACTGGGGATCGAGCCTGCAACCCAGGCATGTGCTTTTGACCAACAAACCTGGGACCCTTCGGTCCACAGGCCAACGCTCTATCCACTGATCCAAACTGGCTAGGGCTGCCCTTGGCTTTTTCAACTAATTATATCCATAGAAGAATATAGAGATCATCTATATTTCTGGATTTTCATTTCCTTCAACCACTTCATGGTCCTCCTTTGTATGGATGTACTATAGTTTATTTCAACTAATATATTGTTGGACATTTGCGTTATTTTCTATTTTGCAATTACACATAGAGTGACTGTGAATTGCCTTATACATATGTCATTGAATACTCTCCCAAGTAAATCTTTAGGAAAGATCCTTGAAGTGGATTGGCAGGCCAAATGCTTATGTAATACTAGAGGCATGATGCATAAAATTAGTGCAAGAGGAGGCCTTCCTTCCCCCGGCTGCCAGCACCGGCTTCCCTCTGGCACCCGGGACCCAGGCTTCCCTCACAGCCCTGGCTTCATCTGGTAGGTCATCTGGAAGGATATCCAGAAGGACGTCCGGTCTAATTAGCATATTACACTTTTATTATTATAGTCTAGGGGCCAGTGCACAAATTCGTGCACCTTGAAAGGAACTGTGGGTCATGAGACTGCAGTGGACACAGGGGTGGGTCTTGGCCCATCCCGTCTGCTGGCAGCTGCCGCTCACACCCGCTGATGGCGCCGAGTGATCGGGACCAGCTCCGGGTGCCGGCAGCGGGTGCGAGTGGTGGCTCCAGCACTGGCAGCAGGTACAAGCACCTGGCAGGACCACGGCACACAGGAGCAAAAAATTTTAGTAACCACCAAAGGCTCGACCCAATGACAGCGACCAGCACCCTGCCTTGGTCTGGCACCCCTGTTCACCTGCTCCACCATCCCACTGTGCCATGTTCCACACTCTGCCACCTGCTACAGACACCCACCATGTTCTGCGCATGTCCCTTGTGGTCAGCACATGTCATAGTGACTGGTTGTTCAGATGTTTGGTCTATTTGCATATTAGGGTTTTATATACATATAGATTGTTAGATATGGACAAGTTCCTCCACCAGGACTGTACTCCCACCAGCAAAGTATTTCTCCTCAGCCTTGCCCACAGAATCCAATTGTTGCACTCTGGGATCTTTACCAATTTGATAGGTAAGAGATGGTGTTTTAATTTATATCTCTTATTTTGAGCAAGGTTGAGTATCTTTTCATATCTTTAAGTGCTATATGCATTTCTTTTCTTGTGAATTATATATATGTATTTCTTGTCCAGTTTTATAAGGTTTTGTCTTCTCAACTTGTAGAAAAATTTTAGATATTAGAGATATTAACCCTTTTTCTGTGAAAGAAAGTGCAAATATTTTTCATAGGTATCACCTGTATTTTTTCATGTTTAATGGCATTTGGCCATGCAGAATTTGAAAAAAAAAAAACATATCCAAAGTTATCAACATTTTCCCTTAATTTGGAAAAATTTTCACTCACATGTTATGATTCACCCATGTTTTCTCCTATTATTTGTACAGTTTCATTTTTTACACTCAGACCTTTTACTCATTTTGAATTTATATTAGTATATGATATGCAGATTAATTTTTTAAAATCTATTTCATATGGCTATCCAGTTGTTCCAACATCACTTTTTGTAAAGTTTTTATTTTCCACTAATTTCAGATGCTGCTTTTATCATGGCCTGAATTTCCATGTGCAATTAGGTTTATTTCTGGATTTTCTATTTGGTTCCATTATTTTGTCTGTTTATTCACTTGCCAATACAATTTTCTTCTAATTATAGAGACTTTGTAATATGTTTTAACATCTGGTCTAAGATCTAGCCCCCACCATTGTTTTTCTTTTTTAAGGTTTTCCAGGCTATTTATGTTTAATTACTTTTCCAAATTAAATATAATCAATTTGTTCAATGTCAAGAAAAAAACCTGATAATATGTGTTATCAGAATAAATATCATTACAATATTGAGTCTCTTCCTATCTATATCCATGGTATGGCTTACTATTTGCTCATGTTTACATTTTTTCATTCAGGTATATTTTATAGTTTCTTCATATCTATGTTTGTCATTTCTTATTAGATTTATGTCTAGGTACTTTTGTTATGTTTGTTACAATTATAAAAGGAATTGTTATGTCTTTCAACCAGTTATTTTCTATATATGAAAGCCATTGCTTCCTATATATTGATTTTAGAGCCTGGTGTCTAACTAAAGTATCTTAAAGTGTTTTGGTATTTTTTCAATGATTTCCTCCCGAGATATATATTAATATCTGTAAGTGGAGATGATTTTACCTCTTCCTCTCTAATTCGTATGCCTCTCTCTAGCAGCATTAGATGATCATTTTTTAAAAGGTTTTAAATAATAATGATGATATTGGCCATCTTTGTGTTATTCCTGACTTTGGCAGGTGTTTCCTCATTAAATAAGAGGCTGCCTTTGGGGATAAGATACATATAAATATCGGATGCATTTTTAATTCCTAGTAAATCTGTCCCCTTCTCTGCATTGTGGCTGAGAGGATACTTCAGGAATACAGCGGAAGTTACCAAGAATGGTTGCTTTTAAAATTTTAATGTACATACCAATCACCAGGGGATCCTGTTGAAGTGCGATTGTGATTCAACAGGGATAGGAAGGGGGCTGAGTGTCTGTATTTTTAACCAGCACTCAGGGTAGGCTGGGAGGCTACTGCTCAGAGGGGACCACACTTTAAGCAGCAACGATCTAAAACAAATAAGTCGCTCTCTAGCTTTGATTGTCAAACTACACTTAAAAATAATTCAGTGGGAAGGAAATAAGCATGAAAATTCTGGTTTTCAATGTTAAGAGCCAGACACTTGAGAGAGAGCAAAGGGTTTGTTTGCTTCTTTGTTTTATTTTTTGTTTGTTTGTTTTAGGAAATCTCCCAGTGCTGGTATTTTAACTCTCTGTGAGCCAAGCCCGGTGGTCTAGGGCAGATGTTTTCTCAGAGAATGGGAAGATGCAGGATGTGACAAAAGGCGGCTTCCTGCCACATAGGAAGAGGAAGCCGGCCCTTTCTGCAGCTGTAGGGAGGAATCTGGGAGATGGACTTGAGAGGTAGTTTCTGCAGCCCCAGTGAGAACGCATGCTGGGGCTGTGCACAGGGAGAGAAAGGCTGGGAGCCGACAGTTAGCAATATTGTACTGTACGCTTAACATTTTCCTGAGGGTAGATTTATGTTGTGTCCTTATCACAAAATCATCATCATCATCATAATAATGAATAAGAGCACAGGAGGAAACTTTTGAGGGTGATGGATAGGTTTGGGGCCTAGATTGTGGTGATCTTTTTTATGTGTGGTGATTTTTTTTTTGAGAGATGTCTTAAGTAGAAAATACACCCCGAGTTTTGAAAGCTTAGTATGAAAACGTGTAAACTGTCTCTGATAATTTTAAAATATTGATTAAATGTTCAAATTAATATTTAGATATATGTGGTTAAATAAAATATTTAAAGTATATATATTTTTAAAAGATACTGGGTGTAAAAGCATCTAGGACAGTGGTTCTCAACCTTCTGGCCCTTTAAATACAGTTCCTCATGTTGTGACCCAACCATAAAATTATTTTCGTTGCTACTTCATAACTGTAATGTTGCTACTGTTATGAATCGTAATGTAAATATCTGATATGCAGGATGGTCTTAGGCGACCCCTGTGAAAGGGTCGTTCGACCGCCAAAGGGGTCGCGACCCACAGGTTGAGAACTGCTGATCTAGGACTATATTTAACATATAACAGCCACTCAAAATTTTCTTGTTTCTTCCCTGGCATTGCCACTTTGGTTAGTCCATTAACCTCTTTGAGCATTAGCCTCCTCACCTCAAACACTGAAATACTTTCCAAGTTTTGCTACGAATCAAGTGAAAAATGTTCGGAGGCACTCTGCAAAGCGTTATGTAAATCTTAGTTATTGATATGGTAAGGGCCGGTTAGCACTTTTGACTGCTCAGCATCTAACTTCCCATTCTACTTCAGGAAAATCCCACAACAGGTGGGGAGCAGGGCCCACACCTCACTATGAAAGTCAAAGAAGGGTAAGTATTCCCTGACTCCTGGCAGGGAGAGCAGACCCTCACAGAGGCTCCTGCCTGAACCTTGAAACTTCACAGAGTAACCAAAGGCCGGGGGTCAGAGCTGCCTTGCAGCAGCTGCAGGGCCTTGGAGCACAGTCTCTTGATGGCACACATGCAGGCGGTGCTGCCAGCTGCGGCCGGGGCAGTGCCCAGTGGCATCATCCTAAACAAAGGCAGCCCCTGGCAGGAGCTTGGCTGGGCCTCATCTTACTTGGAACCTGCTCAGGGCTGGCTCCACAACCTTCCATTGGAATCTGTTGCACTTAGCATAGGCAGAGGCCATTTCTATCTTCATAATTTAAAAATCTTGATTAGTACACATACCATCACATGAAAGAGTCAATCCCTAAGCTCAAGGAGTTGGTATAGAGTCTGGGTTTAATATTCAAATTGCCAATGATAGAATAATTTATAGATAGTTATTTAATATATGTCAGATCTTTTTAGTATCAGATGAAAGAAAAAAAAATCGGTCACCTTCTTTTCCTATTCTACAAACTTCTCAACTCACTTAATCATGCCTTTGGCTTTCACCCCAAATTTCTAATCACCCAAATCTCTTTCACTAACTCACATTTCTTTTCTTACCTCCAGATCCACTTATCCAATCTGCAATAAATATGTATCCTCATATTTCCTCTAAGCATATTCAACTCAGTGAGTCATTCCAAACTGAATTTATCCTTTTGCTTTCATTTTATATTAACTAGATTAATGAATGACAATCAATTTCCCAAGCCATAAATCTGAGAGTCATTCTAGATTTTTCTTCTTTTTTGCTTTCCCTGTACTTCACTCTGGTGCTTAGTTCGGACAGTTGGGATGCCTTCCCTTCGGACTTCGCACCTCCAGGATAGACTTCTTGCTCACCGTCCTCCCTCTCCACCACACCAATCCCTTACGGGGAACCAGCAACCTTTGAGTTGCCTCTTATGGAATCTTAACCGCCTCAAACTCACAGCCAACATCAAACCCAAATGGCTCATTTTCTACTGCAGCACAGCCTGGCCCCAATATGATAATGAGTCTGTCTGGCCTGAGAATGGCACTTTCAACTGACTTAGACAACTATTGCCAAAGCACCAGGAAATGGTCAGAGATCCCCTATGTCCAGGCCTTCTCCCTTCTCCGCAGCCACCCTTCTCTCTGTCAGGACTGCGCCGCTTACCAAATTCTTCTTCATTCTAAACCTTCCTGGACGTAGTTTCTTCCTGATGAACCTCTCTTTGACTGAGGTGATCATTTGGTCCCAAAACCTACTGCTTCTCTCTTACCTATAGCACATTCTCTCCTATAATCTCCTCTTTTCTCTTTCAAATACAAACCACAACATTTATCTCTTAAATAATTAGAAAAATCTGACCCTTAAACTTTAAAAAGAGAGATTTATTTTCTTCCCTGATAGCAACTCCAGGACAGGGAAGTCTCTGGCCTGTAAATGAATCTTTAAATTGTAGCACCGTTCTCCAATTAAATTTATTTTGCTAATGCATATAGGCCTTTTACCAAGATGGGGATTTAAGGAAAACTTTCCTCAGAGTCCCACCCCCCCAAACTGCCTGCCTCTCACAAAGGCAGAACAACCTGCTCCCTCTCCCCCTCCCCCTTTCCCAGGGAGCAGCAGCTGTTTAATCCTGTCTTTGCTATAAGACTGCAGACACTTGTTTGCAGAAATACAGGCACTTGCCTAACAGTCCTGCCACTACCAGGAGCGGAGCTCATTATCACCCAAACCTTAGCATGCTATTTCTAAGGAAAGTAATACATTAAAAAAAATATTAAAAATTATTTGGGTCTGTTACGGGCCGAGAATTTTTGGAATACATTTTATCCAATAGACAGCTTCAGGCATTTAAAAAAATTACCAAAATGTTAGGTCCATGTGGAAAGGAGCCAGGCCAAGAGATGTTATGAGACTTTAAGAAATTTTATTACATTCTCTCACAGCAGGCTGAGACCATTGTGTCAGTGTACTACTATAAACCCCTAAGAAATTTCCAGTCATGCCTCCTTTGACTCCTTCAGACTTCGCACTAAATGCTCTCCTTATAATGAAAATGAAAACCACACCCCAATTCAAAACTTGCCAATGTACAACATCACCTACATCTTTCCCCTTGGTCTCATGGTTAGGAGACTTTTGCCACAGTAATTCACATGTTCTCTTTCACGTTGCCTATCACTCTCAACTCACACTTTCCCATGGGAGCCTGAGAGATTTTCCTGCTATACTGACTTAGCCTTTTAGAGAGTCAGCCTAACTGTAGACATAGCCCATTTGCTGCTCATCTACAGGGTAATTAAAATAATCTTTTATTACAATACTAGAGGCCTGGTGCATGAATTCATGCACAGGTGGGGTCCAGCTGGCCCACCCCAATCAGGGCCGAAAGGGCTGGGCAGGCTGGGGGGAGGGGCCGCGGGCAGTTGGCCAGCCGGCCCGCCCCCTGATCAGGGTGGGAGGGCCGAGGCCAGCTGGAGGTAGAGGCCACAGGTGGTTGGCCAGCTGGCCTGCCCCCAACTAAGGTTGGGGGAGGGGCTGTAGGTGGTTGGCTAGCCAGCCCCAACACTTGGTCGAACTTCCGGTCAAGGGGACAATTTGCATATTAGCCTTTTATTATATAGGATAGTTGGCATACAACATTATATTAGCTTCAGGTGCACAACAGTGATTCAACATTTGTATACCTTAGAATGTGATCACCATAAGTCTAGTAACCACATGTCACCATGCAAAGTTATTACAATATTATTGACTATATTCCTTGTGCTGAACACTACATCCCCGTGTGTAGGATAATTTTTTTAGGGGCAGGCTCTGACCCTTTGAGGAAGGGGCGGGGCAGTGTAGGCAGCAAATATAATTCAGGAACAAGTATTGAGAAGCCTAGTATGCCTACATCTAAGTCAGCAATTTTCAACCAGTGTGCTGTGGCAGCAGGCGCAGTGGGGCCAGGATAAGTGGGAGCGGTGCAGTGCCCAGCCCGCGCTCGGGCTCCTCCCCGGCCACCTGCCACTTCCCACCCTACTGGGGTGCCACAAGAATTTTTAAAACGTGCAATACCTGACTCTTCAGTCAGGAGGACTGACCTGTTTTCTCTTAGATTGCCAAGTAAAAAAAAAAAATGACAACAGCCAATGCAACAATAGCCATTCAGTGTGAATGAAATCAAAATTATACCTATTTTTTGGTCTGATCAGCAAAAATAAATAAATATATTGTTTGCTGTGCTGCAGAATTTTAGTAATCAGTTTGTGTTCCGTGAGATGAAAAAGATTAAAGATTGCTTATCTAAGCTATATCATCTAATCCAATTTTTGTCTGTAATAAAAGCTAATTTCCTTTTTTTCTCTTTTTACAGAATATACCAAGCACTCATATTTCCTTCCTTTGCACCTATTATTCCCTCTGCTTCTTTTGCATTTGGAAAACTCTTCTCATCCTTCAAACCTCAGCTAACATATAACACCCAGACAGGCTGAAAGGCTCTTATCCTGTGCTCACAGAAGGTTGTCTGTGTATCCACATAGAAATTATCATATTACACTGTAATTACTTATTTGCATATTTGTTTTTAGCCTATAAATTCCTCTAGATCAAGAAATGTACCTTAATTCAACTTGAATTACTAGATCTTAGCACCAAGTGGCATAGTAGGCCATTAGTAAAAAATCTATATATATAAAAGCCTAATTGACTAGATGACCGGACAACTGGCTGGTAGCTATGACATGCACTGACCACCAGGGGGCAGATGCTCAACACAGGAGCTGCCCCCTGGTGGTCAGTGCACTCCCACAGCGGGAGCGCCCCTCAGCTGACAGATGAGCGCCAGGCACTAGGCTCAAGGCTGGTAAGCACAGCTGCAGGGGCATGAGCCTCTCCCATGGACATTCCCCCTGAGTGCCTGAGTGGCGGTGGCAGCAGGCGCAGTGGGGCCAGGATGAGTGGGAGCAGTGCAGTGCCCAGCCCGGGCTCAGGCTCCTCCCCGGCCACCTGCCACTTCCCACACTACTTCATGCTATGCCGGATCGACGCAGACAGCAGGCTGGAGTCTGACGAGCTGGCAGGTTAGGCCAGGCTGTGGCAGCACAGAGGTCCACTGATTCCCGCAGGCCAGGCCAAGGGACCCCACCAGTCCTCTAGTTATTCAATAAATAGATAAATGAATAAGCTCACCATATACTCTCATCTCTCAAGAAAAAGAGTTTGAATTTTTTTAAAATGTTGGCAGTATAATTACATGAGTACTAAAACTGAGCTAAGAAGTCCTTTTTAAAATGTATGCCAACTTCAGTGAATAGAGAATTATTACTTCTTAGATGTATCTTAACAGGATACCAGTCTGAAAATAAAATCAGTTCTATTTATAACCCGCTATTCTATAAACTCCCCAAGTAAGAAATTACATATCAGATACCTAAAAAAGGAATGCAGTTGTTCTAGATAAAAATCAGTCTTACAGAAAATTGTACACAATTGATTTTCAAGCTTATATTACTTGCAATTTATGGCCTACAAAAATGCTGATCACACCATTTTATAAGACACAATCACAGAAAACTGTATTTTGGACAGAGCATGGCACCAGTATAATTCCACAGTATAGCATTGTAGAACAAGAGTATAGGTATGTGTTAACATCGAATGGTAACCCTCTCAGAACCATTCGAAAATAAGAACTGAGCTATTTTAGAACAAATGAATACTAAAACATATTTATACATCATCTCCTTGCAAACCTATTGAGGATGGGCTGCACTTACAACAGGAATATAATTAAGTAAAGGAAAAGAAAAAAATAAGTATCAGAAAAACAAGACGAGTATAGGTATGTGTTAACATTGAATGGTAACCCATTGTCTGCAGCCCTTCGTCTCATGCAACTCTTCATCTCCTAATGTCCCCTGGTCTAATCATGAATACAGACAGACTCTGAGGTGAAAACAATGAGATAGAAATAATCACTTTCCGTACAATCTAAAATAGTCACGGTAGTTAAGATATAGAAACAATAACTAATCTAACCTATGATACTCGTTTCTAAAAGAAGTATGGAGAAGTTTCTCCAGATTGATCCCAGGTTCTTCCTCTTAAATCAGCGGTTCCCAACCTGTGGGTCGCGACCCCTTTGGGGGTCGAATGACCCTTTCACAGGGGTCGCCTAAGACCATTGGAAAACACATATATAATTACATATTGTTTTTGTGATTAATCACTATGCTTTAATTATGTTCAATTTGTAACAATGAAGTTGGGGGTCACCACAACATGAGGAACTGTATTAAAGGGTCGCGGCATTAGGAAGGTTGAGAACCACTGTCTTAAATCCATCAGATTAGGTTACCAAATAAATATGGAGAGAAATATTCTGTAGAAAAATGTCTTTTTAAAATGTTTCCAGGAGGAGCTCTCCCATCCCCCAACAGAAGCAATTCAACCAATTGGAAAGTATGTAGAATAAATAACAGTTGAAAGCCTATAAAAAGATGGCATATATCCAATTAAGCATTGTATCCCTTGATACAGAATATGTAAGTGTGAAGGCAAATTGCATTCATCTTGCCAAGATATTAAATCAGAACCAAAGAAAGAAATTCCTGGTGTATAAATTGGGGAGCTTATCCATACTCCCCTGAGGTTAACTAGGAAAAGGCATTCAATCCACTCTCTCGCCAAAGATTTTTCTCTGATAGCTATAGATAAAAGTTTAAAATACATGAGAATATTAGAAAATGAATATTCTGAAATCCAGGGTCTGTTTGGAGCATATAATTAAAAAACTAACAGAAAACCCAATGCATAAAGAGCTTTACCTTTAGAACAGCAACAAACTAAGTCCCAGCAGAGTCTCCTGTGAAGGGACATAGTCCACTGTTAAGTCACATGAAGGACACGCAGGTGTGCTGATCCTGGTGGCTTTCATTACTGAGATTCGCTGGCTCAGAGCCCAGTGGCTGCCTTCCTCCGCTGGCCTTGCTCCTGGCTCCCAAGCCATTCTAATGAGAAGAAGTTACAGTATTTTACTCACACTCAGAGCTGGAATGTTAAAGGCTGACTGACCACTGTTAAGGGAAATGTTCCAGACACCAAAATATAAAAGGAGTGCATAAATTGTTGGGACAAATGGTGCCCATCTGACAAAAAAATGAAGTTGGATTAAAATCTGACACTTAACATGAAGCCAAACCCAACATGGTCAAAATGTTTAATGTAAAAAAGTAAAACTGAAAGCTGATGAACTTAAAAAACTTTTACTTAGAATATTAAAAATACTGTCTATATTAATCTAAATTAGGTAAAACTATCATCTATAGCTAGACTCAGCTAAAATAATATGAAGACTAATTAGTTTGATGTACTTGATATTTTTTCTTACTGTAAAAAATACAGTAAGAAAATGATGATGCCTCATCTTTGAAATATTTGACAATGGTTAAATATAAAGATATGGTTTAAACCAGGGGTCCTCAAATTTTTTAAACAGGGGGCCAGTTCACTGTCCCTCAGACCGTTGGAGGGCCGGACTATACTTTAAAAAAAAACTATGAACAAATTCCTATGCACACTGCACATAACTTATTTTGAAGTAAAAAAACAAAACGGGAACAAATACAATATTTGTATTTGCATGTGGCCCATGGGCCGTAGTTTGAGGACCCCTGGTTTAAACAGTATAGTGATCATTGTTTCACTTGTATTATTTATTTTTTATTCATTATGTTAATAGTTTATTTCCTTTCTAAATATTCTTTAATGTTCTTCCCAATCATGAGAGTCTGTAATTTAGTGGATTTAGGGTCACTGGCAATCTATCAAGGAATTTGTAGTTTCACCTACATTATAATACTCATTCAACAAGAGCCTGGCATTTTCCCAACACTTGATAGTTTTATTAACTTGTTGGGGAAAGAAACAAATTATGGCTCAGTCAGTGTGGCTCAGTGGTTAGGTGTCAACCTATGAACCAGGAGGTCACAGTTCAATTCCTGTTAGGGCACACGCCCGGGTTGCAGGCTCAGTCCCCAGTTGGGGCGTGCAGGTGGCAGCTGATTGATGATTCCCTCTCATCATTGATGTTTCTATCTCTCTCTCCCTTTCTCTCCCCTCCTCTCTCTGAGATCAACAAAAACATTTTTTTAAAAGAAACAAATTATGTATTGTTGGGTGTATTTAAATTTTTATATGTTTTTATTGATTTTTAGAGAGAGAGGAAGGGAGTGGGAGACAGAGAGAGAGAAAAAGAGAGAGAGAGAAGACATTGATGTGAGAGAGAAACATCTATTGGTTGCCTCCTGCACAAACTCCAACTGGGGATTGAACCCACAACCTTGGCATGTGCCCTGACCCGGAATCAAACCAGTGACCTATCGGAGCATGGGATGATGCTCAACTAACTGAGCCTCATTGGCCAGGGCAGCGTATTTAAATTTTAAATAACATACTTTGTTCTATTATTTTAAAAAGTAAAACTAAAGGACTAGAATCAAACATAGGATTTTTTTTAATAACCTCAGAGTAGGGATGGCCTTTAACTATACTCAGAACCCAGAAGCCATTTAATTAAGGTGAATTAAGCACATCAAAATCAAAAACAACTGCATAGCAAAAACACATCTGACTTAGTCTGTTTGGGCTGCTATAACAAGTACCACAAACTGAGTAGCTTATAAACAGAAATTTATTTCTCACAGTTCTGGAGGCTGTGAAGTCCAAGATCAAGGAACCAGCAGATCTGGTGTCTGGTGAGGGAAATAACCTTCCTGTTTCGCTCACAAATAGGAAGAGAGTTCTCTCAGGCCTCTTTTATAGCACTAGTCCCATTCAGGAGCTCGCCACCCTCATCACCTGGTTACCTTCTAAAGACCCAACTTTCTAATGCCATTACCATGGTGGTTAGGTTTCAACATATGACACAAACATTCAGACCATAGCAACACTGTAAGCAGAATATAAAAGCAAAGCAAAAATGTATTGGCAGCTCATATCACAGGCAACATATAAAAAAACTTGTAAACTTGATTAAGAAAATGATTTTAAAACTAATTAGAAAAATGGGCAAAATATTTGTAAAGACAATTTCTAGAAAAGGAAGTAAAATGGCTCTTAAATGTTTTAAACCGTGTTTAACCTCACTCACAACAAGAAACTTGCAAATGAAAACTATGTTGATACTAATTTTCACATCATAGTAACAAGTATCCCAAAGTTTGATAATATACTGTATTAGGGGTTTGTGGGGATGGGAAGGTGAAAGACATTCTCAAACATTGCAGGTTGGGACAACCCCTATGGAGGTCCATTTGGCAATATCTGGCAAAATATAAAATTCATTACCCTTTGCCCCAATAGTTGTGTTTATTTAAATTTATCCTATAGTTTACTTGCACAATGCAAAATACCACATGTACGGTGTTATTCACTGAAGCATTGTTGTAAGAATCTGATTAAGTAAATTATAGCATATTTCCAAAACTGAATCCTACATGTTTGTAAAAAAACAAAAAACAAACAAACAAACAAAAACCCACAAGGAAGCTTTTTATTAAAAAAAGAAAAAATATATATAGGATACATTATTAAGAGGAAAGAAAACAAAATATAGAACAGTGTGTATAGTATGTTATATTTGGGCTAAATAAAGTAAGATACATATTCTCATTTGCTTGGTAATGTCAGCTTTTCGGTAATCAGACCTATACAATTCTACTCAGATCAATACAAACCCAGCCTACCTAGTTATATTAATCAAGATGGTCCTTTATTCTTAAATATAAGCAGGAAACCAAACACTTGAGAAACTTAAAGCACAAAAGAAAAAGATTAATAAGCAACAAACACCAATTGATCAAGAAGAAAGAGAGATAATACATGGAACAAAAAAAGAACTTTCATAAATTATAGTATTCCCAAGGAGATTTAAGAGGATTTTGCAAAAATAGAACAAGAAGAGGCTGCTATAAAAATAGATCATTAAGAATATAAGAAAGAAGCCTTAAAATATGACTGTTAAAAGAAAAAATAGAAAAACGAGGTAATAGAATAGAATAAACAAGGTTAAAGACCAAATTAGTAATTTTAAAAATAAAGTTGCAGAAATGGTAGATATTACCAAAGAAGCGAACAGAGATAATGCAAGGAAGAAACATTAATAATGTTAATTAGAATAAAATGGCACTGGGAGAAAACAGAATCCTCAGAATGAAAGAGTTCACTGAGTATTAATGAATATGAAAGAAAAACACTATACCTAGACACATCCTGGTGAAATTTTAGAATTTCAAGTATAAAGAGAAAATACAAAAAGATCCCAGAATAGTTATAAGACCAAAATAGAAAAGCAGGTCATTTACAAAGGAAATAGAAGTTAGCATCTCAACAGTAACACAAGTTCTTGCAGAACTTTAAGAGAATGTAACTTTGAATCTAGAACTCTATACTCAGATTAACTCTTAGTCAAGAGTAAGGGAAAATAATGACATTTTCAGGCTGATAGTAATGGCTAATATTTATTGAACTCTTATTATGAACCAAGTAAAGCTCCAAGCTCTTTGCAATTATTAACTTATTTAATCCTCAGAACAATCCAATTAATTTAGTACCAGTGTTATCCCTGGTTTTACAGATGAGAAAACAGAGGCATTAAGAGGTTGGGAAACTTGCCAAAGATCATGCCACTCAGGAGGCAGATCTGGGCTTTCAACCCAGGACGCTTGGCCGCAGAGTACAACTCTTACTTATTACACAATAGTGCCAATCTGTGGTTTAGGCACTCAGAAAATGTATGCACCATGTTGTCTTCTCGAAGAAAAAAAAAGTTACCTGACAATATACTACAGTAACATGAAATAGAAATTCAAGGAGCAGTGCCACTGGCCTGGGCGTCCAGAGGTTTCAGGATGCCAGCTCTGCAGCATGATGAGGTTCTAGCATACAAGTTTTATAATCCAAGTTCAGAAGTTCTGACTTGTCAAATAATGACATCTCTCTCTCCTGTCAAGAATTTTTAAGTGTTAAAAATAAATAAAATACTGGGTGAAAAAGGTGTGGGGTTTAGCAACAATAACAAAAAAAACCCTCATAGACACAGACAACAGTATGGTGATTACCAGAAGGAAGGAAAGGGTGGGGGAAGGAGGTAGAAGAAGCTATAGAAGCTTGGTGATGGAAGGAGACTTAACTTGGGGTGGTGAACACACAATACAATATACAGATGATGTGCTATAGAATTGTACACCTAAAACCTAATAATTTTATTAACCAATGTTCCACTCCAATAAATTCAATAAAAAATAAATAAAATATAAGTTATGCTAGGAACCTGCATATAATAAAATATAAGCTATGCATAAAATGTGCATATGCACAGTTAAAAAGTTAAAACATTAAAGTGATAAAAATATAAATAAAAATCAGAAAATAATAAAATATCATGAGTATAAAATAAACTTTAAAGTCTAGAAATGAGGACGTATGGCAAAGTAAGGCAAGTGAAAACAGGAAAACAAAAGATTAAATAGGAAGCAAGAAATTGTTACATAAAGCCAGGATGCTGGGCTAATCAACAGAGTATGTCTTTAATAAAACAAGTAAGAATAAAAGAGAAAGAAATGAGTCACATAGTAAAGAAATCCAACTGTAGACCATCAAGTGGCCTTAGTCCTCAGTAACGTTGTCTGGCTGCACCATCCTTCCTGAGAAATCCCCTCCACTCGTGCTCTTTATTCACTCAAATCTCAGAGAAGGAGCCACAAGATACCTTCCTCTCTCTTTTGCCCACAGCTGAGTTTTTACCAACTTCGTGGAAGAGAGCCTGACAGAAAGCAGTCTCCACCTTCAGAAACTTCAGCACCTATGACCATTCAGTCCCTGGAACCTGCTGGCCTCTTGCAAGTCAGAGGAAAGAAATGTGATTCTCCAGAACAACCATTCACAACTTCATTTATTCATTTACCACTGAGAGCCTACTGTCCACTGATTCGCCATGTTTTCAGAGCAGTCTTCCCTGACCACCCAATCTAAAGGTTCCCTATGTCCCTGTGCCTCTTGTAATAATATTCTATTCTTGTCCTTCATAGACTTTTCATAGTTTGCAATAATTTATATGTACTTAATCTCTTTTTTTTAAAAAATTGTTTTATTGATTTGAGAGAGACAGATAAGACATTGATGAGAAACATCAACACGGATCGGCTGCCTCCTGCACATCCCTCACTGTGGATTGAGCCCACAACCCAGGCATGTGCCCTGACCCGGAATCAAACTGGTGACCACTTGGGGCATGGGTCAGTGCTCAACCACTGAGCCACATAGGCTGGGCTGTACTTACTCTATTAAGGTCTATTTCTCTTAGTAGAGTTTAAACTACATGAGAACAGAGATCATACTGTTTAGTTTACCTTTAGAGAACACAGTATTGGCACTTAGTAGGCCCTCAGCAAGTATTCATTGATTGGATGGATGGATGGATGGATGGATGGATGGATGGATGGATTTGTAGATGTACGGGTGAATATACCAAGCCCTACGCTATTGTGTTATTTATCTTTGTAGCCCAACACCTCCAATAGTGCTCGGTGTACAGTGAAGCTCTATACATTTGTTGCCTATAGCCTAGGCACTGGGGATGGAAAAATGAGTAGAGCACTGTTCCCACCTTTCAGAAGTTAAACTTCAGAGAGGGAAACATATCAATTAATAATTACAACAATGTGAGATGCATCATGTGTTAGAAATACCAACCTGGCACTGCGGAAGCACAGAGGAGAATGTGCTTGTGGGGTTCAAAGAAGCCGCCTCAAGGAGACTGTACCTGAGCTGAATCTTCACGTATGCCAAGCAAGTTTCTGAATAAAGAATAGAGGAAACACTCCAGAAGATGATAGGTAAAGATGAAGACAGGTGCATGTGAAGGATCCTGAGTCATCCAACATGGCTGCAGGACAAGGTGCCGCAGGGTGACAACAGATGAGGCTGGAGCCGGGACAAAGGCCAGACTGTGCTGAGAGTTTTAGCTTTGTCCGAAGTGATGACAAGGCTTTAGATGACAAGCATGAGAATGACATGATCACATTTACATTTTAGAAAGGTCACTCCGGCCGAAGCATAGCTAATAAGGTGGGAGGGCAAAGAGGTGTGGATGACAGTTGGAATTCATGTGAGAAATAATGAGGGCTTGAATGTGGCAATAGCAGTAAAAAATAAATAAGTAAATAAATAAAAATAAATTCAGGGGATATTTAAACATTAGAATAGGCAGAAGGAGATAGTTACCAATAGGATGTGGAGACTGATGTCTTGTCTTTTGAATGATTCATAGGTTTCTGGCTTGAGCATGGATGAACTATAATGCCATTAACCAAAAATTCAAAAATTAGGATGGAAAAGAAGAGAACATTTGGGGATATATTGCCTGTTCTGTTCCCCAAACGAGAATGACACAGTGACTGAAAAGATAAGTCTGTAACACATGACAGCAGTCAGAGGTGAAGGTGATGTTTGGCAATGATCAGTCCATGGAAGGTAGTTACAGATGTGGGTAGAGAATTGCCCAGGGAAACGGAGATGGGAGAAGGAAAGGGGACTAAGTGGAATATGTACGATTCGTTTCAATATCAAATCATGGCTTATTTGGTGTCAATTTCTTCCATTGACTTAATTTTAATAACTTAGTTATTTACTCCGTTAGAGAATTCCATAATTTAACTTTAGTAATGAGTATGCAGTGTTGACACTGCTGCTATTTACAATAACTCAAGGCTAATCTTTTAAAATGTTTTAATTATTTGTTTGTATAACTAAAACCTAACATACTGCACAAATCATGGCCACTTTACATCTTTCGTTTAATTAAAAATAAACATGTAGACACAGATGAACCTTGAAATGACTTCCTCCTTGCCTCTTCCTTCCTCTGCTTATCTACTGTGGTTTTTATTACTCAAATATTACAAGTGTGCCCTGCTTTTGAGAGAGAAAAAGTCGCCTGGCAAATTGCCATTTCAAAGTTCTTAAAGAGCTGCTGGAACAAAAATCCACAAAACGGAGCAAGTTCATTGGTATTAGCACATTAATAAAATGCGATAGAAGGTCAAACTCCTTATTTTCATTCCAACAGTCACCTACTTATGCCATTGCTGCTTTTTGTTCTATAGCCAATAGATTAATGTTTATGTGATTTGAATAAATTCTCAGAGGCATTTATGCTTTAAGAATAAGAACATCCAGAAGAAAGATTGTTTTTAGTAGTTAAAGATACTTGTTAAATTAAAATACTGCAGAAGTATAGGCAGCTCTGTAGATCACTTCAGAACAATATGATATCTTTTAACAGCCTTGTAATCTCACAAGGACAACTTCCTCCCATTCACTGATATTTGTAATAAAAACTGTGACAGCATCATACTAAAGTAATTTCCCAGCTAATATAATGGAATTAAAATGTTCAAATCATCATTGTCTCCTGTACGAAAGAAGCATGGAAATTGGGAGAATTTCTTTAGCATGATATTCATCAAGAGGCACAAAACACCTCAATGTTAATTTGGAGAGGAAAATGTATGAGAAAATACAGGGAACATTTAAAAACTCTCTTGGACATTAAAAATCAACATGACATGTACACAAAAATCAGAAGGCACGGTTATTTTGTATATACCACGTGGTACCTCCAAAGTTGGCCCAAAATTTAGGCAAAGAGGCAGCCACTTAAAGATTTGAGAGTCTCAGGCTGTGCCCGCACGGGCGAAATGGTGAGGCAGGCTGTGGATGGCCCACTCCACTTGTTGCAGCAGCCTGTCTGAGGCATGCTCTTAAAAAAAAAAATGATTGGAGAAAGAAGTTATGAGAATGAGACAGCCCTTCTATGGTTCATTTCTTGAATTCTACTCCCCCGCCCCTCAAGTCAGCAGTGGTGGGTGGAAGAACGTCTTTTTCTCCTCCACCCTGGCCCCCCAATAATGCCTAGCCCAAAAAGATCCTTTGTGCCTTCAAAAATATAAACTGTTCCTCCCCTGTCCTTTTATGCTATTATCTTCAATAAAACAATTTGTCCCCTTAGCAAAATATCAAGGCACAGTTATTTTTTTAAAATGGCTTTCACTCCCAGACACATTCCCCAGTCATACCAAGTATATTCGGCTCTGCAACTTGCATATCTGTTTTCCGTGGTCTGTTTCTCCACCATCCAGCAGCTATCCATCCCCAACACTCACTCTCATAATTTAGGGCCAGCTTGAATGTCCTCCCTCTGTGCAGCCTTCCCTGGTCCCCTTGCCCAAACCCACCTCAAATCAATTGCTTTTTTGTAGGATATTGCTTCCTTAGAATGGGGTTGAAGATTAGGTGCATTATTCCATATAAAGTGCTTAGAACACCACCTGGAATATAATGTTTTTAGGAGTGTTGGCTGCATCACCATCATCTGTAGGAAGCTCTTTCTGAAGCACCTCCTACAGATGACCTTCACTGTAGCATGACTTTCATCCTATCACTTAGCCTTTCTCCTTTTTCTTTTAAATTAATTTTTAGAGCAAGAAAGAGAGAGGGAGAAACATTTATATGAGAAAGAAACATCACTGGGTTGCCTCTCATATGCACCCTGACCAGGATCAAACCTACAACCTAGGTACATGCCCTGACCAGGAATCAAACCTACAACCTTTTGGTGTACTGGACAACGCTCCAACTAACTGAGCCATCCAGCCAGGGCTCTGCTTACTTCTTTACTCAAAATTCACTTTCTCATTGAGGGCTTACAGCCTATCCAGATAAAAATTAAAAACCACCCCCTTTAAAACTCCTTTTCTGATTTTTAAGTCCTTATTACTTCCCACTACACACCATACATTTAGTTCCTTATTTTATTATCTTGTTTATAAATGTCTCCCTCATCAGAATGTAAGCTCCATGAGGGCAGTAAATAGTTGTTCAATAAAAGAATGAGTTTGCACATGGTTTCCCATTATCCCCAAAGAACCTAACAGCATTTGGTACCCTGGCACTCAGGGGGTAACAGAAAGGTCTGGAATTCTGAGACCATTCCAGAGAATGGCACATTTAGTTACAACCTGAATGCACTCAGTATTAGGAGGAGAGAAAGAATTCTTGACATGGACATCTTTTTTTTAACATATTTTTATTGGTTTTGAGAGGAAGAGAGAGGGAAAAATAGAAACATCAATGATGAGAGAGAATCATTGATCAGCTGCCTCCTGCACAACCCACATGGGGATCAAGCCCACAACCCAGGCATGTGTCCTGACCCAGAATCAAACCTGATCTCCTGGTTTGTAGGTCGATACTCAACCACTGAACCACACCATCCAGGCATCAACATGGCCATCTTTTTTTTGGCAGTGGTTACTAGGAAGGTTCTGAGTTCCAAGCACACTGTTTATAAATGATCTATCCTATATAATAAAAGCCTAATATGCTAAGTGTCCAGTCGGCTGGTCTGCTGTTCAACCAAAGCATAATATGCTAATGATATGCTAAGGCCACTCAACCGCTCACTATGATGTGCACTGACCACCAGGGGGCGGACAGTTGACCAGTTGACCA
The DNA here is from genome assembly GCF_000147115.1 of Myotis lucifugus. NCBI lineage: Eukaryota > Metazoa > Chordata > Mammalia > Chiroptera > Vespertilionidae > Myotis > Myotis lucifugus. The sequence goes on from NW_005871139.1 coordinate 428,393, forward strand.
GTCACTATGACCACCAGGGAGCAGATGCTCCAACTGGTAGGTTATCTTGTTGCTGGGGTCTGGCTGAACAGGACTGAGGGAGACAGGCCGGACACACCCTGGAGCCCTCCTGTGGTCCCTCCCCAGCTGGCCAACCTCCTGCATCCCTCCCCGGCCCCGATCATGCACCGGTGGGGTCCCTGTGCCCTCTCGCAATCCGGGACCCCTTGGAGGATGTCGGAGAGCCAGTTTCAGCCTGATCCCGCAGGCCAGGCCAAGGGACCCCACTGGTGCACAAATTCGTGCACCGGGCCTCTAGGTATTAAATATAAAGATTACTGAGGCATAGTATTTGGCAAAGAAAGATAAAGCTGACATATATAGCATTTACTTCAAAACATAAATTTAAGGTTAGATGAAAACCCTTATATTATAATAATATATGATGTATTGTATACTTTTTTAAATAGTGTCAACAATTTTTTTTTAAAGCATAATCCAGAGGCTATTTTTCTCATTATACCAAATGGTGTTTCTGTATTGAAATTATCACCAAAATAAAATATTGTGAAAATGAAAGGTAGTTCTTTTTTTAAAAAGATATTTCTTTATTGATTTCAGAGAGGAAGGGAGAAGGAGAGAGAGATAGAAACACCAATGATGAGAGAGAATCATTGATCGGCTGCCTCCCACACACACCCCCACTGGGGATGGAGCCCGCAACCCAGGCATGTGCCCTTGGCCGGAATCGAACCTGGGACCCCTCAGTCCACAGGCTGATGCTCAATCCACTGAGCCAAGCCAGCTAGGGCGCAAGGTAGTTCTTAAACAGAGAGTCATTTTTGAATGCCTATGTAATTTGACATTTTCTTATTGATTATAATCAAAAGATTTCAGGGCATTTCGGAAAGTGTCAAAAAATAGCTGCTAAGCAGGAATAGTATAGAAAAAAGCAGGGTTTGCTAACTGGAATAAAGTAAGCCTACTTGGAACGTGGAACTCAAAAATCCTAGCTCACTTACAGGCTGCCTGCCTTGCCCTGTTCACATAGGGTACATTCCTGGGCAGGAATGTTAAGTCCTAAATAATTCTATCCAGAATGAAACGGAAACTGATAAAAATAACCCAATGGCAGACCGAATGTCTTACCACACAGATCAGAAAGAAGTTTTGAAGCTCATCCCATTTAGTGGCTATGTGATCTCAAATAAGAAACTTAACCCCTCTGAGCTTTCCTTGCCTCATCTCAAAATGATAACACATTGGGTGCCACCTTACCCAATCCTTGTAAGGCTCAATAAAAAAGTGCATGGGAAAACATTTGTAAACTCTGAAGTGCTACATAAATGTATAATTTTTTTGTTTGTTTTGGGGGTCTGTGGCACCTAATCCTTGCCTCAACAAATGATCTCTTTGTTCTCAAGCTTGCTTTTGTCTTATCTTACATTGGCTCCATATTTAATTTCTTACCCATGGAAGTTATTTCTTTAGATCTTGCTTCTGCCCAGCTCTTTCTTGGACTACTGGAACTTAATTACTTTTCTGACTTCCATTTGACTTAGCATTTACTAGTAATTTTAGGCCTATGTTGAACCTGCCACCATAAGAACTGTGAGTGAAAGCTAAGGGCACACTCCCCTGCCAACTGTAATTTATCTCAGTAACATGCACTATTTGGAAAAAAAAAAAAGAGGGTGGAACACAAGATAGCATGGAATTGCACTTCTTTTTCAGATAACTAAACCAATTCCTCATCTTTAAGATCTACTTGAAAGGACTTCCAATTTTTCCTCATGACATAATGTAGAAACCATTATTCTTTTTGTTTATCTCTCACTTAAGCACTGAGCCAAATGCATTTACAAACTAGAACTAGAAGGCATTCTTGTCTGTACAGCACTTTGATAGAAAACCAGAGCTGATGGCTAATGGTAGCGGTAACAAGGTCTATGTACTACTCTCGTCTTCATAAAAGAACTAGAGACATGGTGCATGAATTCGTGCACAGGTGGGGTCTGGCTGGCAAGGGGGAGGGGCTGCAGGCGGTTGGCCAGCCAGCCCCACCCCCGATGGGGGGGGGGCGATCAGAGGTGGAGCCAGCCGGAGGGAGGGGCCATGGGTAGTTAGCCGGCCAGCCCTGCCCCCTGGTCAAACTCTGGTTCCAACTCCTGGTCGAGGGGACAATTTGCACCTTAGCCTTTTATTATATAGGATATCCAGTAGATATAGCACTTATTACGTGTCAGGGTCTTTACATGTATTATCTATCTCATTTGCTCTTCACAACTATTAAGCCCATCTTACAGGAAACTGAGGCACAGAGAGATTAAGTGGTTTACACAGGTCAGATAGTGACAGAACTGGGATTCAAACTCCAGAGTCAGGCTATAGAGTCTATTGTTTTAACTCTATTATACTACTAATAATCATAATATTAATAGAAATTATATTATCTATTGTCACATACTAAATTACACCAAAACTTAGGGGCTTAAAACAGCTTCACAGGTGTCTCTGGGTCAGGCATCTGGGTATAGTTTAGTGGGGTCCTCAGTTTCAGGATCTTTCACAAGCAGTCATCTGGGGCTGCAAGGTGTCATCTGGGGCTGCAGCCATTTCAGGGCTTAGCTGGGAGAGAATCCACTTCCAAGTTCATTCACCTGGTTGTTGATGGGACTTAGATTTTTGCAGCCTTTTAAACAGAAGCTACCCTAATTCTGCGCCAAACTGCCAAACTGTGGCAGTTTGCAAAAGTGTGCAAGCTGAGAAGGCAATAGAGAGTCCAACAAAATGCAAGTCGCTGTGTATTTTAGTGTAATCACAGTAGTGCTTTCTATCACTTTTGCCATATCCTACTCATTAGCAGCAAGTCGGTGAGGATCACCGGGAGTCATGTCAGCAGCTGCTTACCCTGTAATAACTAACAGCAGCTAATGTTTACGGAGGGCTTACTATGTGTCAGGTAATGATCCAAATATTTTACATATATCAATTCATTTAACCCACACCACAAACCCCAATCAACAGATGCGTTAATAACAGGGAGCGCCATGATTACACTTAGGGGTAGAAATAATGAAGAATGCCACTTTCCTGTATGCCAACAGAGATAGTGTGTGTTGGAAAGCTTCAAAACTATGGTCACAAAGGGACTTTACCACAACCACAATTCCCTTTAAGAATCTTTTGGCTTATTCACAGAATGGGCCTTCTTTAGCTAACGGCAAACAGCACTTCTTCAACGTAACTCCCCCTTTAGCTCTACTCATCCTGGAGGTGAAGAAAAATAATAATCCTAAATAAATAACTAATATTTAAAAATCACTATTTCTCATTAACATAATTTATAAAAATGAATACATCTTTATACTAATAGTTTAGTTTTAAAAACGGAATAAGAATCATCTTAAGGTTTTTTTTCTGTGAAAAGCTAGCAAGGATTCAAGATGTCCAAATGAATTACAGTTTTAATTTAATTCTATATTTGTGTAGATCCTGTTTCTCTTCAAAAAGCTGAGAGGTGCTGGCTCCCCGTTGGCCAACCTTAAAGAAAGATGAAAAAAGAAGCACTTCCTCTCAGAGATTGCAGGCTCCATGGCACTGGGTGGAGGTGGGCATGGATGCACTGATTGGCATGGATGTTTCTCTGGGTCCTGCCCTCCAAATTAGAGGCCTGGGGAAGAGGTGCAATCATTTAGGACAGGAGGAGCTGGAAGTTCTCTATCCTATTTTTAATGGGGACTATAGCAGTTGCTTATTATGAGAGCTATATGGAAGACATCCCAGATTCCTAGGCCACCGGGTGTGTGTCTATTTTCAAGCCTCTGATATTTGCAGTGACACATCCTTTAAACATCTAGAAGCCAGTTCCTGGTCAAGTTAAAAATATCCACAAACGAATATAGATTCAAAACCCCAAATAAAGTATGAACAAATGAAATTCAATAGTTTGTTATTAAAAGAATAAGAAGAATAAGAATTATTTACCAAGAAAGGTAAATCCAGTAATGCAGGAAAGATTATCTATTAATACATTAAGGATTTATCACAATAACAAATCAAAGAAGTAATACATCTCATTAGACATCAAAAGGTACTTGCTATACTTTGATAACTATTTATAATTTAAGAAAAGTATCTCAGTCAGCTGGCATAGGAGAAGCTTATTTTACCATGACAAAGAATATCTAAATTGATATTATATTTAACAATGAAACCCTAGAAGAATTCCCAATAAAGTCAGAATTAAGGCAAGAATGCTCTTTATTGCATTATTTTTAAAGCACAGAAATTAAAATTTAAATGTTCAGCAACTGAGTATTGAATACACTTATAATGTGGATTACTATGCTGCCATTATGATCATATTGTATATGTATGATCCATATACACAATACATATAAATCTATACATATGTATAGATATGTTTCTAAATAGAAAATATGTGTGAATATAATTGTGCACCTAAAGAGTTAAGAAAATAAATGCAAACTTAAAACTTAACAGTGGTACCTTGACAAGAGTGAGATTGGTAAAACTGAAGGATTCAAATGGAAAGGCTCTATGTAAAGAGAATCCTGTGTAAAAGAGTAATTCTATACTGTTTGATTATTTTTACAAGAAATATGTATATATGCAATGTGTAAGCCAATTTTAAAAGACAAGTCAAAGAATATTGATAGTGAAGAAATGATATTTCTAACTGAAAAGCAACCATCCTATATAATAAAAGCCTAATATGCTAAGTGTCTGACTGTTCGACCATTTGACCAGTGCTATGACACACACTGACCACGAGGGGGCATATGCTCCAACTGGTAGGTTAGCCTGCTGCTGGGTCCGGCCGATCAGGACTGGGTGAGACAGGACAAGACATGCCCTGGAGCCCTCCTGCCATCCCTCCTCAGCCCTGATCCTGCACTGGTGGGGTCCCTCGGCCTGGCCTGCAGGGATCGGGCTGAAACCGGCTCTCCGACATTCCCCCAAGGGGTCCCAGATTGCAAGAGGGCGCAGGCCAGGCCGAGGGACCCCACCGGTGCACACCTCTAATAAGTATAAGATATATTAATACATTAAAAAAAAAAAACCTAGCCCTAACCAGTTTGGCTCAGTGGATAGAGCGTCGGCCTTCGGACTGAAGGGTCCCAGGTTCCATTCTGGTCAAGGGCATGTACCTTGGTTGCAGGCACATCTCCAGTAGGGGGTGTGCAGGAGGCAGCTGATCGATGATTCTCTCTCATTGATATTCCCAACTCTCTATCCCCCTCCCTTCCTCTCTGTAAAAAAAAAATCAATAAAATATATATTTTAAAAAAAACACCCTAAATGGTGTACCCTCAAATTTAGACTTTAGCTGTTACAGTTGTATGATAGAATTGTGGATAATTTTTTTCTTTTGCTTTTTGTGTGTTCCAAATTGGTAAAATATGAAAGGAAACTATGGTAACGTTTAATTTATAGATTACACTAGACAACTATTACAGAGTTTGTAGGAAAATCTTTTTATCTTAATATAGTTTCTGAAAAGGTCATGATACCTCCTAACTCTATCACAATCTTATAAAACTATTGGGAAAGCTAAATGCTCCCATTTTATTACAAAGCCAAGCTCCCTTTTCTGGGCTTGCTTAACTTGGAAATTTCTACGAGGTTCAAAATCTTGGAATCATTCTTCATTCCTTTCTCTGTTTTCTATATGGAGTAACTCATTAAGTTCTCTCAATGAGCCTTCCTCCAGCTGACACAGATCTCTCCCATTTGAATCCCATACCACCCCCTGTTTTAGGCCTTCATTACCTCACACATGGACTACTGAGACATCTCATTGAATCCCCTTGCCTGCCAGGTTTGTCCCCTCTATTTACACATCTCCCTGTCTTCACCTCACACCCTTCATTGCCTATATGCCTTCTTTATATCACCCAACTGCTCTCTTCCTTGTTTCTCTAACTTGTCACAGCCTCACCTCCATTCCTATGGGCTTGACATTGTACTTGCAATTGTATCTAAGTTCCACACTTTCTTCCCAACTGACTCCGTCTCCACCATGGTCTGTTCTTCCTCTTCATCCCTTTATATATCCAATCCCTCATTTAGGACATATTTCTTAACCATGTACTGTATTCCAGGCATTGGACTAAGCACAGGGACTACTGACTAATTTTCCAAATTAGTGACTGGACCACAAAGAGTTATGAAACTCTACTGACTGGATGAAACTCTACTGACTGGACCACAGAGAGTGATGAAACTCAAATTCACAACATTATCTGCTTCAACCATATCTTATCATGTCCTCCAACAGCCATAGAGCTCTCTAAGAGCCCCTCATCTCTCTGCTTCCCTCTAACTCTATTCTCAAATCATTCTTGTATTCAACAATTTGTACTTGCCTTATATATATATACACGAGGCCATATGCTAAATGCTAGGAGTGGAAAGGTGAATAAAACCTGCTTTTTACTTATTGAGAGCTAATTGGGGAAGATAGACAGGAAAAGAAATGTAATAGTGAGTAAAAGGTACTCTTAACATAAGTGCACAGAGGAACAAGAGAGTGTGTTTAATTCTACCTGGTAAGAATAAGAAAGCCTTCACATATGAGGTAATGCTTGAGCTGACGGCAGGTAGAAAAGATGAAGAAGTTATTTCAAGCAGTGCAAACAGTATTGCAAAGGTACAGAGCATTAAATGGCACAGCGTGTCAGGAAACCGCAGGTACTTGAGTATGACAGAAGCACAGGGAGGCTAGAGAGCTGGGCTGGGGCCAGATCTTATTTTGCCTTGCTTTCATTAGAGGGAGTGAGTAAACACTAAGGAATTTTGAACAATGAAGTAACATGATTAGATTTGTGTTTTGAAAAGTACCTCTGGTGGCTAGGTGGAAAATAGCTGGGGAAGGGTGGCCAACAGGGCTCAGGGTAGACAGAAAGCCACCAAGAGGTTCCTATAGTCTGGGAAGGTAATGAGAGCCAGGCAAGTAATGAAGTAGAGTGGTGGTGGGGGATGGAGAGAGGGAAATGGTTTGGAGAGATATCAAAGAGGGAAAATCAGCAGGACTTATCTATGGTTTGGTATTAGAGAATGAGTAAGAGGAGAGATTAAACAATGACTTCTGAGTTTCTGACTTGAGTTATCTAGATTCTAAGCAGAAAACAAGAAGAGGAGGAGGGTAATGCAGTAAGTTAGAGAGGCCTGTTGGGTATTGAGGTAGAAGGTCTCAGAAGCTGTTGCATATACACAGGGGTGGGCAAAAGTGAGGTTAATAATAATAAATACTGAACCACGTCCAGCATGGCCAGGGGAACCTGAGGAGGGGCAGTGTGGGATTAAAGACAAGAGAATACAGGTCGGATCACTGTGCCTGGATGAAGAAACAGTGACACAGCCTGTAAACCGAAGCTTTATTTTATAGTCAGAGCATACAAAGCAAAACAAGGAGAGTGGTCAACATGTTTACAATGTTCTTGTGAGTTTCAAATCTATTTCGTTACTCAAGCCTTGTTTTGGCAGCACTTGATGCACCTCCCACAGCCCATTAGCTACCTAGGAACAAGGGAGGACTATAAGGTCAAGTTTAATTGTGCTAGGAGGGCTCTGCCCTCCAAGCTGGGACTTGTATGTGGCTCTGCCACAGGTCAGTCCGAGGCTTGACCCTATAGCCGCTCCCTACAAAATACAATAATAAATAAATAAAGAAAGAAAGAAAGCAAGAATAAATTCTTTTGCATATTCACAACTGTAAATCTACTTTTGCCATCCCCCTATATATACCGAGACTGGCTCGACTTCAGGATTTCGTTTGGATTAGAATTAGAGATTTGAAAGTTAGAGTATAAATAGTGGTCAAAATCATGAGAATGGGTAATGCTACCCCGAGGAAATGTATACGATGAGAACGGGTATTAAGGACAGAGCTCTGGGGAACACAACCCATGAGGGAATCAGAGTAAGAGGAACCAGGACAGGGCCAGGGGAAGAAATGGTCAGAGAAGTAGGAGGGCAGCCAGAATAGGCGATTGTAGGAGTCTCCTATTATTCTGTAACAAATTACAACTTTACTATTAAAACAACACAAAGTTATTACCTTAGCCATTCTGTAGGTTAGAAGTCCAACACGTGTCTCACTGGTCTGAGGTGCAGGTGTCAGCAGAGCGGCATTCCCTTCTGGAGACTCTAAGGAAGAACGTTTCCTGGCCTTTCCCAGTTCCTGGAGGCCACCTGCATCTTTTGGCCTTTGCATACATCTTCAAAGCCAGCAACAGCAGCGCCAGCCTCTCACCTCACTTTTATCTTTTGCCGTCACATCACCTTCTCTGACTTCCTCCTTCTGCCTCCATCTTCTACCTTTAAGGACGCTTGTGATTATATTGGGCTCACCTGAATAATCTAGGCTCTTCTCCCTATCAGCTGATTAGTCATCTTAATTCCACCTGCAACTTTAATTCCTCTTTGCCCTGTAACCCACCATCTAAATAGGTTCCAGCTGTCATCTCAGAAACCAATCAACCAAAGGAATTAAAGGCATAGAGGAGGATGTTGATCATCTTAGATCAGCCGTGGGCAAACTACGGCCCACGGGCCGGATCTGGCCCGTTTGAAATGAATAAAACTAAAAAAAAAAAAAAAGACCGTACCCTTTTATGTAATGATGTTTACTTTGAATTTATATTAGTTCACACAAACACTCCATCCATGCTTTTGTTCCGGCCCTCCGGTCCAGTTTAAGAACCCATTGTGGCCCTTGAGTCAAAAAGTTTGCCCACCCCTGTCTTAGATAAATGATTCAATCTCTCTTTCTGCCTCTGTTTATCTACAAAATGGAGATAATAATGGTACCTACCTTATAGGGTTGTTATAGGATTACTTGAGCTAGTATTTATGAAGCACATAAAACTGTGTCTGGCTTCTAATGTTTTTTAAAAAGCAATTACTAGTAGAGCCATAGTGGGTTTGGCTCAGTGGATAGAGCGTCGGCCCAAGGACTGAAGGGTCCCAAGTTTGATTTTGGTCAGGGATACGTACCTTGGTTGCAGGCTCAATCCCTGCAGGGCTTCGGAAGGCAAACAATCTATGTGTCTCTCTCACATGGATGTTTTTCTCTCTCTGTCCTCCTCCTCCTTCCATTCTCTGAAAATCAATGGACAATTATCCTCGGGTGAGGATTAACAACAACAACAAAAAGCAATTAGAGAGATTAAATAAGGCAAGGGTTAAAACTGGCCATTGGATTTGTTAATTAGGCAATTAGTGGTCTTCATTGCAATTTCAGGGATATGGTGATTGTAGTCTAATTACAGTCAGATAAAGGCGAGAAATTGAAGAGCAGGAGTAAATACAATTATTTTTAAGAACTGTTTAGGAATGGAAGGAATAGGGGGCTGAAACAGCCTTAGCTAGGTGGGGATGGGTAGTTATAAGAGATTTGAACACATTTCCATGCTGTGAGGAAGGGGCTAGTACAGTGGTTCTCAACCTTGGCTGCACATTAGAATCACCTGGGAATCTTTTTAAAATCCTCAGGAGGCCCAGAAATCAGGATTTTAAAAAGATTCCCAGGTGATTCTAATGTGCAGCCAAGGTTGAGAACCACTGGTCTAGAGGGAAAATTATGAGGGTGAATCCCAGGAATTAAATATAGTTCCTTTCCTTGGTTGCTATCAGTAGGAATTACTCGCAGGCCTCCACCTGAGGCTGACACCGAAGCCAGAGCTTTTCCTTCATCATCCAATAGCAGATGCCACACATTATCAAGAGAGTTTACCTCCTTCCACGGAAGTTTCCATTGGGTCTGTGAGTGTTCAAGTTAGAATTAGCAAGCAAAAATCCCAGTTCTTTCAGGGGGGTTAATTTCACAAACAATACCTGTCCCTTTCAAAAGATGTCTCTGACTTGATGGTTGACAGAGGGGAGGGGAACTGAGGGGCTGGGTGAAAAAGGTGAAGGGATTAAGAAATACAAATTGGTAGTTACAGAATAGTCACTGAGATGTAAATTATGGCATAGGTTATATAGTCAATAATATCATAGTAACTATCTAAGGGGCCAGGTGGGTACTTGAAATATAGGGGGTACTACTCTGTAAAGCACATGATTGTCTAACCACTGAGCTATACATATGAAACTAATAAAGAATAATAAATATTTTTTTAAAAAGATGCCCCGGACCAAGGCATGTATGTTACACTGCTCCTCACCACTTTTTTGTCCCTATTTTTCTGATAGAAAAATGAAGACAAAGGACACCAGTCCAATTACGTATAACTTCATGCTAACAGAGCAAGCCTTCTTTATTTGTTTTTAACTTTTTTTTTTAAATATATTTTATTGGTTTTTTACAGAGAGGAAGGGAGAGAGATAGAGAGTCAGAAACATCGATGAGAGAGAAACATCGATCAGCTGCCTCCTGCACATCTCCTACTGGGGATGTGCCCGCAACCGGTACATGCCCTTGACCGGAATCGAACCTGGGACCCTTCAGTCCGCAGGCCGACGCTCTATCCACTGAGCCAAACCGGTTTCGGCTGTTTTTAACTTTTTATCATGGAAATTTTCACATACACTAAAATCAAGAGAATAATGTAAAACGCCCATCCCATGTACCTATCACTTCAATAATTACAACCGACAGCCAATTTTGTTTCATCTATACTCCCTCCTCAACTCTACCTCCACCCCCTCATATTTTAAAGCAAATAAGCTTCCTAAAAAAAAAGAACTTTTATACTTAGTAACTGCATACTTCATATACCTGTCTCTCCTCCATCACATCACCAAGGCACAAAATATAGTATGGCACCACTTTATACAAATTGAAATAGCACAAAAGAAACACTGATAAAGTCTTATTTTACATGCTAATTTAAAAAGTAATTTAATTTTTTTAAGAATTGTGTAATTATTAAAAACTGCACAATTGCGGGTAGGCAAGTAAACATGTTTCATGTTTTTGTCACCACAACTGCTCAACAGAAGTCCCTATCTTGATACACTATGAACATTTCAGTTCTATGGTTTGGAATTGAATAATTTGGTGACTATTTTGCTGCTTAACATTCCTCATTACATTAATGTAAACTTGTTTTTAATTGCCCATACGATGTCATCTGATGCTGGTGCTTGAAAACTTACTCCCACATCAATAACTTTGGAATAGAAGTTAAACGTGATAAATTGCTCTGAAGAAGGCCAAACTCTACAACAGCTAATATTGTTCATTTGGAAGAAGGCACACTGCAAACTATTAGAAATGCTGCTGAGACACGCAAATGGAGCAGATACATCTTTAATCTTTAAAAATCCCCGAGTATCTGGGCAAGGATAATGGGGGGAAAAAATAGTGGTGACTCAGCTACAAGATCAATATCACTGTAATAGATTTATAAGCTCTGAAAAAGTATTCCTCGCTACCACCACCACCACCACCATTTATTTTCCATTTATTCCTATTGGGATACGAGGTCTTCAAGAATATATCACTGCATAAAATGCAAGTGTCCTGCTCTCAAAATTAATGCAGAAACTTGAGTACATCATTATTCAACACTATATTATAGTATCTTCAAGGTAATAAAAATAAGAGAAGGAAAAGATTAAAAATTTTATTTTTAATTACAATAGTTTGTACCAACTTCATGGGCCAACCTTCCTAACAGCTCAGTGTAACCCTGTGACTAAGGTCTGGCCCACGGAATGTAAATAAAAGTGTTACATGCAGTTTATAGGACCTTTTCTATAAAAGATAGTGTCTTTAAACAAGTGGTATTGAGAAAACTAGGTATCTAAAAAGTACAACCAACAAAAGAAAAAATAGATAAATTTCATTATACCAAAATTAAAAACTTCTATGCATGAAAGGACACTATCAACAATGTGAAACAGCCACCCATAGAATGGGGAAAATATTTGCAAATCATATATCTAATTAGGAGTTATACCCAGAATTTATAAAGAATTCTTACAATTCAACAACAACAAAATCCAATTAAAAAATAGACAAAGGAATAAAACAGATATTTTCCAAAGAAAATATACAAATGGCCAATAATTGCATGAAAAGATACACAACATCACTAATCATTAGGGAAATATAAATCAAAACCACAATAAAATACTACCTCATGAGCATTAAAATGGCTATTCTGAAAAAACAAACAGAAAATAATAAATGTCAGTGAAGATGTGGAGAAATAGGAATCCTTGTACATGGCTGATGAGAATGTAAAATGATACAACCTCTAAGAAAACTGAATTGCCATTCCTCAAAAAGTTAAAAAATAGAATTACCAGATAATTCACCAATCCCACTTGTAGCTATATGCCCAAAAGAATTAAAAGCAAGGACCCAAAAACATATTGGGACACCCATGTTTCATAGCAGCATTATTGACAAGAGCCAAAAAGTGAAAGCAACCCAAGTGTCTATCTCTGAGTAATGGAAAACCAAATGTAGTAGCTACTCATCCTTTAAATGTAAGGAAATTTCTGACACATACTTTGACAAGAACCTTGAAAGCATTATGCTAAGTGAAATAAGCTAGTCACAAAATAACAAATATTGTTTGATTCCATTCATATGAGATATGTAGAGTAGCAAATTCATAGAGATAGAAAGTAGAATAGTGGTTGCCAGGAAGTGGGGGGAGTAGGAAATGGGGAGTTATTGTTTAATGGGCACAAAGTTCCTGTTTCAGAAGATGGAAAAGTAATTCTGGAGATGGAGGATAGTGATAGTTGCACAAAAATGTGAATGTACTTGATGTCGCTAAAGTAACCATACATTTAAAAGTTGTTAAAATGATGAATTTTATGTTATGTGTATTTTATCACAGACATTAAAAAATGTTGGTAAACCCTTTGTCCTCTCTTCTTTGTTCATTTCTCCTTCCTGCTGGCTGGAATACAGAAGTGATGGCTGGATCTGGAACTGTCTCCTTGGACCTCACAAGCTGTGTCTTGCACAAGTCTAAGGGGTACCATTTACATAGAATGTATAGATATTTACATAAACAAGAAATATTCTGTCTTATTGGAACCACTGTTCTTTTAGATTTGTTACTTGTAAACAAACCTAATTCTAACTGATATACCGTAATATTTTATATAAATACATATATATATTTATATATATGTATATGTATGTTATAACCCAAGTATTCATAAGCAATAACCATCTGAGTCCAGAGGCATATGGACTATTTAAAAAAAAGTGAACAAATTCCAAATGTATGCTCAATGCTGAACATCAGACGATTAGGCAGGAGAAAAGAGCAGTATTTTTTAAATCAAATTTTAAAATTTATTTAGGTATCACAATAATTACCTTATAGTAATAAATGTTGTAAAAATATGGAATGATTCATTAATAGAGGCCTGGAATACTGTTAGAAAAGAACAAGGCAAATGTATATAAAAACAAATGTCAGAACTGCCTATATCGTATGGTCCCATTTATATAAAAAAAATAAAGCTGACATATGTGCTTGCACGTGTGGGAAAGAGACATAACAATAGCTAACATTTATTAAACATGCCTCTGTCCTAAGAGCTTCTCCTAATTACCTCCATAACTTCTCAGAACATTTCTGGGCGGTATGGAACTTCATTATCCTTGTTTTACAGCTGAGGAAATTGAGCACAGATTTCATAGGATTCCTTGTCCACACAAAAATTAAATGTTGGAGCCAGAATACTAAGCATTGCTACCTCTGAGGGGTGATGGTAATGGGGAATTATAGTGAGGGTATTGGTTACACTCTTTAATTCAGTCTTTTTTTTATTATGAGCATGTATAACATTTAAAATAAATATTTGGGGATATGAGGAGAGATGCCAGAGAAATGTAAGTTAATGAAACCATGGTTATACCCTAGAGAATGAAACGGGGTTGAATTCAGCACACACATTTAAGATTTCTGCAAAGGAAATAAAAAGGGAGCAATAGAAACTTAAAAAATTTGGTCTATGTCAAAACTCTGGGTGATAACTCTTAATACATTTAGTCCAAGCAGATAGCACTGTATAATGCAACATTTGTCAAACAGTACTTGGACACTGAACACTGCCTGGCCACCATAAAAAAAGTAAATACAATATTTTATACCTTGCCCAGAGACACAAAAGAATGAAAAGTAAAAATTAGATTAGTGATGGAAATCAGATTAGTGTAAAATATCAGATTACACCTGCTATTGTAGGGGCTGAATCCGCCCAACTCCGGGGAATTGTAGCACACTTCGGGATGCCCACGCCTTTGGTTGTGCTCTGCCTTCCACTATCCGTGTCTGGATCTTTGCCCCTGAAAGTTCCTTCCCTCCACCCCATCCCAGAACCACCAAAATCCCCAGCCCTTACTTCCAGCAGGCCAGGGTGCCAAGAAATCAGCACTCCCACGCCCACCCTAGCAGCTCTCATCCAGGAGTTGTTATATAAACACTACATTTTCCTCCCCACTCGGTTGGGATCATTCTGAGGCATGTATTTTGAACTATTTCCCAGTTTCCCCATGGATTAAGCTCCAGCCACTCCTTAGAGTAGCTAACATAATAATGCACCCTTTATTAGCCCTCTCCCTTCCTGGTATCACTTCCTCACTTTCCTGCCCTATTGTTTTCTCCACTTTGCAAATAAACGCTCACTCTCATCCTTAGCTTGGAGTCTGCTTCTGGGAGAACCCAATTTATGATTGGGAGGGGCGGGGGAGGGATCTTCATTTATATTGCAATCTATGTGAATAACATTCCCTGGAGTGATGCATTGCTCAACCTGTAAATATATTAGCCTTCATTTCCACAGCAGCCCGAACAAAAAAGAAGATGAAAAGATGCCATGCTCTCATCATGATTATGATAAATGCAACTTAAAAGTCACTGTTTTTCAAAGAAACAAAACAAGTAAGAGGGCTTTAAAAGAGTAAGGAAGTGCAGCCGGCATGACTCAGTAGTTGAGTGTTGACCTATAAACGAGGTAGTCACGGTGCAATTCCTGGTGAGGGCACATGCGTGGGTTGTAGCCTCTGATTCCCAGTGTGGGGCATACATCAATGATCAATGATTCTCTCTAATCATTGATGTTTCTATCTCTCTTACTCTCCCTTCCTTTCTGAAATCAATAAAAATATGTATTTTTTTTAAAGTAAGGAATTATAACAAACAAGCAGCCCAGTGCACGCATTTTTGCACTGGTGGGGTCCCTTGGCCTGGCCTGCAGGGATCAGTGGACCTCTGGACCGTTAAAGTCTGGCCTTACCCACCAGCTCATGGGGTTCCAGTCCCCTGTCCACTTTGATCCCACACAACACAAAGTAGTGCGGGAAGCAGCAGGTGGCCGGGGAGGAGCCCAAGCCAGGGCTGGGCGCTGCACCGCTCCTACTCATCCGGACTCCACTGCACCTGCCGCCGGCGATGCTTGGGCATGCAGGGGGAGTGTCTGCGGGGAAGGCTCACACCGCCTCAGCTGCACTCGCCAGCCACGAGCCCGGCATCTGGTGCCTGTCTGTCAGCTGAGCAGCACTCCCGCTGTGGGAGTGCACTGACCACCAGGGGTCCGCTCCTGTGTTGAGTGTCTGCCCCCTGGTGGTCAGTGCGCATCATAGCTACCGGCCAGTTGTCCTGTCTTTTAGGCTTTTATATATATAGACTAGAGACCCAGCGCACAAAATTAGTGCGCAGGTATGGTCCTTAGGCCTGGCCCACAGCCGGTCCCTTCCCCCCCC
>NW_005871139.1:444473-482829 GCF_000147115.1 Myotis lucifugus
ATATTTACTATGTTTAAATTCTTGAATCCTGGTCAGTGCTACTCAGTGGTTAGAATGTCAACATGCACATGGAAGGGTTGTGTGTTTGATTACGGTCAAGTACACATACCTGGGGTGCAGTTTCAATCCAGCCCAGCTGGGCACACGTGGAGTGCAACCAATACATGTGTCTCTTTCACATCGATGTTTCTCTCTCTCTCTTTCCTCCCTCCCTTCCACTCTCTCAAAAATCAATGGAAAAGCCCTAACCAGTTTGGCTCAGTGGATAAAGTATCCGCCTGTGGACTTAAGGGTCCCGGGTTTGATTCCGGTCAAGGGCATGTATCTTGGTTGCGGGCACATCCCCAGTGGAGGGTGTGCAGGAGGCGGCTGGTCAATGTTTCTCTCTCATTGATATTTCTAACTCTCTATCCCTCTCCCTTCCTCTCTGTAAAAAAATTAATAAAATATTTTTTAAAAAATCAATGGAAAAAAGTACCCTTGGGTAAAGATTAATAAACAAAAAATGCTTGAGTTTAGGACAAAAAAGAAACAAACAAAAAGCATTTAAACAGTTAAATCTTATCTAAATCTTAACTTTGCAAAAGCTATTTTGTTCATCAGGATGAAGGTCAGTGATGGATTTTCACAGTGGCTGGCCCTGGGTACTACACTCTACAAAATGCAGAAATATTTTAAATTCAAATGTCTTATAGGATCATAATGAGGACTCTAATGTTTTCAATGTAATGTTTTGGAAGAATTCTTTCAAACACAGAAAATAAAGTCAATTGATATACAAATGAAAGAATCCCACCAGATAGCAGAATCTATTAGATATCTGCTGATTTATGTATTTAATAAATACTAGGCACCTATTCCTAGCCACCTACTCCAGGTGCAGCATTGTGCTGGGGTGCTGTGAAGAATATAAACTTCTTAAAATTATTCAGAATTGGTGGTGTTTTTGTTAGGAATAATAACACTGTAGAGCCTCTTTCTTAGAAATTATTCAAGCCAGATCAGCAGGCCAGATCCTTACTTTTAAGAGAAATCAATTGCTCTTTATATTCCTATAAAATTTAATGTATAAATCATATCAAATACTGTATTTATATATTTTTTGCTAGGTCTCTATAGATTGAAAACAAAAAAAATTGTTTTCTATCATATACCTTTTGTACATCAACTCCATTTCAAATCCCACAGGTCTAACATGATGATGTGTTCCATACTTGACATTATCAGGGGTGATGATGAGGGTAGAAGGAGCAGATTTAGTGTTATTGGTTTGTGAGATTGGGCACCAACTGGCCATTTTCAATGACTTTTCCTCTAACTTCTTTTGAGTCTGTGAGAAAAGGAGAAAAATTCCCTTTATTGCAGCCAGTTTGGGGGCTATGTAGTAGTGCATGCTCTCCTGCAAAATATCACGTTGCTACTTTGATGGAATCCTTCAAATGTCAAACCACTGGTAAGGAAAGAACCAGAGAAATAATTAAAAGATCATAATAAGTTCCATTCAACATGGCGGCATAGGTAAAAACAGCACTTGCTGCCTCCCACAACCACATCAAAATTAGAACTAAAATTCAGAACAACCATCATTCAGAACCACCTGAAACCTGCTTGAAAGGAAGTCCTACAACTAGGGAATTAAATAAGAAGTACCTTGAGACTGTCGGAGGGGCAGAGACACGGGTTGGAATTGCAAAGCTGCCTGGTCCCACAGGCATGTGTGGCAGTTTAAATCAGGAGAGATATCTTGGCAGTGGAGGTTTCCCTGAGGAGCAAGGGGTTCCAGCCCCACACCAGGCTCCCCACACCAGGAAGAGAAGTCTCCACAACTTCTGGCTGTAAAAACCAGTGGGGATTGTGGCTGGGTGACAGGGAGGTTGCTGGAGCCCCAGGCAGCTCCTCTTAAAGGGCCCACACATGGACTCACTCCCTTTGAGCTCCAGTGCTTGGGCAGCAGCTAGAAAGGAACTTGGGACATTCAGGAAGAAATTAACTTGTCTGGAACCAGGGCAAGAGTTGGACAGGCAGCTTTCTCCCAGACAGAAGTGCTGGTAGATGCCATTGTTCTTTTGCTGAGCCCTCCCTGCTACAGAGTTAACAGGCAGTTGCCTTATATATCTGTGGGCCCTTTGCAATCTGAAAATTACCTAACAAACTGCAGCTGGGTCAGAAAAACCCATAACTTCCAAAAGAAGGCCCAAGGCCCCACAGCAGCTTGCATTGCTTCACAGCTGGGCTCCTGCTGGTAGCCTCAGACAGAGGCTAAATTAGCACCTCCTTAGATCCAAGAGCCAGTGTACCCAGTGGTCTGTGGTGAGCTGTTTCTGTTTCCCGCGACCCGCACGGGAAAACGACAGGTTCTTGAGCGGAGGAGCTGGGGATTAAGAAAATAAAGAAAAAACGAGACCAGACACAGAAATAGAGAAAAGCTGGGGCCAGGTGGGCGCCATCCTCTCTGATGGAGAGGCGGCAAAGCGGCCTGAGCCACACAGCAGGTTTATTTTAAAGGCCTAGATTTACATATCTAGTTCCGCCCCTGCCTGATTAACATGTCCAGCCTTATTGGGGAAGCATGTTCCCAGGGCGTGGCTCTGCCTATGCTCGGAGTTCAGCTGACAATAATTATAAGAAAATGCCTAGGTGCCTCCCAGGCGGCCCTCTACAGTGGTCAGAGTGGGACCATCCAGATTACAACTCCTCAGATCCATAAGGGACACACTCAGGGGGCAGACTCAGTGAGCACCAAAGCCCCACCGAAGCAAGTCTTGCCTCATAAGGGTGTCTCCAGCACAGAAGTTCTCCCACTGCAGACACAGCTGATTCTCACAGCCAATTGGCCTGGAGGTCAATTCCTCCCTGTGATACCTACAACAATCAAGGCTTAACTACAACAAGACTGTGCACAAAGCCCACAAAGGGGTGCACCAAGAGTGTCCACCTCAGGTAACTGGGGAGGCTGAACCACTGGGCCCTGTAGGACACCTAGCACACAAAACCACTCTACCAACACAGGGAAGCAGACAAAATGCGAAGACAAAGAAACAGGTCACAAATGACAGCAATGGAGGACAGCAAACGACTGGATATAGAGTTCAAAACCACGTTTCTAAGATTTTTCAAGAATTTTATGGAAACCGCCGATAAATGTAGTGAGATCCTCAAGAAATCTAGTGAGACCCTCAATGTTGTGATAAAGGACCAACTAGAAATTAAGCATACACTAACTGAAATAAAGAATATTATACAGACTCCCAACAGCAGACCAGAGGATCGCAAGAATCAAGTCAAAGATTTGAAATACGAAGAAGCAAAAAACACCCAACTGGAAAAGCAAAATGAAAAAAGAATCCAAAAATACGAAGATAGTGTAAGGAGCCTCTGGGACAACTTCAAGCGTACCAACATCAGAATTCTAGGGGTGCCAGAAGAAGAGAGAGGGCAAGATATTGAAAACCTATTTGAAGAAATAATGACAGAAAACTTCCCCTACCTGGTGAAAGAAATAGACTTCCAAGTCCAGGAAGCGCAGAGAACCCCAAACAAAAGGAATCCAAAGAGGACCACACCAAGACACATCATAATTAAAATGACAAGAGCAGAAGACAAAGAGAGAATCCTAAAAGCAGCAAGAGAAAAAAAGTCAGTTACTTACAAGGGAGTACCCATACGACTGTCAGCTGATTTCTCAACAGAAACCATGCAGGCCAGAAGAGAGTGGCAAGAAATATTCAAAGTGATGAATAGCAAGAACCTACAACCAAGATTACTTTACCCAGCAAAGCTATCATTCAGAATTGAAGGTCAGATAAAGAGCTTCACAGATAAGAAAAAGCTAAAGGAGTTCATCACCACCAAACCAGCATTATATGAAATGCTGAAAGGTATCTTTTAAGAAGAGGAAGAAGAAGGAAAAAGTAAAGATACAAATTATGAACAACAAATACACATCCATCAACAAGTGAATCTAAAAATCAAGTGAATAAATAATCTGATGATCAGAATAAACTGGTGATTATAATAGAATCAGGGGCATAGAAAGGGAATGGACTGACTATTCTCGGGGGAGGGGGAAGGGATGTGGGGGATGCGGGAAGAGACTGGACAAAAATCGTGCATCTATGAATGAGGACAGTGGTGGGGGGGGGGTGAGGGCAGAGGGTTGGAGGGGAACCGGGTGGAGGGGAGCTATGGGGGGAAAAAAGAGGAACAACTGTAATAATCTGAACAATAGATTTAATTTTAAAAAAAATAGAAACAGAGGAAGACAGCTCCTTGCCATTTCATGCTTCCACTTTAAATGAAAGGACCTGAAGTGCTTGGCAGTATTGGCTGCAAATCCCAGTTTCATTTTATGGGAATGACATTGTGCAAAATACTTAACCATCTCTGAGCCCTATATCCTCATCTGTAAAATGGGGAAAAATATACAGTATCTCCTTTATAGGGTTGTTGTCAGAATTCAATGAGGAGATTAATGTAAAGTACACAACACAGTACCTTGGCATATAGTAAGTGTGAAATAAATATTAACATTGCTTACTCTGTTTTTTTGTATAGGTGTCCAGATTTAATAGAGAGACAAAAAAATCTCTGATGTAGAAAAAAAAGTTTGGTATAAAAATGTACAAAAAATGTACAGGATTAATGGTGACAAAACTTTTAGTCACAGTTTTCAAAGTTGACTATATTATGTCCTACTAGTAAACCCTTCAACCAAAAACTCAAATATAAAGAAAGAGAAGTAAGGCATAGCAAAGTTATCTCTTCATGCTGTTTTTACAATTATACTCTACTAGAGGCCCGGTGCACGAAATTCATGCACTGAGGGGGGATGTCCCTCAGCCCAGCCTTCACCCTCTCCAATCTAGGACCCCTCAGGATTGGACCTAAACTGGAAGTCAGACATCCCTCTCACAATCCAGGACTGCTGGCTCCCAACCGCTCACTTGCCTGCCTGCCTGATTGCCCCTAACCACTTCTGCCTGCCAGCCTGATCACCCCCTAACCACTCCCCTGCCAGCCTGATCAATGCCTAACTGCTCCCCTGCCGGCCCAGTCGCCCCAACTGCCCTCCCCTGCTGGCCCAGTTGCCCCTAACTGCCCTCCCCTGCTGGCCTGGTCCCCCCCAACTTCCCTCCCTCCCCTGCCAGCCTGGTCGCCCCCAACTGCCCTCCCCTGCCAGCCTGGTCACCCCCAACAGCCCTCCCCTGCTGGCCTGGTTGCCCCCAACTGCCCTCTTCTGCTGGTCTCATCACCCCTAACTGCCCTCCCCTGCTGGCCTGATTGCCCACAACTGCCCTCCCCTGCCAGCCATCTTGTGGTGGCCATCTTGTGCCCACATGGGGTGGCCATCTTACGTAAGTGTGTGATGATCAATTTGCATATCACCTCTTTATTATATAGGATAGGGAAAGGCAAAGAACTTTATACCAGGGTTTGGCAAAAGTAGGTTTACAGTTGTTCATATAGAAAATAACACAATAACTAATAAATAATAATACAAGAATAAACTCTGTGTTCTGCATACTCGCAACTGTAAACCTACCTTTGCCCCACCCTTTTTGTCGTAGTCATCATTGTTGTTGTTAATCCTCACCTGAGGACATTTTTCCATTGATTTTTTTAGAGAGAGTGGAAGGAAAGGGGAGAGATGGAGAGAGAGAAACATTGATGTGAGACACATCAATTGGTTGCCTCCCACTGAACGGAATTGAACTGAACCTGGGACCCTTCAGTCTGCAGGCCAAAGCTCTATCCACTGAGCCAAACTGGCTAGGACCCCACCTGGTATTTTTTTAGGCAACCCATCTATCATTGAATTGTTACATTTGTCTCATTCAACAAAAATTTATTGAGAATTACTAAGTGCAAAGCAAAATTCTAGGTGCTGGAGAAAATCCAGGCAAAATTTTGACTTTGGGTGTGGACATACAATGCATATACAGATCATGTATCATGGAAGTTTACACTTGAAACTTATATGATCCTATTAACCAATGTCACCCCAATAAATCTAATTTAACAAAATCTAGAGGAATTTGCCTTTACTGAAATAGGAATATATACTATAAAGTTAAAATACTTCAAATTTACATTATGTATATACAATAGAAATAGGTTTGGTATGTTTAGGATCTAATCTGTGGCCACTGTAATTCAAATTCTCAAAAATGCAAAATTAACACACTGTATTGATCAGTCCAATACTGTTATCAGTGCATTATTTGGTCCTAAAATAGAATTTTAAAAAGTTAAGCTAGCAACCAAATAAAAATTTGCCATGTAGAGCCAATTCAGCTGGGAGAAAAGGCATCTCTCTACCCTTAATATTTGATGTTGTAGAAATAAGACATAAATCTAAAAAATATATCCAACACCAAAAGTGTTACTAAAAGATATGAAAGGAGTGCTGATAACAATTAGGCTTTGGGGAGTTGTTTGACCTGAATATAGTATTCTGATACTCTCTATTTTAACCCACAAATTTTGAGGGGGAGGACTTGGGTATAAATCCTCATATGAGTCAAATGAAAACTATGGTTCCTTTCTACAGAAAATGTACATAAAGCATGCACCAAAATGTTCACATACCATTAATTTTATTACGATGAACATGGATTTTCCTTACATAACGAACATTTAAAAAATCTTTTTATTTATTTATTTATTTATTTTTATATTTTTTTATTGATTAAGATATTACATATGTGTCCTTATACCCACGTTACCCCCTCCCCCCCCCCACTCATGCCCTCACCCCCCCGTTGTCCGTGTCCATTGGTTAGACCTATATGCTTGCATGTAAGTCCTTTGGTTGATCTTTCCCCCTTACCCCCACCCTCCCCTACCTTCCCTCCAAGGCCCGACAGTCCAATCAATGCCTCTCCGTCTCTGGATCAGTCCTTGTTCATCAGTTTATGTTGTTCATTATATTCCACAAATGAGTGAGATCGTGTGGTATTTATCCTTCTCTGACTGGCTTATTTCACTTAGCATAATGCTCTCTAGTTCCATCCATGCTGTGGCAAATAGTAAGAGTTCCTTTTTCTTCTTCCTCTTCTTAAAGAATACCTTTCAGCATTTCATATAATGCTGGTTTGGTGGTGATGAACTCCTTTAGCTTTTTCTTATCTGTGAAGCTCTTTATCTGACCTTCAATTCTGAATGATAGCTTTGCTGGATAAAGTAATCTTGGTTGTAGGTTCTTGCTATTCATCACTTTGAATATTTCTTGCCACTCTCTTCTGGCCTGCATGGTTTCTGTTGAGAAATCAGCTGACAGTCATATGGGTACTCCCTTGTAGGTAACTGACTTTTTTTCTCTTGCTGCTTTTAAGATTCTCTCTTTGTCTTTTGCTCTTGGCATTTTAATTATGATGTGTCTTGGTGTGGTCCTCTTTGGATTCCTTTTGTTTGGGGTTCTCTGCGCTTCCTGGACTTGGAAGTCTATTTCTTTCACCAGGTAGGGGAAGTTTTCTGTCATTATTTCTTCAAATAGGTTTTCAATATCTTGCCCTCTCTCTTCTTCTGGTACCCCTATAATTCTGATGTTGGTACGCTTGAAGTTGTCCCAGAGGCTCCTTACACTATCTTCGTAATTTTGGATTCTTTTTTCATTTTGCTTTTCCGGTTGGGTGTTTTTTGCTTCTTCGTATTTCAAATCTTTGAATTGATTCTTGCGATCCTCTGGTCTGCTGTTGGGAGTCTGTATAATATTCTTTATTTCAGTCAGTGTATGCTTAATTTCTAGTTGGTCCTTTATCACAACATCGAGGGTCTCACTAGATTTCTTGAGGATCTCACTACATTTATCAGCGGTTTCCATAAAATTCTTGAAAAATCTTAGAAACGTGGTTTTGAACTCTATATCCAGTCGTTTGCTGTCCTCCATTTCTGTCATTTGTGACCTGTTTCTTTGTCTTCGCATTTTGTCTGCTTCCCTGTGTTGGTAGAGTGGTTTTGTGTGCTAGATGTCCTACAGGGCCCAGTGGCTCAGCCTCCCCAGTTACCTGAGGTGGACACTCTTGGTGCACCCCTTGTGGGCTTTGTGCACAGTCTTGTTGTAGTTATGCCTTGATTGTTGTAGGTATCACTGGGAGGAATTGACCTCCAGGCCAATTGGCAGTGAGAATCAGCGGTGTCTGCAGTGGGAGAACTTCTGTGCTGAAGACACCCTTCTGGGGCAAGACTTGCTTCAGTGGGGCTTTGGTGCTCACTGAGTCTGCCCCCTGAGTGTGTTCCTTATGAATCTGAGGAGTTGTAACCTGGATGGTCCCACTCTGACCACTGGGTACACTGGCTCTTGGATCTAAGGAGGTGCTAATTAAGCCTCTTCCTGAGGTTACCCAGCAGGAGCTACGAAGAGATATGCAGATTCCCCTTCCTCTTTTGGGGTTTCGGGGTGCCCAGATGAGGCCCAGCTGTGAAGCAATGCAAGCTGCTGTGGGGCCTTGGGCCTTCTCTTGGAAGTTCTGGGTCTGTCTGGCCCAGCTGCAATTTGTTAGGTAATTTTCAGGTTGCAAAGGACCCGGGCATTCATATGCAAAAGCCTTTGCAGCAGCCTGGATGGGGCGGGGTCTCGGAATCAACAGGGCGGAGCAAGCAGCTATGGCTGATTCTCAGCCCTGCCTAAGGGGCCGCGCGTCTCAGTGTCCAGGTAATTGCTGCCAGCACCTCTGAGGGAAAGCCACCCTCAAGTTCCGAGTTCTGCCTGCTGCCAGACCATCCAGTTTCTCCCCGTATGAGCCCTGGGACCCCAGAGATTTCCCGGAACCAGAGTTCAGAGCAGTCGGGAGCTTGTGACTCCCTCCTGATTCAAAAAGACAGCCGTGTCCTCAGGTGCCAGCCCCTTTCCCCACGCGCCGGAACCTCCGTACCTCTGCACTTTACTTTCGTAGCTCCTCTGAGTCTGTGTGCTCTTCTCTTTCCTTCTAGTTGTAGAATTTCCACTCAGCCAGCTTTCCTGTGGTTCTGGATGATGACCGTTCTGTCTTTTAGTTGTATTTTTGAAGTTGTTGTCGGAGGCAGCAATTTCCGGTGTTTACCTATGCCGCCATCTTGGTTTCTCCATTTAAAAAATCTTTACTAAGATTTATGTCTTCCTTATTTCTTCACACAAAAACTAAAGCTTCATTCTGAAAATAAAACAAAAAACCTTAAATTGTTTGGAGAAAACAAAAAGTTAGCTTTAATCCTGCTCAAAAAAAATTTCATAAAGGTTCTGTTTGTCTTGATTGTGAAGCTGACATTGAGGGGTAGTGGTCTTTGCCATAGCACCACAGGTCATCCATAACATTTGTAACAATTTTTAAGATTATTGGAGTATGTAGATTTCAAAAGATATTTTTATAGTGTTTCTTTTTCTTTCTTTCTTTTCTTTTCTTTTTTTTTTTTTTGCAGATTACAGTCTACAGAAAAAATGTTAAAGTGTTATTAAACCACCCTAATCCCCCCTCTATCATCATCCCCAAACTTCAGTTGTGGAAGTGCTACCTCCATCACTGGATGGTTTACATAGTTATTTCTCTCAGACCTCCTAACGATCTTAAACAACATTTAAAAATTTACCTCAGTAACTTACCAAAGAGGGCATGTTTTGCTCTGTCATACTGTTCTTAGAATGACCTTTGTTTTCTTTCTAAAAACAATAACAAAAGTAAAATGTCTGTCTGAAATTCAGTCAAGCTCTTCAAAATTGTTCTTGGGGAAAGTCAGCCAATCTCTGTGTGGTAAAGAAGAGTGTTACAGCCCTAACTGGTTTGGCTCAGTGGATAGAGGTCGGCCTGCGGACTGGAAGGTCCCAGGTTCGATTCTGGTCAAGGGCATGTACCTTGGTTGCGGGCACATCCCCAATAGGAGGTGTGCAGGAGGCAGCTGATCAATGTTGCTCTCCCATAGATGTTTCTGACTCTCTATTCCTCTCTGTAAAAAATCAATAAAATACATTTTTTTAAAAAGAGAAGAGTGTCACTTTTCTCGACAAAATTGTTTTAAGGGGCTCACTGGCTTTCCTAGCATCAGGCAAGACTTCTTACAGGACTGAGGCTTTGATGACAAAGCATCAAAAATGAGATTCACTGATGCGTGAAGTGGTGTGTTTTTTTTCTTCACCAAACACCACATATATTCTAGAGAATATCCTGGCCTAAATGAGTTAGAGGTGTTCCAGCACATGGATCCTCTCTGTCTTTGGAGCAACTGGATGGGGACAGTCTCCTCTGTGAGCAATCAGCTATGTAGGACCATTTTACCATCCAAAGATTACAATTTTCAGCACCTGCCATGGACATAATGGAAAGGGTTAAGAAGCATAGCTGAAGTTTCACTTGTCAAGGAAGTTTTTCACCATTTCAAAGACATTCATGGCTTTTAAAGTTTCTAAAAAGGATTCTTAAAATAGACTTTTTTTTATGACATGGTAGGTACATAATGGATGGAAATCGGGAACCGTCTGCCCTCAGACCTGTCAGTAGTTTCATTCAGTGGCATGCTAAAGAAACTGCAGTAGCTGAAAATGCCTCCATGACCTGCTTTAAAGTAGAAAAAATAACCACACCAAAAACAGTAATTCTAGAGTGGGTGACATCATTCAACAGAGATATTACATCAATTTTCTTCCTGTACCTCAAATAACAAACTAGATTTACCATTTCCAGGGTGCATGACTTCTCCAAAGTTTCTGCAATTCTGTGGCTTCTTTTGTTTCAAATCTTGTTGATCCTTCAGAGAAAGTCTGTTTTGTTCAGGGTACAATCCAAATTTGATGTCTTTCCTCACTCCTTTTAGTTTCTCTCTTTAAAACACACACACACTGTTCTTTTTTAAAAATACATTTTTATTTATTTCAGAGAGGAATGGAGAGGGAGAGAGAGATAGAAACATCAACGAAGAGAGAAAATCATTGATTGGTTGCCTCCTGCACGCCCCCTACTGGGGATCGAGCCCACCACCCGGGCATATGCCTCTGACTGGAATTGAATCTGGGACCCTTCAGTCCGTAGGCTGATGCTCTATCCACTGAGCCAAACCAGGGCCACACATAGTTCTTTATACTTTTGTGGGGGCTCTGATAAGAGCCACTTTCAAATAGTAACGTGTTAACAATTGATGCTTAGCTAATTAGAAAATGGTGGAACTTATTATTTTGATTTAAGAGAGGAAAGCTGAGGCATAAAAAGGTAATGGTGACTTGTCCAAAGTAATAGTTATTGGCAAATATTTATGGAGTATCTCTGTTTTAGCATTGTGTTTGGTACCATACTGATGTTTTCTGCTTTCTTAGCCAGGCCTTTATTTAGAGACTAACCTCTCTCTCTCTTTTTCAAATTAAGAATCTATATCTATATATATAAAAGGCTAATATGCTAAGTGTCCCTCCACCCATCTGACTGGTCACTATGACATGCACTGATGACCAGGGAGCAGACACTCAACACAGGAGCTGCCGAGCTGCAGTGACTTGGCAGTGGTTGTTCTCAAATGATGCACCCTGAAACCAGAGATGAGATAGCCCGATTCCTCGCAGGGCCATGCGATTCCACCTTGGCCGTGGGTTATGTTGTTGCTGGGGCACTGTCAGCCCCGAATCTGATTTTACTGCACACTTGCATTTGCATTCCACCCTGTATGACAGCAACTTTGCAGAGTGCCCTCTTGCACTTCGGGACCCCTCGGGGGATGTCAGAATGCAGGTTTCGGCAGGATCCCTGCAGGCCAGGCCGAGGGACCCACCTGCCAGAGGGACCTTGCTCACTCTGCTGCAGCGTCGCCCCAGGTGCAGCCAGCCAGGGAGGGACCGTGGGAGGTTGGCTCCAGGGCGTGTCTGGCCCATCTGGCCCAGACCTGCCCAGCCAGCCACCTTCTCATTAATTTCCTTTCAATGTGCACGAATCCGTGCACTGGGTCACTAGTATCTTTATAAAATGAGATGCTATATTATTTTAACTTACTGAGTGTCAATATTTTTTTATTTTTCCAGATTTATCGAGATATAGTTGATAAAAATGAGATACCCAAGGATATTTTTTCCTTTTTTTTGAGAGAGAGAGAGTGAGAGAAACATCGACTGCACATGCCTTGACTGGGGCCAGTGATCAAGCCTGCAACTGAGGTACGTGCCCTTGACCAGGAATCAAACCAGCAACTCTTCGAGCATGGCCCTGGCCTATGCTCTAGCTGGCCAGGGCCAACTTGATGCTTTGATATACATATACATTGTGAAGTAATCACCATAATCAACCTAATTAACATGTTAATCACCTCATTAGTTACCATTTCCTCTTTTTAAACATTTTTATAGGAGTTTATTTGAGCTAAACTGATGACATATGCCAGAGGGCAAGCTCCCAAATGCTCCAGTTACCATTCTCTTTGGAAAAAAATTTTGTGGTGAGAACACTCAAGGTCTAACCACTTAGTAAATTTCAAGTATACAGTATAGTATAGTTAACTATAGTCATATTACTGTACATTATATCTTCAGAACTTATTCATCTTGCATAACTGAAATTTTGACCAACATCTCTCCTTTCCCCCACACCCCAGCCCCTGGCAACAATCATTCTACTCTCTGCTTCTATGAGATTGTCTTTCTGTGTCTGGTCTATTTCACTTAGCGTAATGCCCTTTGGATTATTTCAAGTGGTTGGATTCCCTTTTTTAAAAAGCTGAATAATGGCCGAAACCGGTTTGGCTCAGTGGATAGAGCGTCGGCCTACGGACTCAAGGGTCCCGGGTTCGATTCCGGTCAAGGGCATGTACCTGGGTTGCGGGCACATCCCCAGTGGGGGGTGTGCAGAAGGCAGCTGATCGATGTTTCTCTCTCATCGATGTTTCTGACTCTCTATCTCTCTCCCTTCCTCTCTGTAAAAAATCAATAAAAAAAATATATTTAAAAAAAATAAAAATAAAATAAAAAGCTGAATAATGTTCCATTCTGTGTTGTATATATAATTTTCTTTTTTTCAGTTCCATTGAAATCTAATTACATACAGCACAATTTATGTTGAACATACAATTTTAAGGTACACAGAGTATAATGTGTAGCATGATGACTTTATTTATAAAATGATTATCACAATAAGTTTATTTAGCATTTATCACCTCATATAGTTACAAAAACGTTTTTTTCCTTATGATGAGAACTTTGAGTATCACACAATATACATGATGGGGCACAAGTAGGTTTATAGTTGTTCATATGGAAAATAATACAATAATTAATAAACAATAATACAAGAGTAAACTGTGTTTCCAATACTCACTAAATCTACTTTTGCCACACCTTATAGTATCACAGATCTGAAATTCAGAAGGATCAAAGGAGTTTCTTTTGAAGAATTATCCAGATGTCCAAATAATAGCTGCAGCCAGGGCTAGGGTCTGGAATTTGAAAGAGTATCCACTTCATTTCTTGAATACCACTGTCCTACACCCATCTCTTTTTTTTCTGTCTACTATCAATGTCCTGCTTGTTAAATTCTCTAGCCTCTTACTGTTACTACTCAAGCATTGAAAGCTTAACCTAGACTCTTTATTGAAAATGCTAGAATAAAACTCTGTCCCATAATATATCAGATGTCCTGTGTAGGCACCTGTCACCATAAAATATCTCCAGGTATCATATTCAAATGAATGAGTAATTTTATATGAGATAAAAATTATTTTTGTGTATTTGTATTTCCCCCTTCTATTGAGCGGTGCATGTAACTTTAGTGATAAAAACCCAGAGGCACATGTTTGAATTCTTCCTCACATTTACAAGCCTTTAAAAAAAGGTACCCAGCAGAAAATTCTAGCAAGTCCCCAATTGAAGTTCCTGCTGAATAAGCAAAACAGTTTTCACTACCACAAAGAATGATCTAAACATATTAAGAAGAGATAAATAGCTAAGTGTTTTTGCTAATACTAAAACCACTGCTTATTGCAAATGGAGTATCTATCAAATTTTTCAAATGAAATCTTGAATGTAACTATTTTTCAAATGAAATCTTGAATGTAACTATCCTGAATCTATTATGACAAGTTTGAAATAACTGTCCTGAGTTACCAGATTATACATTTTGCTTAGTGTTCTACAAAATTAATGTCCTACTAGTATTAGACTATTTTAATGGTCTAATATACAAGCAGAGATGTTTAAGAGCAAACAAACACCAAAGTCTCCAAAAAGAAGCATGTGCTAGAAAAACTGTTGTAGGGAACACATATACTGCATAAGTTTCCTCTTCTTTTCTAGTTCACCGTGGTTTTTACCAGTAGAAACCAGAATAGTTCTGAACTTCAAAACTGGTATCATTACAACTGAATTATCACTTCCTTAAAACAAGGACTCTCAAATACATACCTATCAGCAATTGAATCTAAAAATAAAAATAAATGAATAAGAAATCTAACGAACAGAATAAACTGGTGAATAAAATAGAATCAGAGGCATGGAAATGTGTGCCACACCAGCACGGCCAGGTTTGGTGAGCCTGAGGAGGGGCGTGAAGGATTAAAGAAGACAGACAAGAGAATACAGCTGGGGCTAGGTAGGATCACTGTGCCTGGATGAGGAAACAGTGACCCAGCCTGTAAGCCAAAGCTTTATTTTACAGTCAGAGCACACAAAGCAAAACAAGGGAAGTGGTCAACATGTTTATAATGTTCTTGTGAGTTTCATCTTGTTTTGGCAGCACTTGCTGCACCTCTCACAGTCCATTAGCTACCTTGGAAGGAACAAGAGAGGACTATAAAGACAAGCTTAATTATGCTAGGAGGACTCTGCCCTCCAAGCCCGGACTTGTTTGTGACCCTGCCACAGGTCAGTCTGAGGCTTAACCCTATAGCTGCTCCCTACAGAAATGGAACAGACTGATGATTCTCAGAGGGAAGGGGCTGAAGGAGGCGGGAGAAGATTAAACAAAGATCTTATATGCATATAGGTATTACCTATGGACACAGACAATAGGGTAGCGAAGGCCTGGGGCGCAGGGGGAACCTTGTGGAGGGGGACAATGGGGGAAAAAAGAGGGACATCTGTAATAATCTCAACAATAAAGATTTAAAAAAACCCACAAGGACTCATGAATTTGAGCCTTCAGTTATTTAAAAAGGACAGTTTCTTTTTAAAAATATTTTAATTATTTTCTTCATATATAGAGGAGACATGCAGAAACATATGTGTTTTTTTTTTGTATATTTTATGCTTAGAACTTTAAAATTATAGTATCAAACTTAGAAAGTCTATAGAAGGAAACACCAAACTAACTTGTGGCCCCTATTTTTAGTTGGTTCATTTTGTTATTTTTACATTCAATGCTTAAATTTGTGTACATGCATACCAATTTCTCTAGATGTCTTTCCTACATGCAATTTGGACTTTCTTCCTGAAATGCATCCTTTTATCATACTTACTAGGATTTTTTGATAATAAGTCTATGCCTGCTTGATCGCCCCTAACTGCTCCCCTGCTGGCCTGATTGCCCCAACCGCCTGTGCCTTGCCCTGCACCCAGGACCCAGGATTCCCTCCTCCGGCTGGTCGCAGGGACCCAGGACTCGGGCTTCTCTCCCTTTGGCCGGCCGTAGGCACCCAGGACCCTGGCCGGCTTTGCCCGAGGTCGGCTGCAGCCGCAGGGAACCATGGGCGGGTGGCTTCACCCAGGTCACAGCCACAGGCGCCCGGGACTGCGGGGCATGTGGCTTGTCCCTCTCCCAGGCCACAGGTGCAGGTGCAGCTGCTGGTGCCCAGGACCATGGGGTGAGTGGCTTGTCCCTCTCCCAGGCCGCAGCCTGGCTGGTCCCCATTCCTCTCTCACAAGCTCATTTGTGCCTGGCTGGTCCTCATTCCTCTCTCCCCAGTGTTGAGTGTCTGAGCCGTTATGGCATGATGGCGTGAGGGTGTGACAACCATTTGCATATTTGCTCTTTATTATACAGGATATTCCATCTGCTTAAAATTCTGTGATTCATTCTGGGTAAAGCCTTTTGATTTACCTTCCAATTTACTAATTCTCTCTTCTAGTATGCCTAATCCACTGTTTAGCCTATGTATTTGCTTTTTAAACGGCAATGGTTATATTTTTCTTCCTAGAAGTTGTATTTGGTTACTTTAAAATTTTCCTGGTTGTATATTGATAGTCCCTTTTTTGTCTTACTCATGTTTTCGATTCTATCTCTTACCTAAACATTTCACATTTAGTTATTTTATATTCTGCATCCCATAATGATAATATCTGAAGTCCTTACTGGTCTAAATTTCTTGTTCATTGTTATCCCTTGCGCATTTAAAAAAATTTTTTTTTTTTACAGTGAACTCATATTTGGCTGCATTTATTTTGAGGAAATCCTAAGGGGCTTAAAGAATGCTTTTCTGCAGAAATGATTTCTGATTATTTCTGCTGGGTTGTCAGGAGGTGCTACCAATCTGGGATCATTTTAATTTCTTGGCTCTGGCCATAAGATGTGTATAAATTACACCTCCCCCCAGACCCATGTGGTAATAGATAACACATTCTGTTATGTTTATTATTTCCTCTTGAAGCTATGACAATGATAAACACATTTTCTTATTTACTCATTGCTGCAGGTGATTTTTTTCCAGGTCACCCATTCACTTGAGGCTGTAGCCTCTTCAAGTTGTCTGTTTATTCAGTGTGTGTGTCTCAGAATTAGCCCTGTTCCCAATTTGTATGGGCCTTGGGACATAGTTTCTTGGACTTCTGCATTCTATATAACACCCAAAACTCTAGGTTTCTGCTCTTAGCCTAAGTCCCCAAAGTAACCGCAGTTCCTCATTTAATCACCTTATTTCTGCTCAGTGTTTGATTTTGTTTATTTTTGTTGGGGGTGAGTGGGATTCATGGAGACTTTCCTTCAAGCTCCCCAATACATTTAAAAGTATATTTGTTTATTGCGCTTTATCCAGTGCTTAGGTGTTTAGATGTGGGAGAGCCTTTTCAAAAACATCTAGCTTGTTATGCTGCCAGTAGAAAAGTCATAACTAGTTTAATTTTCAAACTTTTTTGTTGTTGGAAATAAAATATAGATCTTACCAAGTGCAAAATCTTCAGTGTTAGTGATTTGTAAATTACAATAACTACAATAATGGTAGGTAAAATTTACTGTGTATCTAACTATATGTCAGGCATTTTATGTATGTTGGCTCATTTACTCTAAGGATGAAGTAATATTATCTCTAAGCTATAGGTCAGTGATGGCGAACCTATGACACGCGTGTCAGAGGTGACATGCGAACTCATTTTTTTGGTTGATTTTTCTTTGTTAAATGGCATTTAAATATATAAAATAAATATCAAAAATATAAGTCTTTGTTGTACTATGGTTGCAAATATCAAAAAATTTCTATATGTGACACGGCACCAGAGTTAAGTTAGGGTTTTTCAAAATGCTGACACGCCAAGCTCAAAAGGTTCGCCATCACTGCTATAGGTGAAAGACTTCAGACTTTCCAAAAGTTACATAATAAATGGCAGACAAATAAATTTGTCTGATTACAAATTTTTGTGTGCTCCCTCCCCCACCACTTCTGAGCTGAAATGCCTCTCTATTCAAGCTCTGCAATCATAGAAGTTATAACAATTTGAAAAAAAATATATTATCAGCTATATTTTGTTTAAAGATGGCAGACTGATCACAGATCAACATGGAAGTATAATATCTTCATCTCTTTATAATGTAACAAATTTGGTCAAAATATGACAATCTCTTCAAAATTTATCATGGGATCAAAGAAATAGACAAAAATGGGAAACACGAGTCAAGCAGAAAAAGAGCTGTCATACAAGAACATCAGATAAGTTCTAAGAACAATATACTTGTTTTTGTGTTTCAAAAACTATTCTCTGCTTTGTCTAAAGAAATTTAAGATAGCTAATAAGGATGCATAAAATTCTAGATATAAATTAGAAATGGGTGAGAAAAAAGGAACAAGATTTAAAAAACAAAGAAATGAGATTAAAATAAAAATATATAGCATTGAGCTTGTCATACATTTATTTTTACAGGTGACAAATTTGGCCCTAAGTTTTCTGAGGTCAACTTACAAAGGGATACCTGAGTAGTTGTAAGTCACCGTGTGTGTGTGTGTGTGTGTGTGTGTGTGTGTGTGTGTATACTCAATTGCTCAAAATAACCACAGATATAACTAATCCCTATGAACAGGATCAAAAGTTTGTCAAAAAGCAGCTCATAAAGAGAACATTGCATAAAGAAAAGAACAATATCCTGATTTGTGGCATTGTTTTGAGAGTAAAAGGGGAACTATTAAACATTATGCTGGGACAACATAGTAAACTGGGACTGGCCCCAAAATAAAAATGTATGCTCTCACCGTACTTATAATAATCACAACTCACAACAAATGACATAGTTTATGAAGACATTTTATTATTGCATTCTGCAATACAAGCTGATGATTACACACAAAATAGCAATTCAGTAAAAGCAGTTCTACTTGAGGTTGGTAAAACGATTGGTTATAACTTTCATCTGATGTAGTTGAATGGTAGATTTTAGAGCATAGTGGAGCAGGATATCAAACTCATGGCTTTAGTGGTGAGGAAATTAACATAAGAGTGTTTATTGGCTAGTGGCAGGATAAACAGAGAATGGTGAATGAATAAAACATTTTAAAACAATGTTCTGGAAAACAAAATCCATCTATAGTTCAATTTCGTTTCCAACTAAGTCACCGAGAGTTGAAAATAATAGCATATCCATATAGAATGCTTATTGGATTTCTATGTAAACTGCATTTAACATTCAATAGACATTCAAAACATTAAACCAGGCCTTCATATTTTCAACTAATTCTTGCTTGTGTTTGTCTCTGTATTGAAAATGTTTAGGGAGTTTTCCAACTTAATTTGAACAACAATTTCTGAATTAATTCCCAACTTTCATAACTGGCTCATTGTTTTGAACAGTAATAATTACTCAAATTTTCCTCTGACCCTTGCTTCTGGAGAAATGCTTTTTCTTGGTCTTTCAGTATGAAAGAGCTGTTAAAAAAAGTAGCTTATCCAATCAGAGGCTCTATTAGTAAAAGTATAAGATTTTAAACAAGGGAACTAACAGTTGAAAGGTGACTAGCACTTTACATTGTGCTAGTCAGACCCCATTTACTGCAGCTCAGTGTGGGTGTCTTCATTACTAAAGGGAGACATTGACAAAGCATAGGGTCCCCAATGGCAATGCTGCCACTCCCATGTTTTCCTGGTTTCTCCTCTTTTTTAAGAGACTGGTTCAGGCTCCTGTACCTTAGTCCCTCCCCCATTTTCCTTATCACCTCTCAAAAGTTGACTTGGCTTCAGAGACATCAGTAAACAATTCAAGTCTTCTCTCCCCTTTAGATGTGCCTCTGTCCACATAGCTCTAGTTAATGGAAGAGGTGCCCCTTCTTCCTGTTCAGCACATAATCCTTCACAAAATGTCGCCTTTTCTGTCTTCTCAGGAATCCTCTTTTATTATTTACTTTTATCTATTCTATATCTTCAACTTTCCCTTTCTCCATGCTCTTTTCTGTGGACAAAGAAAAAGGCCAACTCTTCTTGATCCAGCCTTCCCACTCTAGCTTCTACACTATCTTTCCTCTACTCTTCAGTTTCTGAAGAGGGAGCCTCCAGGCATGTCTTCTTCACCCACTTCCTATCTCAACTCCACAATCTCTGGCAATCTAGATTCTGGTTCCTTCACTACTCTGAAACAGCTCTTCCAAGTTGCTTAATCCAAAGAACAATTTTCTCTTATCACTGGAGCATTGTGACTGTTGACTTACTTTAAAAATCTCTTCTCTCTTTGTTTCTGGGATAGTGCTATTTCTCAATTTTCCTCTAACGCGCCTGGACATTCACTCTCAATCAACATTATGAGGTCTTCAATCACCCCTTAATGTTGGCCCTCCTCTACACATTTACATGGAGGCTTCAATTAACACCTGTCCACAAATCCCAAATCTGCAGCCCTAGAACAGTTCCAAACTCCTGATATGAATGGTCAAGTGCCTAGTCTTTCTCAAACTCAACGTGTCTATAGTTGAGTTTACTTGCCCTCCTCCATGCTCACTATGAACCAATGTCATCACCTTTCACTCATTCAAGGTAACCTTTTAAGAATTATCTTTAACACTTCCTCTTCCTTTCCTCCTACATCTACATTTAATTGGTTATTTAGGCTCGTATTCGTTCTTGAATCAGTGTTCTTCTCCCCTACATCACTGCCTTAAGACATTTCTCAATAGTAACACAGAAATAGCATCCTAACTGGTTTTCCTGCCTTCTCTTGCCCACTTTATCTATACTACTGCCAGAGAGATTTTACCAAGTTGAAAGTTTAATTGTGCAGCATGCTTTCATTAGTTCCCCATGACCTTCATGACACATCTTTAGTTACTTAGCATGGCATCCAAGGCCATTCATATTTTAGCTTTCCTGAAAGTAGCCAGTCTGAACAACTGAAGTGCCCTGAATGCTCCTGGCTCTCATCTCTTTCCCTAAGTTAGGTGTACCCTTTCCAGCCCAACTATTTAGTCCTGCACCTCTGAGTTCAGATGCTTCTTCCTGTAGGGTGTTTCCCTAGCCTCTTTAACTAAGATTAGGTGTTTCTCTGGTATACTCCCATAGCACTCTGTGTTTACTTCTTTTAGGGCATTCATATCAACCCTGCAACTGCTAATTTATGAACCAGGATTCCTCTTTAAACACAGGGATATAATAATAGCTATAATTTGTTGAAAGCTGTATATCAGGCCTTTAATAAGTGCTTTGCACATATCATTCACTTAATCCTCAAAACAATTCTAGGAAGTAGATACTAAATACTATCCTTGACTCCTAGGGGAGGAAACTGAATTTAGAGAGGTTAAGCAACTTCCTCAATGTTGCAGAATTATATCCTAACCTTTCCGAGGGCAAGGATCATGTCCTATTTGTCTATGAAGAGAACTTGATGATGTATGGTACATGGTAGTACCCCAATTTATGTTTATGGGTTAAGTAAATGAAGAGGACAAAACTGGGACCAACAAATAGAAATTAAATAAAGACAGATTTTAGTTTAGTCCAAAAAAAGGACTTTAAATTAGCTAGGGCTGTTCAACGGAATGGATCATTCAAAACAGAGTTACATGTAGCACTTAACCATACTGAAGAGTATTTGTACAATTGCATTTTTCCCCCTACTGAGTAAAGGCTATATCTTATCTGCTTTCATTCCTCAGATCTAGCCAAGGGCTAGAGATGCTCAGCAGATGTTTGTTGACTGAATTGATTGGAATTTAAAGGCAAGTTGAAATCAACTGGAAACCTTTGGGTGCATGGACAACACTCAACCAACTGAGCCACACCAAGGAGCTTTGAGAGTAGAGAGGATAGGAAAGAATTTAGAGTGTTCATTTGTTGTTTGTAAAATTCCACCAGACTGTAAGCCCTGTGAGGGCTGGAACATATCTTTTATCATGTTATATCCTTAGCCTAGGACAGTGATGGCGAACCTTTTGAGCTCAGCGTGTCAGCATTTTGAAAAACCCTAACTTAACTCTGGTGCCGTGTCACATATAGAAATTTTTTGATATTTGCAACCATAGTAAAACAAAGAGTTGTATTTTTGATATTTATTTTATATATTTAAATGCCATTTAACAAAGAAAAAATCAACCAAAAAAATGAGTTCGCGTCTCACCTCTGACACGCGTGTCATAGGTTCGCCATCACTGGCCTAGGACATAATAGCTGTTTACTAAATATTTGTTGGAACACACACACACACACACACACACTCACCAACAGTGTGCTCTTTACTCCTAGAAGGGTATAATGGAATCGTATGTCATATAAGGAATTCTGCATTAAATGGGATATTGGACCAGACCAGTATTGTTATACTGTAAAACAAGTTAAATTACATACTTTGGATCCCCAAAGTGAGAGAAATAGAGAAGGGAAGAGTGGAGAAAAGCGCTACATCACCATTGTCATTTCTACGACTGAGGCAAGATTCAGAGTAGGAAAAAATCTTCCTCAATGATCCACAGATAAGTAATAAAGAAATGGTGTGCTGCATGACCTCTGAGATCCCAGCCAAATTTAAGATCATTTTATTTTCATTTATTGATTCTAAATATCATTTGAGAGGCTGTATTTCCAGATGCTTATGGTTTGATCTAAAATTCATTTATTAAACACTATTGTAGGGGCTGAGGATACAGCTGTACATCTACCAAAAGAGACAGGAAAATTCTTAACCTAATGGAATTTACATTCTAATGGAGTGTGGGTTAGGGAGAAAAAAAAAAGAATCAAATGTTTTAGATAGAGTGTCCAAAAAAAGTAGCAAGAGGCAAGGAAGTGGCAAAATTAATGGGACAGCATTAGAGTGGTTATATTTTGAAGTTCTGGGCTCTCTGGTTATTGGTATTACTCAATAGGCCTTAGAACAGTTTTATACAGTAACCCCTTAACATTTTAAAGATCCATTCCTTTCTTGATGTCTTATTATCTTTATTCTCCATTTAAGTTGTTAGCAACTTAAGGCTTCCAGCTTTTCCTATCCTCTGTGCAGATAAAACTACTAAAATTTTCTCTTGGATATCATATCAATTTTTCTTTTAAAAAGTCTTTAATAAATCTGTGAAGAAGCATATGTCAATTTTATCATCTTTCTAATTTTCTTTCCTGCCTTTACCTCTTTCAAGTCTATTGGCAAACTCTTCTAACTCTTCATTAGTCTTCCTCTTTCCATTTCTTCAATAAACCAAAAAAACCTCTTTTCATATTTACCAAGCAATCTTCATCTCATTTAAAATATCCTGATTTTTTTCTCCATATAACTTTACCTAACCTAGTATAAATAATGTTACATATCACATATTAGCAATTTTACAATTACTGCCAAGATTTGAAACCTAAGTCATAAAGCACTAAAATATGTATGAAAGGATTGTAACTGAATTTTATGTTTTATATTTTAAATTGGTTTACCAATGTTTATTTTCCTTTTAACTTCAGTGCAAGACCTTGAGACTATTTTTTGAGTTATGTTCTATGTTTTCTAACAGGAACACAAGGGACCTAATTAACATTTGACGTCTTGATAGTTTCAGATCCAAACAATAGTGACAATTTGTCTGCCATTGGGGAGTCAATACATGGGAACCACATACAAATGCCCATTTTAATTTTCTCTCAAAAAATTATAAAGACCAATATTTGCTGTTAAAAAAACAGTTCTTAAATACTTATCATTGCTAGGAAAAGAGTATTTTTGTTTAAAGTCCAATGAGGCTGTATGTTCTTTATGATCACCTTATGTATTATCTTTCAACCTAAACCTGTTCCCTCTAGGGTATACTTTCAGCAGTTATCACTTAAAACTTATACAGCACCTTGTACCTAGGGTTCTCAATCTAATTTATCAGATTCCATAGAAAATCTTTTCCCTATTTAAAAGAGATATGAAGTAGAAATATAAAATTGCTTGTTCAATCTTTAACAGTAAACTAGTACTAGAGACTAGTAAGATCCAGAACTATTTTTGTTTTGAATTATCCTATATAAAAGGCTAATATGCAAATCGACTGAACCGCAGAACAACCTGTCGCTATGATACACACTGACCACCAGGGGGGAGTCACTCCATGCAGGAGCTACTCTCTGGTGGTCAGTATGCTCCCACAGGGGGAGTGCTGCTCAGCCAGAAGCCAGGCTCACAGCTGGCGAGCGCCACGGCAGTGGCGGGAGCCTCTCCCACCTCTGTGGCAGCACTAAGGATGTCCGACTGATGGCTCCAGGGGGAGCGGGCCTAAGCCGTCAGTCGGACATCACCTGAGGGCTCCTGGATTGCGAGTGGGTACAGGCCGGGCTGAGAGACCCCCCAAGTGCACAATTTTTGTGCACTGGGTCTCTAGTCTATATATATAAAAGGCTAATAAGTAAAGTGTCCCCTCGGGAGTTCACCAGGGAGAACGGGAGTTCAATTGCTTGCTATGATGTGCACTGATCACTGGGAGTGGTGTGGAACATGGTAGGCGACCAGCGGCGGTGGCAGAGCGCTGAGGGAGAGAGGGAAGGAGGAGGTGGGGAGGCAGGGGGAACCATGCAGTGACGGTGCGGAGGTGGCAAGGGAAGGAGGCGGGGAGGCGGGGAACCTGATTGGCCCTGATTGCCAACCAGGACTAAGTACCCTATCCATGCACAAATTTTGTGCACCGGGCCTCTAATTCTTGTATATTTTGAACCGCGTCCAGCATGGCCAGGGGTGAACCTGAGGAGGGGTGGTGAAGGATTAAAGAAGACAGACAAGGATTAAAGAAGTGACCAGATGGATCACTGTGCCTGGATGAGGAAAGAGTGACACAGCCTGTAAGCCGAAGCTTTATTTTATAATCAGATCACACAAAGCAAAACAAGGGCAAGATGTTTACAACATTCTTGCAAGTTTCAAATCTGCTTCTTTCCTATTGTTGCCATTCTCTGAACTCTATCAAGCTTTGTTTAGGCAGCACTTGCTGCATCCTTGGCAGCCCACATCCCTTAGCTACCTAGGACTGCAGGGTCGGACTATAAGGTCAAGCTTACAACCATAGCCTTTTGGCTATAATTTTGTTGGGAGGGCTTTGCCCTCCAAGCTGGGCCTTGTATGTGGCTTTGCCACAAGTCAGTCTGAGGCTTGATCCTGTCCAAACGCTGTAGCTGCTCTCCATAATATTTAAACATTTACTATTGCTAGAATTATTATAAATTATAATACTTACAAAAGAAAGCATTTAAGTTCTAGGATTTGATCATATTGAAAGAAATATCAATTTGTTCACTTACACAAGAAGCATGAAGAATATCCAAATGTTTAATATAATATTTCCTTTTAACTGTAATAAATGACTATGCTGGAAAAAGAATTCTTTTATAGTGCTGGGTCTCAGGGAACATTAATCTCATGTCAAGTAAAATCATTTTAATTTTTTAGAGCTGATTCAATCATCTGGAGTGACTGAATGAAATCTCAACCATGAATGCATCTGGTATAGGGTAGGCACTCTGCACATATGGATCGAGATTCTACTCTTTAAGTGAATTCGCCTGATCGAATTCGCCTGATCCAGGACTTCCTCTGCTCAGATATCCAGAAGTAGTTAGAGTGAGCTATCAAATCAATAAACATACAGAAATTTTTTTCAGATTGAAATAAATATATGTATATGTACACACACACACACACACATATACATATTATATATATATACACATATATTATTGATTTCAGAGAGAAAGAGAGAGGGAGAGAGAGCGAGCGAAACATCAATGATGAGAATCATTGATCAGCTGCCTTCTACACGTCCTCCACTGGGGATCGAGTCCAAACCCCGGGCATGTGCCATGACTGGGAATCGAACCATGACCTTCTGATTGATAGGTTGATGCTCAAACATTGAGCCCCATCGGCTAGGCAACATCCAAAGGTTTTTAATGTTTCTCATCACTGCATGTGTCAGAACAAATTCTAAGACAAACATATGCTTTTACATACATTTTTTTTTATTGTGGGTGATACCTGATTGTGGTTAGTGTCAGCAATACCTATATTCTACCTGACTCTGAAGTTTTTTGTTTTTTTTTAAATAGCTGTTAAGACTGACATTTAAAAAAAAATCCTCACCTTAGAATATGTTTCTATTAATTTTTTCAGAGAGAGAGGAAGGGAGAGAGAAACATCAATGGGTTGCCTACTGTACATGCCCCAAATGGGATCGAACCCTCAACTTAGGTATGTGCCCTGACCAGAAAGATTTCAAATCTGAAACCTTTTGGTGTGTGGGATGATGCTTCAATCACCTGAGCCACCTGGCCAGAGCAAGACTTAACATTTGAACTTTAAGCTAAGCCTTAAGCTTACATAAACTAAAAAATGGTTGGGATCTCAGTTATAATGCTTTGATATTCTAGTTATGGTCAATTAAAGTGGAGTCTTAGTCTTGTCAAAATACCCTTAAACTAATCAAACACTGAATTTAATAAATGGCATCAAAGAGTTTCTATGGTGTATTTAAAATTGTTTTCCTATGCTAGCCATGTCTTCCAAGACATGAAATAGAAAACAGAATGATTCCTTATACATATTTAGTGGCACTTGTTATATTAGTTATCTTTGTACATTTTTAACTTTTATAAGTGTCAACTTCTTGAAGATAGCATGCAATGGGCACTTTTAATATTCACTGAATAAATAAATGGACAAACATCCAATAAGGCTACAGTAGAGGACAGATAAGTGGCAGATTTACTTTTATGTGTACAATGTAAGGTACATATTTATAAAGCAATCCAACGATGCTTACACAATGACTGGGTAGATTAAAAATTCACTGACAAAAATCTACCACTTAGGTGTCACACATATGCACGCATGCGTGCATGTATATAAATTACATAAGCGAATGCAGAGAAAAATGTGTAGGTAGGATTAGCTGAACTGTAAGCTCAATGTTTTATTACGTCCTGTGAGCTGTCAATTATAAAATCATTGCCTGAAAGCACTAAACCAATGTGATATTAAAATCTAAATACCAGCCGACTTGCTTAGCATTAAGAATATAAGAACAGAAAGCTTCATTTTATTCTTATACCAAAGCAAGGTGCTGTTGTTCCCTTGAAAGACAACACAGAACTGAAATATGTCTATACAAGGAATATTAGGAGAATCCAGATGAAAAATGTGGCTCTGAATGAGAAAGAAAAAAATTCATTTCTTTGGATTAGAAAATGTTCATGGAGAAGTACATAACATTCTGAAATATTCCTTTTGATGCTAGGGACATTGTGAAGATGCCTAAAATGTTATGGATCTTTTTATACTAAATATACCAAGTAACATGTGCAACAGACACTCTTACTCCTCCCACTTCTTTAAGTTGTACTTACTTTATCTTTTAAATTCAGAGAAAGAGGGAAGGATGAGATAATCAAAGATAAAGAATATGAGGGGCAGGATATATGCTGCATACTTGTTAATTATTTTTAAAAAGTGTTTTTAAGCAGTCATTCCAAAGAGGCATGACCTATGTCAAAATAGCTACAGGAAAATGTTGTTTTATTTATTTATTGTATTATTTCTAATAAAAATAAATGTCCTGTTTTAAAGAAGAATGGTGATGATAATGTATTGGCCACAGCAGTGTGAAGGCAAGTAGGTGCAGTAGATGTGTAGAGTGTGTGTGTGTGTGTGTGTGTGTGTGTGTGTGTGTGTGTGTGAGAGAGAGAGAGAGAGAGAGAGAGAGAGAGA
This sequence comes from Myotis lucifugus, assembly GCF_000147115.1. Lineage (NCBI taxonomy): Eukaryota > Metazoa > Chordata > Mammalia > Chiroptera > Vespertilionidae > Myotis > Myotis lucifugus. The sequence goes on from NW_005871139.1 coordinate 471,746, forward strand.
GAGAGAGAGAGACACAACACTGAGGAAGCAGTATTACTAGAATGGAACCATGCACTACTTTGGGTGAGTCGTAGAAATTAGTCAAATTCTCACAGTTGTATTTCTGCACTATTTCTTGAATCCATCCTCTCGCCTCTCATTTTGTTAATAAAGCCCTTACTTTCATTGTATCCTTGCATATACGTATGTCTATCATTTATGTGGTAAAGGAAAAATGGATGAGAAATACAGTCTTCAGGAAATAAGTTCAAATTCCATATCATAGATGCCTCTTCCAGACTGACCACAATGTAGCTTTCTGACCGTTATTCTTTCTCATCTCTACCCCTGCAAAATGGGCTCTTCCAGTTGGCTAGTCATCATTACCAAAAAAACATAGCATACCCTTTCATATCTCTGAGACTTTTAATACCCTAACCCTACCTTCCCCACCACCAACTATGAACATTCTTATTTTAAGATACACTCAAATAACCCCTATCTATAAAGCTCCCAGGCTGTCCCAAGCATAGCCAATACCTCCATCATACTCCTGGATCATATTGCAGTACGATTATTTATACGTTCACTGCTCCCTCACATCATTATAAACTCCAACATTTAAAAAAAGATTCTGCATGTTCTTCACACAGCGTTGGGTCTCAGCACAAATTGCTTGGCTGGTAGCCTTCAATCAATGGTAATTTGGAGACAGAAGAAAACAATAGCAACAAAACATCTAGTTTTAAGGGTCATAAGGAACTCTTCTGTCATTTACACAGTAAGACATTCATTTAAGGTTCTCCATGAGTATCTATTTTAAAAGGCCTTCAAGTGTTACCAGTAAATACTTTTTTTGGTATCAGATAGCCCTTGTTAAAGTTCTTTCTCACATAGGAAATTCTTACAAAACTGTGATAAAGATGCCTAAATTGTCAAATATGAACTTCACATTCCATATTAAGGGTCCTCTAAAAAGCATTATAACCCAATTAAGAAAAATATGTTTTTGCTAGGCATTTAAAATGTGTCTATCTTGAAACTGATTTAATGATTGGAGTATTATTTCCTGTTTTCTCTCTTTTTAAATTCAAACAATCTGTTGATATATTTTTCCTTTTCCTATTTGTTCCTGACACTATGATTATGGTCTTTAATATCAATTAAAGGCAATGAAAACACAAACTTCTAACACTTTTCACATTTTCAGAAAATACATGAAAAATAGAGCAAATTTGCAGATTCTTGGGAAAATATATTTCTTGGGAAAATATTATAAAAATAATTAGAAGGGATTGGATTAAATGATTGGGGGAGAAAAACAAATAGGATAGCTTTCCCAAACCACAGACTATTTGTAATTGTAAATAATCCTATATAATAAAAGCCTAAGATGCTAACTGTCCAGTTGTCCGTTCAACCAAAGCATAATATGCTAATGATATGCTAAGGCCACTAACCTGCTCGCTATGATGTGCACTGACCACCTGGGGGCAGACGCTCAGTCTGGCAGGTGAGTTTGCTGCTGGGGACTGGCCGATCGGGACTGAGCAAGACAGGCTAGACATGCCCTGGAGCCCTCCTGCGATCCCTTCCTGACTGGCCTGCATCCCTCCCCGGCTCTGATGATGCACTGGTGGGGTCCCTCGGCCTGGCCTGTGCTCTCTTGCAATCCAGGATGCGGGGACCCCCAGCCTGGATGGCACAAATTTCATGCACCGAGCCTCTAGTGTTTTATAAAGACTAAAAAAAAAATACATTAACACTTAAAAACAGGTGATTTAAATATGATTCTTTTACTAAAAATCTACTCTTGTGAATACAGATGTTTAAAAACAAGCATCTTAATCTGCCATAAATTTTACTTATATTATTAATTACATATAGAGGTGAGACGCTACATACTCCATATTCCATTTAACATTCATTACCTTTCTGCCTTTTTATGAATTTTAAGTTTATACCTGCTCTTCTGTCTTGATGATAGCTAATGGAATTTCAGTATTTAGGCACTTATAACTGTGGGTTAAATAAAATTTAAAAATCCTAGCAAAATTAAAAGGGGAAAATGTACCTTCTTCCCTATAGCTGCTAAAAAGCAGACAGAATTCTATTGATATCATAAAACTGCACCTGCAAATATTATTTCAAAGAAAGTAATCTTGTTAGAGAAATGGATTTCAGTGTTGCTATGTCTTGTGAAAATAACTTTTACAGTATGTAATTCTGGTTGTCTGACATAATTTGTAGCCTTGTTAATAATATTTAATATATTCTGACTTCTGACCGTTTTATTGCAAATTTATTTAAGCTGAGGGGAAAGATCATTGGTATATCTCCTTTCTTGCATATAAATGGTCACACACACATACATCTTTGTTTACGTATGATATATTTAAAGAAAAAGTTTTGACTACCTCATCTTGTTTAAATAGTTGCTATGACCAAAACAAAACACGTCTGTATAATATTGAAGAGGGAACTGGTAGCTCAGAGAAAAAATAAATTGGTCTCTGGTATGCAGTCTGTTTTCAACACAAGGTAATAAAAAGTTTTGCTTTCTCCATATTCTTTCTAGGTGGCAGAAAGTGCTGTCCTCACCTGAGATTATACCTGTACTTCTCAGAAGTCATTAACTGACTGATTCTCATCAAGCTGTTAGTTCTTGCAGACAATTATAAAAACAATAAAGGTTCATCACTTCTGGAGGAGCTAAAATATCTAATAGTCCTTATAGTTTCTTAAGCTGTGGCTATTAGAAAATGCTACTAATCTTACTAAACTAAGGCTGTGGTGATTTCTTGTTCAACAGGAATTGTTGCTCTTATCTTTATTAACCAACTCATTTCCTCTGCTAACTTATTCAGGTGTTACTCTTATTCAAGATCAGGCCACAAACTAAATTAAAAAATAGAATAAACTAAATAAAACCACCCCCCTCCAGGAAGCCTTCAGTAAATATTTAATATTAAATATCAGCAATTTTCAACCTTTTTCAGTTCATGGCCACATAAATTACTAAAATTCTGTGGCACACCAAAAAAAAAAATATTTTTTGCTGATCTGACAAAAAAAATAGGTAAAATTTTGATTCATTTTGCAAAATTCTTCTGTTTTGGATCTATGCTTAATGTTTAAGAAGATGAATATCCTATCCATCAAACAATTTATTATTAATTTTTGGTTTCTTCTAGACCTGGTGTCAGCTTACAGATAGCTCCTGGTAGTGCTGGGTCTATTTAGATTGCTAGTGGGCCTTCTGTTTTAACCTTGGCCTTCTAGTCAAGAAAATTCAACTTCATATTTCAAACATGTCCAAAACCTTTCAGTCCTATTCCAAGAAAATCCATCATGAAGCAACTAAAATCTACAGAAGACAGCACTTAACTTACCTGTCAATAGTAAGGTCTTATCTCTGACTGGATTTGATGTCTTACCTAGAATAGAATGTTTCCCTTAATTACAGTCCACCTTTTGCTTTCATGCTTTGAGGTTTGGCTTTGGCTACTTCTGAACTGGGTTCAAAGACTACAGAACTGTTTAGGCAGATCTACTGCTCTGAAAATCTTTCTCTAAGGAACCTATTTAATCACTTTTCCTCTTGGAAAAGATACCCTTACTTGAGACTTATCAGTCAATACAAGAGAAAGCATGACTATTGATCTCTCATCAAATAGGACTGGCAAATGACCACCACTAGAATGACAAGTACATGACAATGATAAGCACTGTGAAGGTTGTTAATTGCTGTACTACCTTTCCTGAACTTTCTGGTGTTGTTATTGAGTCTTAATTATAAGGTGAGGAGCATCTACTAACAAAGACTGAGTAAAACTAACTTTAGTAAAAATAATGGACCTGTACATGGTTATTGCTATTATACTATACTAGAGGCCCGGTGCATGAATTTGTGCACGGGTGGGGTCTGGCCGGCCCACCCTGATCAGGGCCTATCAGTCCAGGCCAGCCAGGGGGAGGGGACGCAGGAGGTTGGCCGGCTGGCCCGCCCCCTGGTCAAACTCCCAGTTGAACTTCTGGTCGAAGGGACAATTTGCATATTAGTCTTTTATTATATAGAATCCTTTGCGATGGTAACTCAAAAGATACATAACAATATATTCCTTAAATGTAGGTTTGTTCTCAATTACCACAAATACTAGTGAAGAAACTCCTATCCCAGTGTCTTTTGCCTCAATATATGTAATGTTTGGACAGGTGAAGATAAAAATCGCCCTTAATGTTCAAAATATGGCATTAGTTTGTCATGATAAAATTTGTGGGAAAATATGGAAGTACCTGCCTTACATTTAGCGGTTGATGTACCTGAATTCTTATAATATGTTAATGAGAAGTGAATTGTACAAAAAAATGCTACCTGGCACTTTGATTCTGGGTGAAACCTCCAACTATAACACGTGACTTTAGGAAAGTACAGTAACTTGCAAAGACACACCCTTTCATTTTGTTGAGCTCATTTGAATAAACTTAATCTCTCATCTAGTGGTAGACATTTGACCAGGCTTCATATCTTATACTTCCCAGGTGGAAATAGTCACATCTGTGAAGCACAATGGTTTAGGGAAGTAACATTCCCAAGTGAGGTTATATGCAATCTCAGAAAAATAAAAAACTATGAAAATAATTTAACAATAAGATGACTTCTCTATATCTGCTGAGGATAGCTATTGCACTAATGTTCTATAGAATCATAGGGCTCAGATTTCATCTTAGCTAGCAAAGAAAGGGTGTGTGCTCTCACTACTAAAGAATGATGCTCCTGTTTCTGACAATTCAAGCTATGTCAGAATTTTGCCAACTTTCACCAGACTGAAAGCCGGGACCTATTTACAAGGGCTGGTAGCTCTTTATAAGACATTCAGCAGTTATAAAATTGTACAAAGTATTGTAGTGAGGCAAAACAATGTTAGTCCATATGTAGCAGGAATATTTATAAATGTAATATAAGTTGTGGCCTTAAAAGATTAATTTCAAATAATTATTGTTTAATTATTTAGTTGCTAAACAAATAGTGCACATTGGCAAAGAAAGCCTAAGAAGTGATAAGTGAGTTCCTGCACATTCTAATTTAAGATAAAGTATTGCTTAAAAAGACCCAGACCTCATATTTGAGCTCAGTTTTTCAGATAATTCCTTAAAGGCCTTTTATCTTATTCTACTATAGTTCTATTTTTATTTTCCTTATTTTCTGTCATTTCATTGATCAATGACTTCTGTTTAAATTTTTATACACTACTCTTTCAATAATAAATGACTTGGATAAATTTATGGTTTTATGCATATCTGCTTAGCAACTAACTATGATTCTGGAAATTGGATTTTATTAGCAAGACAGAAAGAATGTTTAGTAGAAAAAGCACTAATTTGTAAGCCAGGAGGCATATTGTGAAATATTTACCTTTTAAGAATGAGCTTAATGTATAACATATATCAAATGCATCAGCCTAATTATTGGAGTCTAAATAAAACACATGTTTTCTCTCAAATATGCCCTTTCCCTTTGGTTCAGTTAATTTTAATGTTAATATATAAGTAAAACATGAACAGGTGCTAGCTTTCCCCCTCCTTCAAACAATGCATGGAATTGTGGATTTTAAATAACGATAATTATGCATATAAGAATCTACATATGAAAAAAAGGCACAGAAATAATTAATGTATTCATAATATCCACTGAGCAATTTTTAGGATAGAAGTAGTTAGCATTAAAAAATAAAAGCTATGCTGAACTGCAGTCTGATGTAGTATCCTTTAAGTTCCAATTATTATACACTGGGCCCACAAATAAGCTACAGGAACCTGTGGTGGGATAAAGTAGCTCTGTCGACAGATCTATACAAAAGCAAGGTCTGAGTCAATTCCTAGGTACATTCATCAGAAACTGCAGCAAAGAGCAGCAGAGCAAGTGAACACAAAAGAGAACAGGAAGATGGCAGTGTCTTGGACACACCATTAGAAACATTCTGATCAATGTCAACCATGAACACGAAGTACACACAACTATGTACACAATGGTAATAAATTCACATAAATCTTTAGGCATTCCCAATTAGTTGAAGAATTATATTTGGGATTTATTTTGAATAAACTTAATCTCTTATCTGTACATTTTCAACAGAGGGAAAATTGAAAAATAGTTAAATGCAATTAATTAAACTTTATTTTAAAATCTATTGTAGTTCTTTAAAAACAGAAATAGGTTTTTTGCTTGTTTGTTGTAATTCTTACAATTTCATGAACTAAAGTGGTATTCCTTACTAAAGTTTCAAGCTCAGAGGCCAACAACACATAAAATAAAAAAACAACACCTCAGGTGATCCTCGGAACTTGTAGTTAACAAATAAAGCTCCCTAGAAAAATGCAATAAACACATCTTGTTTCACAGGGTTAGTGAACTCCTTGAACACCATAAATAGACCACAAGTTGACTTATTTAGCTGGGAATATACTATTATTTCAAAAGTCTCTTCAGAAATTGACATTGAGAACAGGATAGGTGAGGAAGGAGAGTATCTGCCATGGTCACAAGCCCAGTCAGAACAGTGTGGTATTGGTCTAGTACTTACTATTTATGGTGGCCCCAACTTGAATGGAGCAGGAAAACAACTGAGATTAGCAAATGGCTATGTAAAGGATACATTTAGTTCAGTGGGAAGAGAGCAAATTCCTGCATACCCTTAAAGTGAGGGAAGCTTCTTTTCAGTTTCCAGAGGAACAGGAGGATCATCATTTAACCCCCGATTAGCCTTGAGGAAATCTGTCTTTAAATGCAGTTAAAAGTAATGGACATTATTTAGAAGGGCCTAAGGTCATATTTATTTGGGCTATCAATAATCACTAATGGCTAACTGCTACTAATATTAGTATTGCTAAAAGAGGGAAATTTGGTTATAAAAATGTAGAATACTCTTAAATTTTTCATCTTTATTTAAAATACCTGGAAGCACTGTAAACTGCAAAATATTCAGTTATTTGTAACCCTAAAACACTGTTTATTAGCATTTTTCATGTACATTATTCCACAAAGATTACTCTAGATTGGTCTTAATTTACTTCTACATACTACTAATTATGTCAAAGAACCATGGCACTTTAAAAAAATTGTTGCCACTGAACCATTGGTTAGAATTTCCCTTAATGTACAGCAGTAAGATTCAACAAATTACACTGGCCCTACTTGACTTGTGATTTTTCAGAGAAAAACAAAAGTTAAATAAATAAATTACTACTAAGTCAATACTACTCTAACTCGTGTAGTTAGGAAGAAAAAACTAAACATAGTTTTATGAAACCCAATTATTACATAGTTTTGCATTTTGGATTAATTCCTATTTTATTGTTTCCTCAACAAGACTGCCAATCCTTAAAGCTTAATGTGTCTTTCGGGTTTAATTTGTTTAATAAATAGTAAAACGCAATGTCAGAAGAGTCAATGTACCAAAAAATTGAAACAGAAAATCAAAATTCATGAAAACAATTCCTGTTTGCTCAGTAGTATATTTTTTACATTCACTGAACATTCCCTTGCCTTTCCCATAATTACACAGTTAATTATTAAAATCAGATGTTTTGTGTATCTGAGTTTTCAAACAATATGATTTAAATGCTGTTATTAATATTTTTACAGCACTTCAAATAACAACATTTTAACATTAATGTAGTGCTGTTTTGCACATAATTATATTTGTCTGTATTCTAAATAGAATTTTGAATTTAACTCTGTTAAAGATTCTGCTCACATATTAAAAATTAAGAGCCCTATGGTCTGAATATTTCATTATAATCTTTTAAAGCTAGCAGTTAAGAAAAATCTAGTACAGGAGTATAAATTCCTTAAGGGTCAACTCAATTTCTCCTCCCTCACCTTTCGCTCAAGGTAGGCATTCAATAAATACAGAGGGGGCAAAAGTAAGTTTACAGTTGTAATACAAATAAATAATACAACAATTAATAATAAACAATTGATTAATCTACTATAAACTGTGATTATACTATAATGAGCACTTTTAGTTGAGGCCTACTTTTCTCTACTATAAACTGTGATTATACTATAATGAGCACTTTTAGTTGAGGCCTACTTTTCTTTTCAGTGATCAAAAGAGATGAAATAAACACAAATGTAGCACCTTAAACTCATACCAATTTAAAACATTCAGGGTTAGATAACTGATCTAAACAATTGATGAGACCAGCTCCCAGTCCAAAGCACATTTGGGAATGCCTCTCCAAAGAATATTATAATTGGCTAAAATTTAATTTTTTAGTTATTACAGCTTATTAAAGTCTTTTAAAAAAAATAAATTGCACTGGATTTATGTACAAAACATATCCTCTAATATCTATCAAAAAACAAACAAACCAAAAAGCTTATCAGATGCTTTGGGGGAAATCATTCAGAAAGTTAGCCTACATTAAAAGAGTATGGCAGTAAAGACAGTAAGAGCAGCAAGTGGTGAAAGTGTTCTTATCTTTCTTCTTAAGATCATCTTTAAAGAAACACAAATTTAAGTTCAATAGCCTTGTTCAACCAATTCCTTTACGCTTTATAGTAACCTAAAATCCAAGTATTTCTCCAATGAACTGACACACCAGTTCCTCAATTAACTTTTTTCAGCTGTTGTAATCATATACTTGACATGCTTGATTTGTAATTTGGCATAGTTTCTTTACAGTTTACGTGAGTGAGGAAATTTTAAACATTGTAATTTCTTGGTTAGATAATATTAAAACTAATAAGGATCAGAGATTCATCTAAAATAACAGAAATTTCTAATTATGGAGTTACTATTAAAAATGGTTTGCATTTTTCACATCAAAAGACTCAACATTTCTCATCAGAACAGTAAGCTATACAAATTGAGTCTCAATAATTTTCTTTGTTGTTGGTAATTTTTACAGGACTACTTTTTCCATTAATGTTTGAAAATTACTAAGTACATTTTATTTATGTCATCAAATTAGAGAGTATCTGTTGTAAAACTGTGGGAAATTAACATTTCTTTCCCAGGACCCACCTGCTCTATGCTGCCCACTACAGGAAATGAAGTACGGCATGCAGAAATGTAATACTCTGCATTAGGGTTACTTCTAGTGCAACCCCATAAAAAATATTCGCTGGGTACTTGGGTGCTAGGATAAGGTATTCTTGCAAGAGATACAGACTGATTAGTGGTAACCAAATTTATTAAATATAAAGGACATCAGGAGGAATAGACAGGACCAGAAACTATCTTGGTAATTCACACCCAAGGAGTAGCATCCAGGGTGCGGCAGGGGATGGGCATGGAGCGCAGTGATAGGCGCGGGCTGCAGCCAGACACAGTTCTGCATTAGAGAGGACAGATGGGGGTCAAAATCAACACAAACAAGACACTTAAAAAAAAAAAGAGTTCATATAAAAGTACAAATGATTGCTTCTATTCGGAAAAAAACATTTGAAGTCAATTATTCGTGTAATTCATGTTTCATCAGATGAATTTCCTTTTTCCTTAAACTATTACATACATTCCTCTTACAAGCAAATGCCGTTAATATTAAGCTTACTTTTTGCCTTACATTTTCCTAGTCGTGGGGAAGTTGAAACCACACAGTGATGTGATAATCATCAGGGTTTGGTTTTGTTTTTTTTTTCTTTGACGCGAGCATATCCAGTGTTATGAATTTAAATTCTATCCTTAAGACATATTCAGGAATCCATTTTGTAGATGACAGCTTCTTCTGCAGAAAGGGATTTTTTTTTTTCCAGAGTCAACTCTCCAGGTACATATCACATCTTAAATTTCAAAGAAAGGCGTTTAAACGTTAGCATCACACTCCGGGTCTTGAGCCCTGGTACCTGACTGAGAAGAAAAACACACTCCTGTACATGCAGGTGTGCAGACACACACACACACACACACACAAAAACAGACACACTCATAGCAAGCAGTCAGTGGCTTAAAAGTGGTGACCTCCCCCTGAAAAATTAAAAAATGTAAAATGTCACTCCTCCATTCCGCCCTCCGAACGAGAAAGAAGACAAACCAGGTCTGCCCGCTGCAGAGTGAGCTGCTAGAACAGACTTTGCATCGAATGACCTGAGACCTGAGCACACACTCCCCGGTCCCGAACCGGACGACTGACAGGTCAGGGTAGGAGCCCCGTCCCCACTTCGGCCCGGTCCACACCAGCCGGGCCGGGTCCGCGCCGCGACCTCCCGGCGCGCAGGGCTGCCAGGTCCGCGAGTCGGCCCGCTCCCGGCCACGCGGCTCCCGGAGCAGGGGCCTCCGGAGCCCCCCAAAGCCCACGACTCCGACGAGGGGTACCGACGGGGCCGTGGACGCTGGCACTTAAAAACCACCGAAAAGTCTCGCTGCCCCAGGGGCGCAGCGGCGAAGGCCGGTGCCGCTCTGCGTCGCCCGGTGCCGTCCCCTCGGTCGGGGCCCGGCGGCCCGGGCGACCCTCGGCGGCGTCGCGCTCAGCTCCCGGGCGCGTGGGAGAGCCACCACAGGGCCGCCGCGGCCGGTCCCCGGAGAAGTCCACCGCAGCCGTGCCTTCTCCCCTTAGCGACCATTACCCGGAGGCTTCTGGCGTTTCCTTCGAGAAAATGGGGGGAAAAGATTTCTTTCACGAGCGTCGAGGCGCTGCAAGTCGCTGTCCTGTTCCGTCGAATGAGATCCCCCTCGACTCCATCCCGTAAGCGGCGTTTCCAAACTCCGAGGCATCCTCAGCGGAGGTTTTGCATGTTGACAGATCTCTCGCCTCCCACAAAATGGGGCCGCGGCGGCGGCCGCCGTCTCCTCTATGGGGGGCCCCCATTTTTTTTGAGGGGCCGAAAGAAGCGGGGGGTTTTTAAAAGTTTAAAAAAAAAGTACCCCCCCTTAGGGGAATCCCCGGGCGTGAAGGTACGAAAGGGGGGTGGGCCAAAAAGCCCGGCGTCTAAGGAGAACCCCAAGGGCCAGGCCCGGGGGGGGTTGCGACCCAAAATGGGCCCGGCGCCCCCCCGGAATAAATGGGGGGGGGCCCCCCTCTCAACCCTGCCCCTTTTGGGGCAGGGGGGGGGGTGGATTTTTTTCTGTAGGGAAGATTTTACTTGTTGTCAATGTGGG
>NW_005871139.1:482929-484260 GCF_000147115.1 Myotis lucifugus
GGCCAGGCCCCCGGGCGCTCGGGCCACGTTGGCGCCGCGCCGCCACCGCCCCGAGCAGCAGGGCCGGGCCCCTTCCACCCCGCCCCCCTAGCCGCCGGCCCGGCCGCGGGCTCCCACTCCCCCGGCCGGGTCCCCGCCCCTCAGCGCCCCGGCGAGACGGCCACTGGCCCCGCGGGTGCGGGGAACCTCCTAGCCCGGCCGCGGCCTCACGCCGACCCCGCGGAGGAGGCAAACTTTCCTTGGGAAATAAAGCCGTTTCCTAGAGCGAGCGCCGGAAGCAGGCTGGGCCACATGACACAATTTCTCTCGACGCCGGAGAAAGGTGCCCACTGGAGCCGCCGCCGGGGATCGCCACCCATCCGCCCGCCCAGGCGCGGGCTGGCCCGTGACCTTGGGTTGGAGGGTGACTTTGCCCGCAGTGGCCGTCACGAAAATGGGGAGAATGACACGCTCCCCACGGTGTGACGCTCCATGAACGTGGGTAGCCGGGGGTCGAGCCCAACACCCCTTGTCAATGCAAACTTAGTATTGGCTGAGATGCTGGGGCTCTCAGGGAAGCAGCCCCCCGTTTTTACCTTCAAAAATGTCTAAGCGGGGATCACACTTAAGACATCCGAGAGAAGGCAAGGAAAACCAAGGTTGGATTCAATATTTAAGCGCATTTATCTTTAATATCCCTTAATATAAATATATAAACGTTAATTATTGTCAAAGCTCAAAAGATTGCTTCCCAGCCAGCTTAATTACCGTTTGCCTAACTCGGCGCAGCATCGCCGGGGTGGATGCGTGGAGCCGGCCCGGGGCAGGACGCAGCAAGAGCATTCCTTCCTCCGCGGCCACGGAGCCAGGGCAGTGCTCCCCGTGCCTGAGGTGTAGTTGGCTAAAGTTAGGGGGTGATTCGGGGAAAATGTGCTAACCATTCCCCCTAAATACTTGCCCAAGGCTTAAACAAGAAGCCGATTCCTTCAGACCTTGAAAAAAGAAAAAAAAAAAAAGGCAACAACTTGACTTGATTCCAATCTGTGCACGATGCGGAGCGTGCGGAGCTGCCCCCGGCGCCTCGCTCTCCTCCCGAGCGCCACACGGGCGGCGGGGCGGGCCGGGGGCGCCCGGCGGCCCTCCCAGCAGCCGGGCCGGGGGGGCCAACGTCGCCTCCACCCCCACCCGGGAGCAGCCGGTAGTGGCCGTTTCCCCGCGCCGCCCCCCTTCCCGCCGGCTTTGGTGTGCGTGAGAAATGTACTGCACATTGCAGATGAACCCTAAAACCGGAGAGCCGAGTCATTTGTTCCCGGAAGTAGACGACGGGCTGAGTGTAACCCGTGCCCCATAGC
>NW_005871139.1:485894-544741 GCF_000147115.1 Myotis lucifugus
CCGTGCCCGCCCGCCCGCTCGCGTCGCCGCCGCCGCCGCCGCCGCCGCTCTAGCACAGGCGGAGAACAGGCACACAGACTCTGCGAGCAGTTTTCGTGCAACTCAAAATTAGCGCGGGCAGGTTTCACATCGATAATCGGCGGCGAAACGGCCCCGGCGGCCGGGGGACGGGCCTCGGCCCCCGGCGCCCCCGGGTTTATGCCCGCTAACAAAAGAAACCCGGGACCTGTCTCCCAAATAGCCATCTTAGGGCTTCAAGGGTAAGGCAGAAGCTGTAGGCCTCACGAAGGGGCCTAATGGAAGATGGAGAGATGTGGGAAAGGGAGCCCAGCCGGCCCCGGCCCCGGCCCCCCGGCCCTGCGGCGTCGCTGTCCGGAACACTACTATTGATCCTTGGAACTTTTTTTTTCTTTTTCTTTTTTTTTTTCGTGTAAACGGACCGCGTTGAGATTTAAAAGGGGGCGACAGCGGGACTTGCGATTGGTTATTGTCCGGGCTTCAAAAACAAAACAAACCCACCAGACCCCCTCTCCCGCTCCCCCCGCCCCCCCCCCCCCCAAACAAGTGCTGCAAAACCCAGGGCTCTCGGGTGCAAACAGGGATACGAGCAGGCTCTGCTGCTTGGTAGCTCGTAGGGGTCGGTCTGAAACGCCCATTGATGCCTGGGTATCTGCAGATCTCTGTAGAATGGGTATTTATTTCATGGTGAGGTTAGAGTTTTCTTGGGTTGTGCATTTGCAGACAAGCGTGGTTGTGTTTTTAACAGGTTTCTGAGAAGAATCAGTGGGGAGAAATTGTTGAAGAGTTCAACTTTCCCAGAAGTTGTTCTAACGCTGCCTTTGCTTTAAAACAGTATTACTTGCGGTGAGTAGTAGTGACTCTTGAACAGTATTTGGAAATGAGGGACTTATGGGGAGATTTGTTTTTAGACATAAAAAAATAGCGCGCGCGCACACACACACACACACACACACCCCAAACCTTGCACACCAGTTTCTAAACTCATGTTAATTTTAGTCTGGGAAGCATTGAATAGCCACAAAGTGAGGTTTTAGGATGGTGGGAGCTGTCCTCACCTATTTTAAGATTGTTTACATTTTTTTATACGGAATCATTACAGGTGACACCCTACCTCCATCTTGATAAACATTCTTTTGTGACATTGTTATTGATTGCTTGATAGCCAAAGAGGGGCAGAAAGGTGATGTTTAGTAAAAGAGTTAAGATAGTTAATGAAACTTTGTATCCCTTGGGAAAATTTTTTCTTTGTTTTGGAAACTTCTTTGTCTTTTTAAATTCTGACTTTAAGATTTTTATAAAATGAAATCTCTTGTGTGGAACCTTGTCACTGAGTAGTTTTTCAGTGCAGTATTTCTACATAGCATAACATGCTGGTGCCTGAGGTGACCAGGATTGATTTTTTTTTTTTTTTTTTAAATATCAAGTCACTTAAAAACATTCAAAAGGATTATTATATAGTTAGGAGAATTAGGGATACTATGAAAAGAAATGCTATGATTTGGATTTTTCTTCCATTCTCCCCTTTATTTTGACTTTATTTGACAAAGTAAATTTCATATTCAGTTGGTATGTGATAAGTTTAGATGGTATATTTTGTGACCGGCTTTTTTTTTTTTTTTTTTACCAGTTGTTTTCCTAGAAATATTTTTATATTTTAACTTATTATGAGGTCCTCTTTTATTTTTAATGTTTACTTAGTCATAGAGGGTCCTTAGTTGGTGGTGGTTATTTAAAACTAAAATATTGCTCTTTATACTTATTATTTTATAATACTGATATTATAAGATGGCCTTTTTAAAATAATGTGGCTTCTGCATAATTTGAGCTTGGCATTTATTATTGCTCCAAATGTAATAGCAGTAGTGTGGATAGTCTGTGTTATGTTTAGCATTCTGAAATAGGGATGTAGTAATTACACAGGTGTACTTTCTATTGGCTATCATAGATTGACTTCAGGCTTGAAGCTGAAGAGTTCACAGAACTTTGTGGGTAGTTACTGAGCTATACAGAAGTCTAGAAAATATATGGTTAGTTGTTATCTACTGTGTGTCTGTGATGTGTGTTAGAGTACATTTTTAGATAAAGGACTAAAACTGAAAGCAAAGTAGAACAAAATTATCCTCCAAAACATTGCTTTAATAATATGGTAAGTTGATACTTTATATTTATAGTGATATTCACTTGCTAATTTTCATTTATAATATTGAGAGGAATACTCTTAATACATACCCTGGCTTTCTGCTCATCAGTTTGAACCATTTGGGTTTTAGACTGTTTAAAATGCACATTTAAAGTTATGCCTGATGCTTACAGAATTGATTGAATGATTGAACTTTAATATCCGTAAGGTACTATATGATATATATGGTTCATGAGAGGTGTGTTTTTCTGAAGAATTTACATTCATTCTAACAGAGTTTTAGACTAATAATTTTTTACAAGTTACATACATATTGTTTTTCCTGTTTTGATTTCTATCTTGAGATCATATCCACTGGTTATACTTATAGGTACCATTTTTAACTAGATAGTTTCAAGGTTTGCAACTTTTTACATTGTTCTCAGATCAATTTGAGCTTTATGTTCTTATTAGAAGCTGCTTTTTGATCTGTGTCTATAGCTAAACTTTTTTCCTTCAGATGTCACTCTCTAGGTTTGTTTTTGCAGGGTTGTAGCTAGGCTACTAGGAAAAAGGTTGGGCATTTGTTTTGGAAAATAAAACCATGTGAAGATTTGCATGGTTTCTAAAGAAATACATTGGTCAAAAATTGGGTACTACCAAACTTGAAAGATTTTTTTTTTTCATAGTGGTATAATATTGCACAGTAGAGGACATGTATTATGCTGGATTTTACACCTTCCTCTGAAAAATCTTAACTGGCAGACAGGATGCCAAGCTTTCACAGTGATTCTGTTACTTAACCATAAAAGTGTCTCTTCATAGTAAGAAATAGTAATCAAGTGACTTTGTAAGTTTCCTCTTTCATATATCAAATTGAATGTCATAGTTTCTGATGAGCAGATAATGTGTTTTATAAATCATAGGTGAAATAATTTGACTTATAAGACTGTCCTTACATGTGGTAGTTCTCATTTACTCTACAAGTTTAATTTTTGCTGACATTGCTCTGTTATTTTATTACTAGAGGCCGGGTGCACAGATTCATGCACCGGTGGGGTCCCTCAGCCTGGCCTGCGCTCTCTCACAATCCAGGACCCCTCGGGGGATGTCGGAGGCCCGATCCCTGCAGGCCAGGCCAAGGAACCCCACCAGTGCATGAATTCATGCTCTGGGCCTCTAGTATGCATATGAGATCTTTGGTTAATCTCTTCCCACCCTCCCCCTCCCCCTACCCTTTGAGATTCATCAGTCTGTTCCATGTTTCCATGCCTGTGTATTGAGCGTCTGCCCCCTGGTGGTCAGTGCTCGTCATAGCTACTGGTCAAATGGTCGCTTAGGCTTTTATATATATAGATTAATTGGAGAATGGCTGTTAGCTCAGTATTTTATGATATATCTTCATGATATTACAGACATTTAGATAAGTAAGATCAAACTAGCATGCTGGCCATGTATATATTCTAACATTTTAAAGTTTATTTTGATACAAACATTACATAGTCATTAAATATAGAGACTTGAATTTAGTGATCTGCCAAAAGTTAGCTTGATTGTATCAAACATGTAGATTGTCTACAAAGATTTCTCAGAGTATAAAACTGAAATGATTATTTGTTTCAACGCTGGCATTTAATTTTAAAAATGTGTTTACTGATGTGTAAAAGTACTCTTTAAAAATTGATTATTAATCATCCATGATGTCTACATATTTTGTTTGCACTTCATTCCTTTCTTGGCATGTACACCTCAATATATTCCACAAAAGTTTATTATTAGATTATCCCTAAAGTGTAAATGCATAAGGTATAATTTCACAGTAGAGGACATGTATTATACTTCATAAATGGAGAAATTAAAGTGCAAAAAAAATCAAAATGGCATTGGGGCATTTATTAATTGGACAGAAAAGTTGTATTCCTTACATGTATTTAGTAATGTTTAATCTATCTATTATAAATTCAGTTTGTTAGTCACAAGTTATTTTAAGAAATTAAAATATAATTGGAAATTACATATGGTTAAACTTATGCCCAAGTGTATCTAAACCCATTGTGTTCTTTATTTATTCTGTGAATTTTTGTTGTTGTTCTGTTTTGGTATTAAGATTGGGGGTAAAAATATTATTCTTATTTCCATTAAGAATTTGAAGCCTTGGTATGAAGATTTAGGTAAATATTTCAAATACTTACTTGAAGAATTTTGTTTAACCTACTGACTCCAGTAGTACAGCTATAGTCAAGGCTAACTTGATGTATACATTATAAAATTTGATTTTTTGAAAGGAAGTAAAATATCTTAGACATTAAAAACTTATTGTACAAATTTATACGTTACTGGTTTTCTTATAACAGTAAATAATTTTTTGAAGCAATTTTATTTCTTTCCCCTGTCTCAGTATATTTTTATTGATTTCAGAGAGGAAGGGAGAGAGAGAGAGAGAGAGAGAGAGAGAGAGAGAGAGAGAGATAGATAGATAGAAACATAAATGATGAGAATCATTCATTGGATGCCTCCTGCACACCCCCTACTGGGGATCTAGCTTGTAACCTAGACATGTGCCCTGACCCAGAATCAAACTGGGACCTCCTGGTTCAGAGGTCGATGCTCAACCACAGAGCCACGCCAGTTGGGCACATTAAATTATTTTTTTTTACTCATACCTTTAGAATAGTCAGAGACTTAATTGTAGAATTCCACCCACCATTGTGAATTTTCAGTTGCATTGTAAGTTTATTCTGTTTCCCTTGGTTGATAAAGCCCTTCCTAAGTTATAGAGTTTACATTTCTTAGTTAAATAGATGGATACACTCATGTGTTCTGTGGTTAGTGTCCACCATGTAGATCACTTCTTTTAAGAGAAAACCTTTCATGAATTACTTGAGGTTAAGTGAAAGAATGCTTCAAGATTGTGATAAATATGCAAATAATACATTGAGTTTGTGAGTTGATAAAATTTATAAACAGATTGCTCTCCTTATTCAAGGAAGGAAAGTAAAAATAATATGGGGACTCGAAGAACAACTGTATCTAAATAAATTATTCACATATGTATTTAAATTTAATTTTTTAAACTGTATCCTTTCATTTTGAACAAACCTGATTTTGATATCTCCTGATATTCTGTTAAACTTTAAAGAGCATGCAGATTTGTTCAAAGGAAGACTAGAAAGTGGAGAAAGTTGAAAGACTGATCAGAGCTCAGCTAGGTTAGTGTTATGTCTTACCATATTTTAAGCAGCTTAAATTTGCCCCGAAGAAGAAACAAATCTCTTTCCAAGATAGATAGTTTACTGAAGTTAAAAATTTCACTGAAGATTCAAACTAACAACTCTTAACTCTCAAAAGTGTTTATATGCTTTTTTTGCATTTGTGTTTTCTGCCTCAGATGTTAACTAAAAATGTCTGTTTCTAAATAGGAGTACTCTTTTATAATGCCACCTCTACTCTGTTGTGGATTCAGTATTTTCATAGTTGGTCGTGTGTGACATCCACTATAACTTTGATAGACAAGTATATCTCTTCTGTGACTCTGATGTTCCCAAACTGAATGATATTAGAAGTTGGAAAGGAAGGAAAAACAAACATCTTAATTCATTGGAATTTAGGTGCATTAGTCAGCAAACAAGTATTCAATACATATTTGTAGGTAAAGTAGAGTACTTATTACTTGGTAAAGGCTGCTTATTGCTTATTTTTCAGAGTGGTATAGACCCTATTAAGGTTTACTGGTAAAAATAGGGTTTGTTGGAATTGGGAATTAGAGACACATATGGGGCAGGGTTGATCTGCCACTACCATCATCACCACATTCTTTGTTATTCAGGATCAATTAGAGTAGAAATTCCCAATTTGTATTATATTAAAAACTCATTTTCCTGAAATGTCATTATGTTTCCTTGAAAAAGCTAAATGAATTTGAGCAATAAAGCTAAACTTGGTTACTGTATTGCAGGACTTCTTAGAGACTTCAGTTTGTTAGTATGCATTGTGGAACTGTTGACAATCTGGAGAAACACTACCTCCCTACCCCTACCCATAGTAAATGGTGTTTCCCAAACACCTACCACACATCACCAGAGTGTGGTGTGAAACCCTGTGTTTGAGGAACGCCTGCTGAGTTCTGTGGAATACAGTTTGGGAAATATAACAATACTTTCTCTAATGGGTAAACTATAATTTGATGAAAACGTGACTATGATTAAGATTTTTAAAAAATTTATTAATTTGAGAGAGAGGAACATCAGTTTATTGTCCCACTAAATTATGCATTCATTGATTGCCTTTTGTATGCCCTGACCGGAGATTGAACCCTCAACTTTGGCGTATCTGGACAACGCTCTAACCAAATTTTACATTATAAAATTTATTAAAATAAATTTATTAAATAAAATTTTGGGGGACCTGGAATAAATAGTTGGTTTAGAGTAAATTGCCACTTATTCAGGTTATCTATGAATTTCATTGAACTTTCCAAGAATTATGTTATTAAAAATAGAGTTTAATATATATTTTTCTGTTTCAAAACAAATTTCACTTGTGCTTGGATACTTTTTGCATATTATGTTGTAAATTAGAAATTAATGCCTTTCTATAAGATACTAGAGGCCCAGTGCACGAAATTTGTGCATGGGGGGGGGAGGGGTGTCCCTCAGCCTGGCCTGCACCCGTGGGGATTGTGCCTAAACTGGCAGTTGGACATCTCCGTCTCAATCGAGGACACTTTTCATACAGGTGAAAGGCATCTTGCTGTTGTATGGCCAGCTACAATTTTTTCCCCTGATTATAAAAAGTAGTACAGCCCTAACCAGTTTGGCTCAGTGGATAGAGTGTCGGCCTGCGGACTGAAGGGTCCCAGGTTCGATTCCGGTCAAGGGCATGTACCTTGGTTGCAGGCACATCCCCAGTAATGGAGGTGTGCAGGAGGCAGCTGATCGATGTTTCTCTCTCATCGATGTTTCTAACTCTATCCCTCTCCCTTCTTCCTTTCTGTAAAAAAAATCAATAAAATATATTTAAAAATAAATAAATAAAAAAATAAATAAATAAATAAAATAAAAAGTAGTACATAACATGATCCTTCTGAGGCATTAGTACCATTTTCCCCATCTTATGGATGGAGAAACTGAAGCAGAGAAAAGTTAAGTAATTGGCTTTGTCACACAGTTATAAGTGTCAGAATCAGGGGTGACCACAAAATGTGCAAGTCAGAGTCCATGCATATCATCGCTGCATCATCCTGTTTTTTCAGTGTTAGAGTAGCCTTGCCAGGTTTTAATTTTTAAATCTAAGAGACTGTTCCCAATATATAGGGTAGGGTCCCTAGGCCTGGCTGGTGATCGTGATCAGGGCTGATCTGCGGGGTGACTGGCAGGCGGGGCGATCGGCAGGTGGGGCAATTGGCAGGTGGGTTGATCTGGGGCCCCTGCTGGCACCCAACTTGGCTGGCGGCTTGGCACCACCTGTTGGCGAGCCCTGCTTCCCAGTTGCCGCTGCTGGTCGCCTCTGCCCCCTGGTGGTCAGTGTGCATCATAGCGACCGGTCGTTCCGCCTTTTGGTTGATTTGCATGTTAGGGTTTTATTATATAGGATATACTCTGTTGTTGAAATACATTGCAATAACAGCTTCACATTCTGAATTGTTGACCACAAATGACAAGGCTATACATTCTATTACTGCCTAAGTCAGTGTTTGCAGGGTCCTCCACATCTTACTGAAAGAGAATTTTGTAGTGGGGCTGAATCTGTTGTTTTGTCTGTTTTATCTCATTAGTTCTTAATAGTTCCTTTTCCTTTTCCCATTATGCCATTGATTTGTTGAAGTAATGGCTCTTTTGTCCTTTAGAATGTCCCAAATTCTGGATTTGGTTGATCCCTTCCTCCTAGTGTCAATTAACCTGTTCCTCTGTGCCCTGTATTTATTTCCTGAAAACTGATAGTTAGATCTAAAGGTTGATAACATTCAGGTTCAATATTTTAGGTATTCCTAATAGGTAGTGCTGTGTTTTTTAGATCATGAGGTGTATAATGTTTAGTTATCCTGCTTTAGTGGTGCAAAGATTGATCAGTAGTTTTAGATATTAATAGTCTGAAACACTGTATTTTTAAAATGTGTGCCCCAGGTGATTCTTAAATATGCTGAAGTTTGAGAACAGCTGATCTAAGTATTGTAATGAAACCAATTTAGTTGCTGAGATAACTGGTTTAACTTGGCATCAACATGTTGGCCAAGGCTACATCCAGAACAAAACTTGTAGGTGACATCTGGTCTAGGGCACCTGCTCAAGCTGCACCTGTCATCTCTAAGCAGAGCCTAGACACACCCTTATACTTTGTCTCTGGGCTCTAGAGAGAAATAACAGGGCTCCACTTCAGTTAATGGGGAAAAGGGTAAATGAGACTGCTAATTCGAACTTATCCTAATTGTATTATTTGAATTTTAAAAAATTAATTAAAAATAAGTTTTCCTTAATATCTAGGGTTTTTTTTTTTCTATATAGTACTTTATAATATTCTCTACAAGTGGGATACCATTTGTTTTATTGAATTTACTGAATGCTTTTATTCTCTGTGAGGATTTTGTTGATCTATCTTAGTACTGCTTAGGGGAGTTAACTTACATTGTATAAATGCCTATAAAAAAAAACTAACAATAGCCTGTTTTGTTAAATGCACTTTGTTTTCATTTTTAAAACCATTTTCATATGTGAGATTTTATTTTTATCATTTAAAATTTCAGAAGTAATTGCTGTTATTCAATCTTAGAAAAATAACATTTAGAAAAAAAATGTATTTACACTACTCCAACTTTTCTTCTGAAGCATATGAGTTACTTCTTTTAAAAAAAGGTTGTAGGTTATATTCAATTCTCCATTTTAAGTGTCAGCCATAATTGCCAGTTAGGAAAGTATATTCTATATCTTTTCAGGCCACATTTTCTCCCCTTTATCTTTCCATTCCCTTCCCTGGTGATAGACCTGCTTTACATTTTACAAAGCATTGTCTTATACATAATCCTCCATTATCCATAGTTGTTAAATATCTTCAAGTACTATTTCATGTTCTAGGTATGTTTACCTTTGTTTCTGTTATCATATAATGGGGCAATTAAAATGTTGCTTTTTATGAAGCAATATTCAAATGAAGTTATATAAGAATCCATTGTTTGAATATACATACATCTTATTGTGAGATATGGAAAGTATACAATTCTTATCTTTCTGATTTTTTACTATTTGGTAAAGTCTTACAGTGTTTAATGGTCAGTTGCTATGTGCACAAAGATGATGCTTAGTATATAATCATGACATACTCATCTTTAGTCATTTTGGATGAAATTTTATTTTGTCCATTGGTTAATTTTAAATAAGTAAAATATTAAACGTACATGTGGTCAGTAGGGACATTCTTTTAAAATAGGACAAAATAGAGACTAAGTTAGGGCCCTATGCAGAAAATATATAACTTTTTAAAATTCTTTAGAGATGGGGCTGAATTTAAATTTGTCAGTAATAATGCCCAGGTTGATCACACTTTCCATAATGGTTTATAGATTAAGTGAATTTTCAGTGTACTTGAGCTCAAATCAGACCACTTAGTGCTTCATAAACAGTAGTTAGTACCTTAGGCTGTACCTCCAAGTGCACTCACAAGTAATAGGTCAAGAGTGCTTAAGTGCTTTGGTATAATCTTTTTAGTTTGCACCATTAAAGTCAAAAACTTAGGAATTTCTGAGTAGTTTTTCCAGGTAGTTCCATATTGCAATGTATTTATTCAATCTAGTAGTAAAAAATCTATTGGTAAGAGAAATGGTGAACCTTTTTTCCTTGCCATGTTTTTTTAAAAATTAAGTTGTTGTTTTTTTGTTATATATATGTGAACTCATGTTTACACTTCATTAAAATCAACCATTGTTATGCCACATTGACTTTATATTTTTCTCTTTTTATGTGATAGTGGGTGTGTATTCACATACATTATTATTAGTGTTACTACTTTTTAATCCTTTGATATAATTGTGGATTAATGCCCTTTACTCAGAAATATAAGTGTATATCACCCTAGAATAAAAACATTCTCTTATGTGACAATAGTACAGTTATCAAATTTAGAAAACTTAACATGGATATAATTGTATTATCTAATATGCAGAGCTTATTTAAATATTACTAATTATCCCACATACGTCTTTTTTAGCAGTCATACCCAGCTTTCTAATCCATGATCTTGTATTACATATCTTTAGTTCTTCAGCCTTCCATGATACTACCATTTTTTAATAGTGTAGGCCTACAATTATATTATAAAATTTCGATTTGTCAGATGTTTTTCAGGATTAGATTTAAGTTAAACATTTTTGGCAGGAGGCGTGTGATGTCACTTTGTCCCATTAGTGCTGATGTTAACTTTGGTTAAGGTGGTGTCCTCTTGGTTTCTCCACTGTGAAGTTTCCATTTTCTCTTTTATAATTAATAAGTAATTTGCGGGAACATACTTTGAGACCATATAAATATCTTGCTCACCATCAAACTTTTACCCAGTAATTTCAACATTCATTGATGATTCTTGCTTGAATCAGTTATTATGAAGAATGTACAATGCTTATTTCCTAACTTTATTATTCCTTCTACATTTATTAGCAATCTATGATAAGAAAAGTATTTTCATTCTTATTAGATTTTTATTTTGTACAATGGATTAAAATCCATGATGTTATGCATTTGGCTTTTTAAATTTGGCCACAATGAGCCCTTTTAAGATGGCTTCTATGAATTTTTCACATGTTTCCATTATTTTTGAGCTCTTTTCTTGCTTTCTGACAAGATCTTCCAGGTTCAATTTGTGTTTTGCTTATCTAGCTCTCTAGCATCGGCTGTTTCTCCAAGGAGTCCGGATTCCTTTTTGTATGGAGTGGTATATAGAAACCAAGATCTGGGTAGTAGGTATGCTCCTTGTTACTTAGGCCTTTTCAGAGGACAGAGCTAGGAAGTTTTGTTTATTTTAGATATAAATATACATATTTTGAAAATCATAAGGCTGTATTGATATCACCAATTATTAGTCCACACAAGTCCTCTTGATGCCTTCTTCCATTCCATGTATTTCCCTTAATCTGCATTGAGAATCCTAATTCCCACTACTCATTTTGTCAGTTTTATAATACATAAGAGAATACTTTCAGAATTGTTATACACATACCACTACAAACAGGAAACCTGCTAAGTAGAGTTAAAGATTTGCAGTTCTTTTTTGTGTTCATACTGAAGCTATATCATCACTAAAGTATGGTGCTAAAAAAATTCAGTGATTTAAAAAAAAATGTATTTTATTGATTTCAGAGAGGGAGAGAGAGACAGAAACATCAATGATAAGAGAGAATCATTCATTGGATGCCTTCTGCACGTTCCACACTGGGGATCAAGCCCGCAACCCGGGCATGTGCCCTGACCAGGAATAGAACCTTGACCTCCTGGTTCATAGGTTGACACTCAGCTACTGAGCCACAGCAGCTGGGCTATTCAAATTTTTTTGTGTCATTCAAGAATCTAAAATTTTTCTTTTATAGAGTTTCATCATTTTTTGAGTTTATTCTTAAGTATATTATCATTTTTATGCTTATTTTATACTTGCGATGCTATTGCAAATGTTTTCTTTTCCATTATATCTTCTAATTGGTTATCATTTTTTTATATGAAAGATTTTTTATTTTTGTAATCTGTCTTAACTGTTTTACTGTTTGTATGTTTTACTATTGATTTAAAAAATTTTAGAGATACTAGCACGTCATCTGCAAATAAGGACAGTTTTACTTGTTCTCTAAATTTTATTCCTTTAATTATTTTCTTTTATCTAATTGTATTGGCCACTGTTTAACAGTTGAGAAGATGAGGGCATCTTTTCCTTGACTTGATGCTGATCTTAGTTTGGTATTTCTAGTATTTCCTCATTGAGTAAGATACTGCCTGCTATGTGTCTTACTGCAGTCTTAATTCTGCATATCTTACTAATACTAGTATAGTATTTCTATATCTGTTTATTGAATGAACAATACTATTGGACTTAGAAATCAGATTTAGTGACGTTTTTTATATGTTTTATCTACTAGCATTTGGTTTTAATTTTTAAAATCTGTAATTATTTCTTTATTATCTATATTCAAGAGAGGAGCTAGATCAAATGTTCAAAATTTTAAATCCCATTTTGTGGATTATATTTGAATGTGAATATTTCTCATGTTCTAGGAATTTAACATAAATAAAATCAGCTAAAATAGTAAAAGATATAAATTATCTTTCCTGTTCTATCTGTTAATTAAGCAGACTTTACTGTTTCATTCTTTGCTGGTCATTGCATCACTCGTTATACAAAAACAAGGCAATAATTTAATTTATTGCTTGATTTTCATATTAAAACTAGTGCAAACTATGATTTAATTATTGCTTGATTTTTTTTTTAATATTCTACCCAAGTAAGGAGTAATTATTTTAGTTTAAAAGTCTTCTTTATTAGGGTATCCAACCTGTGGAAATGAAAAGCAAATTTATCTTTTAGTTACATCAGAAATCTTATATGCTTGTTTGGGTGACTCCATTTAAATCCATTATGACTAAATTAAATGTGTTATGTTGCATTGTATATTAGATCCTCAGAATTAGATATAAATTTTGATAATAAAGTCTTTCTAGTTTTGATATTTTGTTAGAACATCCCTTTTTCTTTTTTATCCCCCTCTTTATAAACTATAGGGCAGGGGTGGGCAACCTTTTTGTGAGTGTGTGCCAAAACCAGCAAAATCTCTGACTCAAAATTCTTCTGCGTGTCAACCCTAATTTTTTGAGAACATGTTACGCCTACTCGATATCTCTTAGGTGTACGTATGTGAAGAACCTTGAAATAATAAAATTTATTTGAGCGACAAAAACACAGTATATGATGATGAAAAATACATTTATTTTTTAATGTATATATGTACGCTGTTAGTCCAACAGAAAACTTTATGACTACTTTTGATATTATCAGTGGGACTTTTGCTGCTGCATCACTGATGACAGAGATTTTACATCAGGTTTATATTTCGTGACCTTCAGAGATATGCACGAGCTACTACTTTCATCCGTCAGGCTACTCCTATTACGAAACTTAACAAAATTCATCACTGAGAACAAAGACTCACAAGCGTATGTGGATGAAACCAAAACACTGGTCAGATCTAGGAAGGCAGGGAGAGTTAAGGCAGAGGCATAGAAATTGCTCTTCCTCTCTCTCGTCAATCCATGTCTATGTTCTTTAAGATAACTTGTTATGTAAAATTATTTATTTATCTAAGATACACCTACACTGAATTTATCTGAAAAATAAAAAAGTCGATATTAAGAAAAAAGTTGTAAATGGAAGATTATAAGAGAGGGTTTCGCATGCCAGCAAAAGTTACTGGCGTGCCATGTTTGGCATGCGTGCCAGGGGTTGCCTACCCCTGCTATAGGAGTTAGCTTAAGTGGATGAGTGTATGTGCACACATGCATGCATGCACGCAGCACTATTTATTAGCTTTAAGCAAATTGCTTGGTAGTTTCTTGATCAGTTCCTGAGCATACCAAATCTTAACTATATTTATCAAGTCTTACGAATTTAAAGGGCTAAGTTGAGGTAGATATTAGTATTATATGCAAACTCAATCTTTTGTAGAGGCCTAGTAGTAGTGTGTACTGAGCCTGAAATTTAGGTTAATAAGATAGGAGCAAAAAGTATGCAGTTAGCAATAATTGGATATGACCACTGAACCTGTCAATTCATAGTATCATTCTTAGAACTGAGGGGGATTTAAAAAAAAATTTTTTTCTATTGATTTCAGAGAGGAAAGGAGAGAGAGAGAGGGAGGGAGGAAGGGAGGGAGGGAGGGAGGGAGGGAGGAAGGAAGGAAGGAAGGAAGGAAGGAAGGAAGGAAGGAAGGAAGGAAGGTCAATGAGAGAGCATCATTGATCGGCTGCCTCCTGCACGCCCCGAGTCCTCATGTGCCCGGATCGGAATCGAACCGTGACCTCCTGGTTCATAGGTTGATACTCAACCACTGAGCCACAGGTGGGGCAGAACTGAGGGGATTTTAAGAAGGTTATCCAGCCTCATGCTTTCTCTAATAGGCTATAAATAAAAATATTTTTTCTGGTAGGCCTGAATAAGGATAATAAACTTGCATAAGATCACTATTACTGAATGATTGGAAGGGAAACTAAAAGTTAATTCAGAGCTGCCTTTGATACTGTAGCCACTCCATTCTGATTAAGAAAGGGTAAATGTAGAAGATTGCCAGATTTCTTTGCTACTATAAAATGTGACCTTTACTTTTATGTTAAGATGATTCTACTGACTTACACCATCTGTAAGGAATAGGTTTTAAATTGTTGTCCAGTAGTGGTGATAAATACACCCTTGATTTATCATTTGTATCTAACAGTCTTATCTATTCCCCTTTCCTGTCCAAGGGATTATCTATAATAATAAAAGTGTAATATGCTAATTGTCCTTCTGGACGATCTTCTGGAGGAAGCCAGGGCTTCGAAGGAAGCCCGGGTCCCGGATGCCTGCTGGCAGCCAGAGGGAAGCCTGGGTTCTGGGTGCCAGAGGGAAGCTGGTGTCGGCAGCCTGGGGAAAGAAGGCCTATTCTTGCACTAATTTTGTGCATCGGGCCTCTAGTGTTTATATAAGACAGGTGAGAATTATTAGCAAAACATGTAACAATCGTTAGGGAAAAATACCTTTTTCATATATTCCTCATTTTAAATGTTTTGCTTGGAAAAACTTAAACTTCCATATTTGATAAAGCTGGCCACCAATTTGTGTAGGTGTGTTTTTAATAACCAGGAAATACTAATTTAAAGTTTTCAGTTCTGTACATTATTTTTTAGATGGAGACCTCTACTGGAAGTATGAAGCAATAGATAGATTCTGTTATACATTATAAAGTATGTGGACAAATGGATGGTAGGGAGATTTATTTTTAAAATAGTTAATATAGGAAATCCAAGAATCCTTTTAAAAGAATTTTATGATACTTTTATGTTGGACAGATTTTTTTAAAAAGCAGAATACAAAGTTTATATTTTGATTCTTTTAGCTATTTATTGAATTTGCCATGTGCCAAGCACTGTACTAAATGGTTTATAACTAATTTCTAATTCACACCTCCCTGTATTGTTATTATCCCGATGTTATATAAACAGGACAAAGGGAGATATACAGTAAGTTCAGGAGCTAATATTTGAACCTGGGTCATATAGCTCTAGAAAAATCATGCTATTTTGTCTTCCTCCAAGTGCACATGATTACATTTTTTAAAAGTATATGAAGACAGAACTTAAGCAAAACATGAAAATTATTGGGGTAGTTGTAGGATTGTTTTTTTATTTTAAAAATTTCTTCACTATCTTTTTATAATGAAACTTGTGTGCTACAGTACAGTTTGTAGTATAGTTTATTTCTACAGATGTTTATTTTATTGGATTTTTACAATTCTACAAGATGGGTATAATCCTATCTTACAGGATGAGTACCGTTGTTAATAAGTAGTGGTGTCAGGATTATAGTTTAGCTTTGTGAATTATAATTCACTGCTGTTATTTCATTACCACAGTTTTGGGATCAAACACTTTTTAATAAAATGTTTATTTATCTCTTAAAGCCCCTAATTTAACATTTGATACATTGTAGTTGACCTGAATCAGAGCCCCTGTCTCTGGGAAGGTATTTACTAATATGAGCTCATGTGGGTATGGTGAGCCTCATAGCATTGGAAAATCTAATTTGGAAAGTTCTGAAAGAATTGAAAAATTCTATAATACAAAGTTGGTAGCATATGGCATTATATTGATCTGGCCCTAAGCTTCCTTAACCTTTTCTTGTGTGGTTTTATGAAACAAGCACCAAGAGTCAGTTTTAGTTTTAGAATATGCATTAACATTGTGATAATTGTAGCATTTTGTGCAATTTTATAAAGCACTTAAAAATATTTTTTTAGGTAGACACTAATAGATTAATGTCTCCCCATTTCTCTTTACAAGCTACAATAGAATAGAATTTTATGTAAGGTCAGAGTTGATCCAGAGTAATATGGATTGTGTTTCAAACTAGAATGTGAAGATCCAAGGATTTTGCAGGGTAATTACCATTTCTGAAAAGATGGATACTGGGAATGATGTGATAACTCAGTGGAGGCATTTTGGCAGTTAGGAATGTTTATTATCATAGTGATAGCTAACATTCATTGAACACTTATTATTTGCTAGGTACTGTGCTCAACCTGCATTATTCTGATCCTCAAAAGCATCCTTTAAGATTGATACCATCATTATTATTTTATAGATGAGGAAACTAAGATTTAGAGAGGTTAAGTAACTTGCAGTAAATACAAAGTAGGGGAGCTGGAATTTAATCCAGGTCTTCTGCCTCCAGAGACCAACTTTTTAGGCATGATGCAGAATAGTACCCTTCCTCCTTTCCTCTCCCCCCCTTCCTCCCTCCCTTTCTTCCTTCTTTCTTTCCTTTCTTCCTTCCTTCCTTCATGATTGATTATTTTTCATTTGCCAGACACTATTCTATGCACTGGAAATGCATGAGTGATGAAAACAGAGAAAATATTTTCCTGTTTGGAGCTAAAGTCAAGAGACAGATAGGGAAAAAAAAATAAGTAAAACAGAGTATATATTAGATAATAATACATGCAAGGAGAAAAATAAAGGAGATATTTTTCCTTTATTTAAATAAAGGTTTCTAATGGGAGAGTGTTATGTTTTTAGATAGTGTGAATAGGGAAAGTTTTTCTAAGATGGTGACATTTGAATAAAGACTCAAAGGAGATAAAGGAGCAAACCAGGTAGATATCTGGTTAAGAGTGAACGAACAGTAATGGAGCATGCCTGGTATGTTCAAGAAACAGTAAGGAGGCCATAGTGGCTCGAGTTAGTGAGTAAAGAGGAGAGAAGTTGGAAATTAGAATCGGAGAGATAAGAGAGCACTGCTCCTAGATTTTGGTAGGGCCTTTGTAAGGTCTTTGCCTTTTACTGATGCCACTGGAGGATTTTGAGTAGTGAATTGTCATTATCTAGATCTCTCTGAGTGTTTTGCTGTAAATAGGTGAAGATGTGTATGTGGGGGCCAGCGGGGGTCATGGATCAGAGGCAGAAGCAGCAAGACATGTTTAAGGGGCTTATAAAAGAATCCAGGTGAAAAAAGTGGTATGATGGTGGTTTGTAGTAGTGAGGTTAATAGCTCTTGAGATGGTGCTAGTAGCCATATTTTGGATATCTAAAGTTTCAAATCTAAAACTTTCAAGACTTTAATTAACAGAAACTACTTAGATACTTATTGAGAACCCATCAGGTATCAAGTTTTATATTTTTTTAATTATAAGCTTTATTTTCCTTATTAAAGTATAGTAACACATGCTCATTGTACACAATTTAGGAAATACAAAGGGAAATAATGAGCACTATTAATATCTTAGGATGTTTTTCCCAAGTCTTTTGTTATAAAAATTACACCTTAAAATCTATCCACAATAAACTGGCTCTTCGTTTCTCCTGCTAAATTGTTAGCTCCTTCAGAGCAGGAGCTGTGCTTTTTAATTTCTTTATCTTGGGTATCTGGTTCATACTAGTAATAAGTGTTCAATATTGCTTGTTTTGTTTGAATTAATTGTGTCAATTAACTGGGTGCTGAATCCTTGTACATTCTTTGAGGACACAGCATAGTTTTTTTTAAAATATTATTAATTTTAAGGGTTGGTAAATGGGCAGTCAGTGTTGTTAGACTTAATGTACTCTGAACTCTAGCCATGCTTGTCTATTTATAGTTCTCTAAACATGCCAAGTTTTCGTTGCTTCTGTCTTTGCATGTGCTATTTTCTCTTTCGGGAATTCCTTTCCCTTCTTTGCCTGATATACTCCTACCTATCTTTGAAACTTAACATAAATGTCACATTTTCTAAAAAGCCTTTTCTTATTTCCTGAATCTGCTTAAAGTGATCCTTTATGATCCCACTTTTCTCTCATTTAAACCTCTGTTATAGACCCAGCTATAATGACTTTTTTTCATGTCTATCTCCTTTATTGCACTGTGAGCCTAAGGAAGTGGGGTTTAATTTTTATGTATCTTTGTATCCCATTCATCATAGTCATCATAACACAGTGAAGTATTAGTGCATGTGTAGGAGTTAATGTGTGGCTTAAAGAATCAATGGATGAATGCTGGAAAGGGTCATTGGAAATAAGAAAAGAAGGAAATCACTGGTTTGAGGGTAGAGAGGAGTTGATGGAAGAGGCTTTGAGCTTGGCATTTAGACTGGTTGGATTTAGTTAGAAAAAAGGTGGGGGGGGGGAGATGGTTGTCCTTAGGTAAGAGGAAAGGGGGAAATGAGGGTATATACAAGATGTTTTAGTTGTATAAATGAACTGCTGCATGTGATTGTTGGTAGGTAAGATGGGACCAAAGATTGGTACCAGATTGTGGAGGATTTTGAAACAGGTCAAGGTGTTTGACCTTTATTATTCTACTAGAAGCCCGATGCACGAAAATTCGTGCAAGAGTAGGCCTTCCTTCTCCCAGCTACCGGCACCGGCTTCCCTCTGGCAGGCACCCAGGACTGGGCTGGCTTCCTTTGGACTGCCCACAGTCACCCGGGACCCGGGCTGGCTTCCCTTGGGCTGCCTGCAGTCACCCAGAACCCGGGCTGGCTTCCCTCCGGCCCTGGCTTCATCAGGAAGGACGTCCAGAATGACATCCGGAAGACATTCAGTCTAATTAGCATATTACCCTTTTATTATTATAGATACATAATGAGGATGTAATGTTTGTGGTGTCTATTTTTAGCAAAACTATTTGATGAAAATGATGTTTGGGAAACATTATATTTTCACTACATTTGGATAAACAGGAAGGAATAAAATTGCTGGGTTATACAGTGACTATATATTTAACTAGAGGCCCGGTGCACGAATTCATGCATGGGTGGGGCCCTTCTGGGTGGCCTGTGGGGATCGGGCCGAAACCCACAGTCCAACGCCGCCTGCAGCTCCTACCTGCCGCTCCTGCTCATCCCGGCCCCATTGTGCCTGCCACGGGCTCGCACCCAATCAGTCCAATCTGGAGAGGCTTGCGCTGCTGCAACAGCGCTCGCCAGCCGTGAGCCCTGCATCTGGCGCCCTCCCAAGGGGAGTGGCCTGCAGGATCGGGCTGAAACCGGCTCTTCAACATTCCCTGAGGGGTCCCGGATTGTGAGAGGGTGCAGACCAGGCCGAGGGACCCCACCAGTGCATGATTGGGTCGGGGAGGGACTGCGGGAGGGCTCCAGGGCATGTCTGGCCCCGTCTCACCCAGTCCCGATTGGGGCTGATCGGGGCTGGCCAGCTGGGGAGGGACTGCAGGAGGGCTACAGGGCGTGTCCGGCCCATCTTGCTCAGTCCTGATCGTCCAGACCCCAGCAGCAAGCTAACCTACCGGTTGGAGTGTCTGCCTCCAGGTAGTCAGTGCACGTCATAGCGACTGGTCGACTGTGCCCTGGTGGTCAGTGCACGTCATAGCGAGTGGTTGAGTGGCCTTAGCATATCATTAGCATATTATGTTTTGATTGGTTGAACAGTCAACCTTTCACCGGATGACCGGACACTTAGCATATTAGGCTTTTATTATATAGGATTGTATAAAAAAACTGCTCAGCTGTTTTTGAGAATGGCTGGACCATTTTGCATTTTTTATCAATAATGTATGAGAGTTCCAGTTGCCCCTCATCCTTGTTTGTTTGTTTTTAAATTTTAGCCATGCTAAAAGTTGTGTAGTATTTCATTGCATTTCCCTAAATGACTGATGATGGTAAGCATCTTTATGTTTATTTGCTATCTATATGTCTTCTTTGGTGAAGTATCTGTTCATATCTTCTGCTCAATTCTTTATTGGTTGTTTTCTTATTGAATTTTGTGAGTTCTTCAAATATTCTGGATAAATTCTTTATCAGATGTATGATTTATAAATAGTTTCTCAGAAACAATTGCTTGTCTTTTTATTCTCCTATGTGATTTTTAAAACAGCTTTATAAAAAACAATTGATATGCAATAAACTGAACAGGTATAAAGTATACAATTTGGTAAGTTTTGACATATGTGTATATACCTGTGAAATCATTACCACAATCAAGATAATGAACATATTCATTACCCTCAAAAGTCTCCTCCTGCTCCCTTGTAATTCTTTCTTCGTCCCACCTATCCCCAGGCAAGCACTATTTTTTTTAGTACAAATTAGTTTGCATTTTTTTGGAATTTTATATAAATGAAATAATAAAATATGTGCTTTTTATTTGCCTGCTGTCTTTCACTCAGTTAAATTGTTTTGAAGTTCATCTATGTTGCATGTATCAAAGTTTAAGTTCATTCTTATTTTATTGCTGAGTAGTATTCTGTTGTATGGATAATACCACATTTGGGTTATTTCTTGATTTTTGGCTATTACAAAAACCACTATGAACATTTGTAATACTAGCCTTTTAATAGATTTATACTATCATTTCTCTAGGCATGAAATGGCTCAGTAATATGGGACATGTATGTTTAACTTTTAAGAAGCTGCCAAACTGTTTTCCAGAGTGATTGTAACATTTTACATTCCCATCAACAGTGTATTAAGAGTTGTAGTTGATCCACATTATCACCAACACTTGATGGTCAGTCTTTCATTTTAGCTGTCGTAGTAGGTATGTAGTGCTATCTTATTGTCATGAGAATTTGCTTTTCCCTAATAAGTAGTGAGAGTCAGTTCAGATTTTTTGTGCACTTTTAAAAATTGAGTTACTGGTTTTCCTTATATTCAACTTTGAGAGTTGTTTTAATATATTCTGAATATTACCAGATATGTGACTTACAAATATTTTTTCATTCTGTAGCTTATCTTTTTTTTTTTATGAGGAGTTTTTAGTTTGATAAATTTATCACGTTTTTTTTAAAGAGTTACGCTTTTGATGTTATATCTGAGGAATCTTTGCCTAACCCAAGGTCACAAATACTTTTCTCCTATTATCTTCCCCTAGTTGTTTTATAGTTTTAGGTTTTCTTAAACTTTATTGAGGATAATTGACAGATATAATTGTATATATTTGAAGTATACAATGTGATTTGATATACTGTAAAATGACATATGGTTTTAGTTTGACATTTAAATGTATGATCATCTTGACTTAAATTTTGCATGTGGTGACACCTATGATTGTTTAATATTATCAGTGTCCTTCTAATGTCTTAGTGACATCCCACAAATTTTGATATTTTGTGTTTTTATTTTCATTCCATTCAACATACTTTTTAATTTCCCTTTATTAGTTCTATGACTCATAGGTTATATAGAAGTAGTTAGTTTCCACATATTTTAGGGATTTTGCCAAATATCTTATTGATTGTTATTGACTACTCATTTCATTGTATTGGGGAGCATTTTTTAATTAAAATTTTTTAATGTTGACATTATTGCCAAGTGTCCCTTCTGTTTCCCCCCTTTTTCCATTTCTATCCACCCTGGAGAGAGCTTATTTTTTTGTCTTTAATCCCTTAAAAAATATTTTTTAATTTAAATTTATTTTTTAATATCTCAAGAAAAATGATTTTAAATATAATAGTTACATGCAGTAAACACCAATTATTCAAGAAAAATGATCTAAAATATAATATTACATGCAGTAAACATGGATATTTCAAGAAAAAAAGGATTTTAAGTATAATAATATTACCAAAACTGTACTAAGTTAGTATATCACAAAAGTTGTAGGAAATATTAAAAACAATTTTTAAACATGTTTTTTATTGATTTCAGAGAGGAAGGGAGAGGGAGAGAGATAGAAACATCAATGATGAGAGATTCATTGATTGGCTGCCTCCTGCATGCCCCCTACTGGGAATCGAGCCTGCAACCCAGGCATGTGCCCTTGACCAGAATCAAACCCGGGACCCTTCAGTCCACAGGCCAATGCCACGACCCTTTAATACAGTTCCTCATGTTGTGGTGACCCCCAACCATAAAATTATTTTCATTGCTACTTCATAACTGTAATTTTGCTACTGTTATGAATTGTAATGTAAATATCTGATATGCAGGATGTATTTTCATTGTTCGCGACCCACAGGTTGAGAACCGCTGCTCTAGAGGTTCACTGAGCCAATCCAGCTAGGGCCCCTTTAAATTTATTGAGAGGTGACTTGTGGCCTGGAATGTAGTCTTTCTTGGTAAATGTTCTTTGCCCACTTGAGAAGAAAGTTTATTCTGCTGTTGTTAAAGTATTCTATAAATGTTAACCAAGTTAAATAACTTAACAGTGTTGTTAAAGTCTATACCTTTTCTGAATTTTTGTTTACTTGTTCTATCAGTTATTGAGAGAGGAGTATTTAAATTTCTCAGTATATTTGTCGATTTGTCTTTTTTACCTTGTAGTTTCATAGTTTTGCTTGATGTATTTTTGAAGCTCTGTTAATTTTGTACATGAACATTTAGGATCATATGTCCTCTTGGTAAAATTACCCTTTTGTGACCAAGAAATGGCCTTCTGTATACTTGGTAATATTATTTGACTTGAAATCTACTTTGTCTGATATTAATATAGCCACTCTAGCATTCTTTTGACTAATGCCAGCATGGCATATTTTTGTATTCTTTTACTTTTAACCTATTTGTGTCTTTATATTTAAAGTGCATTTCTTGTAGACACCATATAATTGGGTTTTCTTCCCCCGCCCCCCCCTTTAATCTGACAATCTCTGTCTTTTAATTGGGGTGTTTAGACCATATACATTTAATGTAACTAATGATCTGGTTCGACTTAAATCCACCATCTTGCTGTTTTTTATTTGCCTTGTCTGTTCTTTGTTTCTTTTTCCTTTCCTACTTTCTTTTGGGTTAGTTAGAACTCTTTGTTTTAATGGTTGCTTTAACTTACCACCTAATGATAGTATACATATAATGTATACCTTATGGTAGTATACTTACATTTCTCCCCCCTTGCTCTTTGTACTATTATTTTCTTACATGTTACTTTCATATATGTTGTAAACTAAGTATTACATGGTAGTTAATTTTTAAAAAGTTATCTCTTAAACAGATTTAAATATTAGGAAAATACGTTTTTTTCATTGTTGCCATTTCCAGTTCTCTTACTCTTTTGTTGTACGTCCAAATTTACATAAAATTTTATCACTTTATTCTATCCTAGCTGAAAGTAGAGGTATTACTTTTTCCTTTTAACCTCTATCTATACCTATACTCTTTGCTTTGGGGATTTATGATTTATAAATTAATTAACTGGTTCCACTTGATATGCTTTTAGATACCTTAACTTAATGTTTTTTAGTTCAGTTTTTGTTTTGTTTTTTTACTTTATACATCACACACTGAAAGATAGTTTTCATTCTTTGAAGATAGTGTAAGTAAATGAGAATTATTCTTTCTCATATATACTTATAACCCAAAGATTTCAGTATTGAATTTAGTTTCTTATAGATAATCCTATATAGTTCAGCTAACTCTAATATTCTTATATAAGACTAATTTGTCATTTTAGCTTTGAAATAACGCTTGTTATTTTTCTTCCCTTCTCTTCTCATCGTAAACAGAAAAATAATCTTGTTGAATATATCTTTACTGATTATTTAGGTCCTCTTGCTGAATTGGAGTTTCCAGTAGAAATGAACATTATTACAGAAAATGTAGTTTTATATGTTTGGGATCTCCCTCAGTAGTTAAATTTAAATAATTGTATCTTAAATGGCTTAAAGCCATTCTTTAAGTCTAACTTCAATAAATGGATGTTTTCTTCTTTGGGAAAATTAGGTGGGTGAAAATCTATATTTACAAAAAAGGTGTATTTAGGGGAATATAACTTACAGTTTTTGTTTAAATGGTTTCTTATAGAGTTAATTTAAATTACGTGTTTTTTTCCATGCTTTCAGTAATTCAGTAAATGAGAAAATCTCTGATGACTGGACAGGAATGGCAAGTCACTAAAAACATCGACAAACTCTGTGTTCTGGGGAGGGTGGTGTGTGTGATATGGGATGTATCTGTGGAAATAAAGTTCATACATCTTTGTCATTGAGGGTTTGAGGAAAAAAAAACTTAAAAAATATTTTTATTAATTTCAGAGAGAAAGGAGAGGGAAAAAGAGATAGAAACATCAGTGATAAGAGAGAATCATCAATTGGCTCTTGCACCCCCTCCCAGCCATATGTCCTGTCTGGGAATCAAACAGGTGACCTCCTGGTTCCTGGGTTGATGCTCAACAGCTGAGCCACATCTGGCTGGGCAACTTTTTTTTTTTACCTCTGCTGTTGGTAGTCATTTCCTATTGTGGAGGGGCGAGAGGACAATGCATTAAGAAGTCCTTAAAAGATAATTGAGGTATAGCTTTTGTTGGGACAGCTCACTTCTGGCAGGTCAGCATGAGGCTCTCTGGTATAAATTATTTTTTAAAAAGTAGTTATTTAAAGTCTTCCTCAGGGCATACAGCATATGAAGAAAGAAAATCTTCTAAAAATGGTAAAAACAGCCAAAGTTGTGGTATTTGAATCAAGACTTGCTTCCTCTCTCCCTTTTCCTAGCTCAGTAAGTTGAAAACTTCTTTCCAGACTGGCATAGCCAAGAACACGGGATTCTCTCTCTCCACCCTCTACATAGTTGGAGGGTATCTTCTTGGGAGGAACAATACATCAGCATTTCTCATTCTGTCCCCAACTACCTGT
Organism: Myotis lucifugus; assembly: GCF_000147115.1. Lineage (NCBI taxonomy): Eukaryota > Metazoa > Chordata > Mammalia > Chiroptera > Vespertilionidae > Myotis > Myotis lucifugus. The sequence goes on from NW_005871139.1 coordinate 510,796, forward strand.
TGCTGAGGCTAAGTTCTGGGCAAATAGGGCTGCGAGACAGAGGCTTAATTTTTTTGGCTAGTTTTCACTCCAGGCACAGAGGCTCTACTTGTGCACCGTGTCACTGAAAATACTGGTATAACAATCAGTCACCCATGCTTCAGCTGTTAAGGGAGCAGTTCCACAGTGAAGGAGGAAAGTTGAGAAGACCTTAGTCTACTGCCCACCACTCCACCAAGTGTTCAGGGCCTAAAGATGAGTTGTCACTCAGAAGTGCACTACTATCCCTTCCCCCAGCTCAGAGCCCTGATGGCTCAGAGATTTTCCTTGGGGGAGAACCATGCTGTAAAATAGCAAACTAAATTTTCTTCCAAAGGAACTGACTTCATTTGCAACAGTATGTGGAGAACTTCAGGCTTAAGGGTGCTCTCAAAAACAGTGGAGGTGTGAAAGGTAATTAGGAGGAGATTGGTGGATACATTGGAAAGAAATAAACCATAGGCTGGCTAGTTTGTTGGAGAGAAGCAGTAAAAGAAAGAGCTGCTAGGAGATCTCCTGGGGTTAGAATAAATCTCAAACACTAAAACATTAACCTTGGATACTATCCTTTTAAAGGAGCCCAGATTTGTTTGGATCAGTCTATGGAACATTTTATGCTTCAGAGCATTGCTGAAAACAGTAGAGCAATCAGCTGGCAAATAGTGGTGCTTAACAGCTGGATTTGACCAGGGGAAGAGACAGGGAGTCCTGCCAAAACCACTGTCATCTTATGGTAATTTGGGGAATACCCAAGGCTGTGCTTCCTGAAGAGGAATATTAGGGGCTTCACACTGAGGGACCATAGGGGAATAGACTTCACCAAAATAATCCAGACAATGGCTAAGTAAACAAACAGGAATAACAGTAACAAAACCCAAATGGAAGCAACTAGTATCCAGAGTTGCTGTAATATGATATCTAAAATTTCGATATGATATGATACGATATCTAAAATACGATATCCAGATTTGAACAGAATATTATGAAACAAGGAAAGGAACAGGAAAGTATGACCAGAAAAACAGTAGGCAACAAACTGCCCGTGAAATTGACCAGATGTTGGTTTAACAAAGATTTCAGAGTAGCCATTATAAATATGTTGTAACTAGTGGCCTGGTGCACGGATTCATGCACATTGAAAGGAAATTAATTAGAAGAAAGCTTCCTGCGGTAATTACATTACTGCAAAAAAAAAAGTATTTATGTCAGTATTATAAAATTAAAATACAAAATATTTTATTATCGCTATTCACCCTTTATAATAGAAGTGTCAGAGATGAAAGAAAGTAAAATGTATATGAAAATAATATATAAATTGATTAATAAATAATAACAACATGATATAAAAACAATGAAGACATGATATAAAAATAAAAACAAAAACATATAAAAAGAACATTGATAAAAACAATGATTGATAAAATGACATGTACTGGCTGGTCATTTGGTCAGGCGGTTGGATGGATGTGCGGTCGGTCACTTAGCCTTTTATATATATAGGCTAAGAGAATTCACTCTAAGAGAATTCTTTTAGAGTGAGTAAACTCAGAGAATCTACTCTTTTTGTGAGTGAAAGAAAGGAAATCATGATTAAAGAAGTAAAGTATGATTACAATTTATATCAAATAGAGACATCAATAAAGAGAGATAAATTATAAAAAAGAACTAAATGGGGAATTACGGGTTTGAATAGTACTAAATGAAATGAAAATTTCAGTAGAGGGGCTAAATTATAAATTTGAATTGACAGAAGAATTAGCCAACTTGGAGATAGATTGATAGAGATTATGCAATATGAAGAACAAAGAAAAAAAAAAGAAGACTGAACAGTTTCTGAGCATTGTAGGAGAATACCAGTTAGAGTCCAGACATAAACATAATAGGAGTACCAGGAGAGAAAGGAGCAGAAAAAATATCTGAAGAAATAATAGCTTGAAAGTCCCCAAACTTATTGAAAAATGTATGTCTACATATTTTGAAACCTCAATGAACTCCAAGTAGGATAAACTTTAAGAGATCTACAAATAGATATATCTTAGTAAAAATGCTGAAAGTCAGCAGATTAGTAAAAAATATTAAAATTGGCAAGAGAAAAACAAATCATCACTTACAAGGGAATCCCAATAAAATTAATAGACTTTTCTTAAGACAGAGGCCAGAATGCAGTAGGATAACACATTCAAAGTACTTAACGAAAAAACCCTGCCAACCAAAAATCCTATGTCTAAGAAGCTGTATTACAAAAATCAAAATTAGATTCATTTCCAGATGAACCAAACACAGAATTTGTTGCTAGCAGACCCACCTTACAAGAAAATACTAAAGGAAGCTCTTCAGGCTAAAAGCAAGTGACCCCCAGACAGTAATTTGAATACACACAAACATACACAAAAGTATACCAGTAAAGGTTTTTATGTAGTAATAAAAGACAGTATAAATGCACATTTCTTAACTGATTAAAACAGTTGTATAACATCTATATAATGTATTCTGGGTCTATAACACACAGAAATGCATTATATAGTATATGCCAATAACAGCAGAAAGGAGTTTTATGGAAGCAAAGCTGTATTAAACTGAAAAAGAAAATAACTTTAGATGGTACCTTGAATCCATAGGAACAAGAAAAGAGATAGATATGAGTGATAGATATGAGGCTAATATAACAAAAACCATGAATATATACTTGCTCTTCTCTTAGCTTATCTCCATTTCATTTAACTCTTCTGGAGGATTCTCTTATTCTTTCATTTGGGCTGCCTGTTTGGGTTTGTTTGTAAGTATTAGGTAGATCTGCTATGACTCCCAGTCTTTTTTGGAGGGTCTCTGGTGCAGGCCAACGTCAGACACTGTGACTGGCCCTCAGTACCCTGATTTTGAGCTACCAGCAATCTACAGCTTGTGGATCCCTCTGTTGGAGCTGGGTACATTTGGAAAGGACCAAGATTCACACCAAAGTCTTCTTTTCCTAGCCCCTGTTCCAGAAGCAGATTAGGCAAAGACTCAAAGCACCCAGAGATCTGCCTCTGCCTGTAGGCTGATTGGTATTCTCATTCTCTTAATGAGCTTCAGGCTGTAGACCACAGCAAGGTGTAAACTTCACAGGGTAGAGGGAGGAGTTTTCAGAGGGTGGGGCAATTGCTTCCCCATTTCTCACCCCTGGGCAAAAGCTGCCTGGATAGTAAAGGTCTGTCTGAAAAAGATATCCTCTGCAGTGTGGGGGAATAACTCAGCACAGGAATCCAGGCAGCTGCCCTCCGAGCTCTATCCCCAGAGCCACCAACCCTGGATTCTCCTCACACAGCTCTAGTCTACTCTGTCCTCCCATTGCCAGAGCTCAAGGTGGGTGGACATGAAATTTTGTCCATGGGCCCTTTAAGAGGGTGCCTGCATTTCCAGCCATCTCTCTCCTTGTCAGACAGAAACCCCGCTGCTTTTTACAGCCAGGTGTTATGTGAGCACCTTTCTTAGTTCTGGTGCTCTGGGCTGGGGAGTCAGTTTGGGGTTTAGACCTCAGAGTTCTCGGTGGGAATCCTCTTGCAGCTGAGATATCCCTCCAGAACAGCTGCTGTCTCTGGGAGCCCAGCCAGCCCTCTCATGCCTCTGTACTTCCTACCCATCTCTATGTAGTCTCCACTTTACATCATTGGTTATAAGGGTTCTCAGTGGGTTATTCAGGATGGTTTTTCTATATTTTAGTTGTAATTCAAGTTTGGTCCTGGGAGAATGTCAGTGTAGCTTCCACTTAATCCGCTGCCTTCTTGGAATCAGTCCTCTCAGCTTCTTTAAAGTTCCTAAATTATGTGAAGTAATAATTATAACCATTGCTATAACATTTATAGTTTGAGTTATAACATTTTATTGTTGAGTTTGTTGTATTTGTAGGTGTAATATATATCTAGCTAATAGCATTAAAGGGGGGGAGGGAGTAGAGTTACGTAGGAATGACGTTTCTGTATTTTACTGGAGTTAATATACTAGTAAATCTGAAGCCGACTCTGATAAGATATGTATAGGAAGACCTAGAACAAGCATGAAGAAAATAATATATATATATATATATATATATATATATATAGTGAAAAAAATCACAAAAAAATTAAAATTCTGCTTTATAAAATACATATTCACTTAATGTAAAAGAAAGGAGAAAGGAATAAAAAACATGAGACACATGGAAAACAAAGTAAAATGGAGACATAAATCCAACTGTAGTAATAATGACATTAAATGTAAATGAATTAAATAATGCAAAGTCAGAGGTCAGTTTGGATAAAAATATGTATATGTTCCAACCGTATGATCTCTATAGGAGACACTTTAGATGCAATGATACAAATAAATTGAAAGGAAAAGCATGTTAGAGGATACATCATACAAACAGAAAGCATAAGAAAACTGGAGTGACCATACTAATATCAGAAAAAAGAGACTTCTAGATGTTGCTGGAGATAAAAGAAGTAACTTTTATATTGATAAAAGTGTCAATTCACCAGGACACACACACACACACACACACACACACACACACTTCTAACAACAAGGCACAAGAATACATGAAGCAAAAATCTGCCAAAATTAGAAGGAGAAGTTAAACAATAATAGTTGCAGAAACCTGCAACTTTCAAACTTAGGTAGAACAAGGAAATATGTCTTGTACAGCAGTATAAATTAATTGTTCTTAACAAACATCTGTATAACACTCTAACCAGTACAGTGGGGCCTTGACTTACGAGTGTCCCGACTAACGAGTTTTTCGAGATACGAGCCGTCTCTCGGCCAATTTTTTGCTTTGAGTTGCGAGCTAAAATTCGGGTTACGAGCCAGCTTCAGATACCCCACTGCTAGTTGGCGCAGCAAACGTCACAGTGAACGCCACAACATCAGCCCAGCATCACGTGTCTCACTCGTTCACTTTTTGATTTGACATACGAGTAATTTGAGTTACGAGCTCTGTCACGGAACGAATTAAACTCGTAAGTCAAGGCCCCACTGTAGTAGCAAAATATGTACTCTTCTGAAGTGCACATGGAACATTTTCCAAGGAACACCAGATGCTAGGCTGTATGGAACAATCCTTAATACTTTTAAAAGATAGAATTAACACAAAGCATGGCTTCAAACCACAATGGAATGAGATTAGAAATCAACTTCAACTTGGGAAACCCAGAAATATGTAAGATTAAGCAACATACTCCTAAATAACCAGTGAGTCAAAGAAGAATTCAAAAGTGAGATTAGGAAATGAATGAGATGAATGAAAATGAAGACATAACATGCAAAAACATGGCTGCAGCTAAAGCAGTGCTTAGAGGGAAATTTTATAACTAAATGTATATTTAAAATGAAGAAAGATCTCAAGTCAATAACTTAATCTACCTTAAAATGCTAGAAAAGGGGCAAACTAAACTTAATTGAAAATAATAAAGGAAAGAATAAAGATTAAGAATTGTAAAACAGTAGAGAAAATCAATAAAAACAAAAGTTGATTCTAAAAATATCAATAAAATTGACAGCATTTAGCTAAAAAGGTTTCTTTTTAAGTTTAATTTAATTTAATTTAATTTAATTTTCAATTAAATCTTTATTGTTCAGATTATTACAATTGTTCCTCTTTTCCCCCCCCCATAGCTCCCCTCCACCTGGTTCCCACCCCCCCCCAACCTCTCCTCCACTGTCCTCATCCATAGGTGTACGATTTTTGTCCAGTCTCTTCCTGCACCCCCCACACCCCTTTCCCCCGAGAATTGTCAGTCCACTCCCTTTCTATGCCCCTGATTCTATTATAATCACCAGTTCATTCTGTTCATCAGATTTTTTGTTCACTTGAGTTTTAGATTTACTTGTTGATAGATATGTACTTGTTCATAATTTTTATCTTTACCTTTTTCTTCTTCTTCCTCTTCTTAAAGAATACCTTTCAGCATTTCATATAATACTGGTTTGGTGGCGATGAACTCCTTTAGCTTTTTCTTATCTGTGAAGCTCTTTATCTGACCTTCAATTCTGAATGATAGCTTTGCTGGGTAAAGTAATCTTGGTTGTAGGTTCTTGCTATTCATCACTTTGAATATTTCTTGCCACTCCCTTCTGGCCTGCATAGTTTCTGTTGAGAAATCTGCTGACAATCGTGGGGGTACTCCCTTGTAGGTAACTAACTGTTTTTCTCTTGCTGCTTTTAAGATTCTCTCTTTGTCTTTTGCCCTTGGCATTTTAATTATGTGTCTTGGTGTGGTCCTCTTTGGATTCCTTTTGTTTGGGGTTCTCTGTGCTTCCTGGACTTGTAAGTCTATTTCTTTCACTAGGTAGGAAAGTTTTCTGTCATTATTTCTTCAAATAGGTTTTCAATATCTTGCTCTCTCTCTTCTTCTGGCACCCCTATAATTCGGATGTTGGTTCGCTTGAAGTTGTCCCAGAGGCTCCTTACACTATCTTCATATTTTTGGATTCTTTTTTTTTTTCTTTTCCGGTTGGGTGTATTTTGCTTCTTCGTATTTCAAATCTTTGACTTGATTCTTGCGATCCTCTAGTCTGCTGTTGGAACTCTGTATTATTCTTTATTTCAGTCAGTGTATGCTTAATTTCTGTTTGGTCCTTTTTCATATCCTCGAGGATCTCACTAGATTTATTGAGGGTCTCACTAAGTTTATCGGCGGTTTGTAGAAAATTCTTGAAAAACCTAAAAAGTGTGGTTTTGAACTCTATATCCAGTAGTTTGCTTTCCTCCATTTCTGTCATTTGTGACCTGTTTCTTTGTCTCCGCATTTTAGCTGCTTCCCTGTGTTGGTAGAGTGGCTTTGTGTGCTAGGTGTCCTATAGGGCCCAGTGGCTCAGCCTCCCCAATTACCTGAGGTAGACACTCTTGGTGCACCCCTTTGTGGGCTGTGTGCACAGTCTTCTTGTAGTTAAGCTTTGATTGTTGTTGGTATCACTGGGAGGAATTGACCTCCAGGCCAATTGTCTGTGAGAATCAGCTGTGTCTACAGTGGGAGAACTTCTGTGCTGAAGACACCCTTCTGGGGCAAGACTTGCTTCAGTGGGGCTTTGGTGCTCACTGAGTCTGCCCCCTGAGTGTGACCCTTATGGGTCTGAGGAGTTGTAATCTGGATGGTCCCACTCTGACCACTGGGTACACTGGCTCTTGGATCTAAGGAGGTGCTAATTTAGCCTCTGCTTGAGGCTACCCAGCAGGAGCTACGAAGAGATATGCAGATTCCCCTTCCTTGTTTGGGATTTGGAGGTGCCCAAATGAGGCCCAGCTGTGAAACAGTGCAAGCTGCTGTGGGGCTTGGGCCTTCTCTTGGAAGTTCTGGGTCTGTCTGGCCCAGCTGCTGTTTGTTAGGTAATTTTCAGATTGCCAAGTGCCAGGGCATTCATATGCAAAAGCCTCTGCTGCAGCTCGGGTGGGGCGGGGTCTCGGGGACAACAGGGTGGAGCAAGCAGCTATGGCTGATCCTCAGCCCTGCCCTAAGGGGCCGTGCGTCTCAGTGTCCAGGTAATTGCTGCAAGCACCTCTGAGAGAAAGCCGCCCTTGAGTTCCGAGTTCTGCCCGCTGCCAGACAGTCCAGTTTCTCCCCGTATGAGTCTGGGTCCCCAGAGACTCGCCCGGAACTGGAGTTCAGAGCGGGAGCTTGAGACTCCCTCCCGATTGAATAAGACAACCGTGTCCTCAGTTGCCAACCCTTGCCGCGTGCGCCTCCGTACCTCTGCACTTTACTTCCGCACCTCCTCTGAGTCTCAGTGTGCTTTTCTCTTTCCTTCTAGTTGAGAATTTCCACTCAGCCAGCCTTCCTGTGGTTCTGGATGATGTCTGTTTTGCTTTTAGTTGTATTTTTGAAGTGGTTGTGTGAGGCAGCAATTTCAGGTGTTTACCTATGCCGCCATCTTGGTTTCTCCTCTAAAAAGGTTTCTTTTATTGATGAAGAAAAATGAGTGATTATTCAAATTACTAGGATCAAACTTGAAAGATGGGTCATTACTATCCTTTTTTTTTTTCATTCCTCACCCAAGGACATGCTTAGAGAGAGAAAGGGAGGGAGAGCAAGAAAGAGAAACACCTATGTGAGAGACAAACAGATAGGTTGTCTTCCCGACCCGGGATCAAACCCCACAACCCAGGTATGTGCCCTGACTGGGAATTGAACTAGCTACCTTTTGGTGCATGGGGAACAACACTCAACCAACTGAGCCACTCTGGCCGGGCATTACTATCATTCTGAAAGAGATAAAAAATATTGTAAAGGAAGAATAACAATTACATTCCAATAAAATTGATACTTTATGACATGGAAAAATTCCAGGAAGGATACAAATGACCAAAATTGACTCAAGAAAAGTAGACAATCCAAATAGATCTATATAATAAGTAAAATAATTGGATTAGTAGTTAAAACACTATCCGCAAAGAAAAGCTTAGGCCCAGATGGTTTCACTAGCCCTACCAAACATTAAAAGAAAAGTTAATACCAATTCTTCACAGACTTGCCAAAAAAAAAAAAAAGATTTAGTTGGGGATATGTGTTCTCTGAACACTGGTGGAGTGGAGAGGGTGACAGGAGCATCAGGGGAAGGCAGTGACTGGAGATTAGGGATCCTTGCTTTAAATAGAAACCTCTTTTCATATAGTGGCTTCCTGGATTTATTAGCCTGCATTTAGTTCATAAGACTTCAATTTATACACCTCCTTAAGTAATATTGTATTACCTGAGTGAGGTAAACCTTTAAAGACAGATCCCACTGATGATTGAATCTGAATTTATTACAAAATAGTGATAGTTTTGAGTTTATAAGAGAGTAGTAAATACTGGTTGTATTAATTGGTTCTAATAATATTGCCAGTCTGAAGGCAAAAGTAAATTCTCTGTTTTCATGTTTTTAATTGTTCTCATTTTTAGTGTTAGGATCTAATATAATAATACTAGTATAAAGTATCCTTACATGTTCCTTGTACCATTTTGGTTAAGGTTAGAGTACAAGCCAGGGTTGAATTTGCTGATTCTGTTTTTATTTGTACATGTTTTGTTTCATTTATGTTTTTTTCTTCTTTACATCTTAACTAACACTTTTTCCAGGGGACTTTATTTACATTTATTTAGTATATTTGTCAAAGATCATATGTATAGATCTCATTTGAGTCTCATAAATTTTTGAGTTTGGTTTGTTAGCTCTTATCCTCTTTTTCTTTGTATGTATGTACACATAGGGATTTTGAGTGTGTGTGTGAATAACTTTTTGTTAACTACTATAGGAAGCTGGTTGTTCAGATTGTTGTTATTGCAAGTGCACACACAACCATATATTCATACAAAATGATAATAGTAATAATAGCTAACATTTATTGAGTACATAAGTATCAGTAAGTGTGACCAGAAATTGTTCTATTTAAAATCTACATTATTTGAAGACATTCGAAATTTACAGCTGTTCTTGATCTTAAGTTAGGATAGTGGTTCTCAACAAAGAAGGGCAATTTTGACCCCCAGGGAATATCTGGCAATGTCTGGAACATTTTGTATTACCATAACTGGGGAGTATTATCATCTCAGAGGGTAGAGACTAGGGATGCTGCTAAACATCCTATAGTGCACAGGATGGCCTCCCACAAGTTATCTGCCCCAAAATGTTAATAGTGCCAAGATTGAGAATCTCTGGGTTAAGGTGATTTTGCCCTCATCCTATGAAGATTGACCAAAGTTTGGGGGAGAATGTTTTCTTTTGGTTTTTGGTTCAACTATGATATTTCCATGACAATATTTCTCAGGACATAAGTTGGCCACCAGAATGTTTAACTGGAATGGTTTAGGTGTACGCCATCTCAGGGAAAACCTAAAAAAACTATTTTTGGACTACTGCTCTATATTGTCTGACCCAGTCTACCAAAATGTCTATTTCTACACTGCCAGTAACTTTATCCAAGATATATCAGTGCCAGTTTTTTTGCCCTTTGGTTTTGGTTAAAGCACCCTCATTCCACCTGATAAGATTTAATCATTTAATCCAAGTGAGAAAAAAATATCATTTCAGTTCCTTCCCTCATAAAAGCTTCTGATTCCTTATGAAAATTTATTCATTCCTATTTTTTTAACTTGATGCTCTGAACATCAGTAGTTTAATGGAAGGAAGGTAGACATTATAAACTATATCTCTCTGCCATACTGGAAATCTAAAAGGAGGAGACATATATTAAGTCCTGTTAGCTCAGTGTCACATGAGCTGAGTGTTTGGTGAAGCCATGATGCAGCCTTACCTATGTGTCTCACATTAAAGCATACTGTGTTTATTCTACTGCCACTCAGATACAAATAGAGCTTATCCTATCCTATATAATAAAAGGCTAATATGCAAATTGTCCCCTCAACCAGGAGTTCAACTGGAAGTTGGACCAGGGGGCGGGGCTAGCCAACCAACTGCCTGTGTCCCCTCTCCCCTGGCCAGCCCCGCCCCCAAACGGGCGGGGCCGGCCCACCAACTGCCCACAGTCCCTGCCCAATCGGGGGTGGGGCCAGCTGGCCAACAGCCCACGGTCCCTCCCTTGGGCCAGCCTGGCCCGAATGGCCCCGTTTGGGGCAAGCCAGCCGGACCCCACTCATGCACGAATTCATAGTTTTAAATATATTAAGGATCAAATCTTTGTTTTATGTTATTTAGGACTCTTTTTTTCCTGTTTGCTTGAAGTAGTTTATAGCTGACATTTACTAGTATTTCAGAAATTTTTAGCAGGTAAACTGTTAACCTTCTGAAGAATGTGATTAACCTCTGTTATTATAGTAGTGATTGGTGAAAATCCAAATGGTACTATTTTTCTCTGAAAGAATTTATTTCTGGTAACTGTAAGGCAAGAGAGTATTTGCTTGCAAATATTTAGATTTGCATTTTATTTCTAACTAGAGGCTCTGTGCACGGGGTTCGTGCACTGGTAGGGGGCATGGCCTGTGGAGATGGGCTCGCTGTGGGAGTGCCGCTCATCCTGGGTCAGCTGAGCGGCTGTGGACCTGCCCTCTGAGCGGCTGCACTGTGGGAGTTCACTGACCACGAAGGGGCAGCTCCTGAGTTGAGTGTCTGCCCCTCTTGTGGTCATTGTGCTTCATAGCGACTGGTCGACTGGTCATTCTGATTGTTCCGCTCTTCAGTCGCTGGGCTTTTATTATATAGGATTAGAGATTTTCTGAAGATTCGCGCAATAGGCCTTTCTTCCCCTGACTGCTGGCACCGGTTTTCCTCCGGCACCCGGGACCCAGGCCTTTGGTCTGGCCGCAGGGGAGAAGCCAACCCTCTTCAGTCTTCAGTCTTCAGTCTTCACTCCGGCCGGAGCCTTCAATCTTCGCTCCGCACCTGCATATGCAAATTAACTGCCATCTTTGTTGGGTTAATTTGCATAGTTGCTTTGATTGGCTGGTGGGCGTAGCAGAGTGACACCAATTTGCATGTTTCTCTTTTATTAGTGTAGATTTGTAGTTTAATTAGTATCAATGCTTTAATTATGATATTTATAATGACCAAATTGCCATTGAAATGATAGTCTGTTACCTATAACATATAAGAGATATAATAACATTCATTTTAGAAAATTGTGCTATCTATAGCTTCTAATCTTTGGGCCTTGCTTCTTATTGAACAAGCAGTGCATGAATATTGAGGTATTTCAACCCTGATTTTTCTCTCTGTAAGTCCTTTTTTTCATAAGCAGGTTATAGTACTAAGCTCCAACTTGAGTCAGGTTGCAAATTCTCTTTCAATACAGGTGCTATATGTGTAGGTGTTATATTTATTTTTGTTGGATTAATTTATATTTAAAGTTAGTTAGCAATGTGTTAAGGTTAGTTTAGCTCAGACATTAGTGATGTCTTAGATTGTAAGGTCCTAGGTCCAGGGACTATTATCTCTAAAGCTTATGTTATATGCTACGAGTAAGATTTTAACACATTTGACTATTTAGAAATTTTGCTAATAAAAGTGATTAAAACCCCAGATAATGCCTGGCTTGTTGCTATTTATTTATTTATTTATTTATTTATTTGAACACCTTATTATAGATTCAGGATATACATAGCAGAGTGGGGTAGTCTCATATACTGTTAATTTTTTGTTTTACTTCTAACTTTGGGGCATCTAACCTCCATAACTCTGAATAGAGGCCAGGGCTATTTGCTTTCATTGTAAAAAAGAATGTTCATAAGTTGGATGTCTGTTAGTACTGAGTGCTATTTTTTTATACTAGTGTGTATATAGACAGAAGGCAGAGAAAGGTGGAGAAATGGCGAGGAGGAGCAGGTGGAGAAGGAGAGAGAAATAGTAATAAAAAGACTACAGGGTCTGGATTGATTTGTATTTGCTCCAAAGTTATATACAGTAAATATAGTTTACTGAGCAATGTTTTCTTAAGTTTGTAAGAAAATCAGTCTCTTCAGGACTTCTAGTTAATACTTTTAAATTTAAATTAATTAAAAATTTAAAATAAATGAATTCATTTACAAAATAATGATTTGTTGTATTATAAAATTCAAAGACTTTTATTTAGGCATCCGAATTCAGTACTTTGGAAAATAATGAGCTTTTAAATCTTAAAGCTAACCCTTGCTAACTATAGAAAACATGAAAAATTCTTTTTTAATTAAATTTATTGCAGTGACATTGGTTAATAAAATTATATAGGTTTCAGCGCACATTTCTATGATGTATATTTCATTGTGTGTTTACCACCCAAAATGAAATCTTCTTTGGTCACCATATATTTGATTCCCTTTATCCTTTACTACCTCCCCATCCTCCTCCCCCTGGAAACCATCATACTGTTATCTGTGTATATGAGGTTTTTTAATTTTTATTTAAGTTATTTATTTTTTAAAGTATTACATAAGTCTCCTTTTTTCTGCATTGACCTCTCCCCAGCCACTCCCACCCCCCAGCTCATGCCCTCACCCCCCTACTGTCTGTGTCCATTGGTTATGCTCATATGTATGTCTATGAGTTTTTGTTTGTTCATTTGTTGCTTTCAGTTTTATAACTCATACTAGAATCCTGGTGCATGAAATTCGTGCACTGGTGGGGTCCCTAGGCTTGGCTGGTTATCAGGGCCGATCAGTTTCCCTGCCTCCTCCTTCCCTCACCGCCCACACACCGCCACTGCGTGGTTCTCCACCTCCATACCCCATCTCCCCTCCTCCTTTCCTTGCTGCTCGTGTCTGCTGCCACCCACCCCTGGTTCCCCATCCCAGCCCGGGTGAGCCAGCCTGGGGAGGAACCCAGGAGGTTGGCCGTTGACCTGAGGAGGGAGCCGGCCCTTGGTCCCCCTGGCAAAGGGGCTGTGTCCACTGTTACCCCCAGTTCTCCATCCCAGCCTGGGGCCTGCTGTCGGGAGGAGGGACCGGCAGGGTGGCCGGCAGGCCCCATTGGCAATCGGGGCCTGTGGGCTGGGGACAGCTCCTGCGTTGAGCATCTGCCCCCTGGTGGTCATTGCGCGTCATAGTGACCGGTCGTTCCGGTCGTTCTGTTTTAACAGTCACTTAGGCTTTTACATATATGGATAGATATGAGTTAAGTCATGTGGTTTTTGACTTTTTCTGTCTGACTTATAGGATAATATTCTCAAGACCCATACATGTTGGCTGAGTAGTATTCCATTGTATATATGTATCACATCTTTTTTATCTAATCATCTATCGAAGAATACTTTAGTTGTCTTGGTCACTGTGAATAATGCTGCAGTGAATATAGAGGTGCTGGGTCATATGGTAACTCTATTCTTAATTTTTTTAGGAACCTCCATACTGTTTTCCATGTTGGGAGTCCCAGTTTACATTTGCACCAGAAGTGAATGAGGGTTTCTTTTTCTCCACAACCTCTCCAACACTTGTTATTACTTGTCTTGCTGGTATCTGATTATAGTTTTGATTTGCATTTTCCTAATAGCTAGTGAAGTTGAGCATCTTTTTATGTATTTGTTGGCCATTTGTATGTCTTCTAAGGAGAAGTGTCTGTTCAGGTCCTTTGCCCATTTTTTAATTGGATTGTTTTTTTGTTGTTGTTGAGTTGTATGAATTGTGTATATTTTGAATATTAACCCTTTGTTGGAGCTGCTGTTTGCAAATATTTTCTCCCATTTTGTCGGTTGCCTTTTTAAAAAAATATTTTAATTGATTTCAGAGAGGAAGAGAGAGTGAGAAACATCAATGATGAGAGAGAATCACCTCCCACACACCCCCGACTGATTGATCCCACAACCCGAGCATGTGCCTTTGACCGGAATTAAATCTGGGGCTCTTCAGTCTGACACTCAGGCCGACACTCTATTCACTGAACCAAACTAGCTAGGGCAACCTTTTTGTTTCCTTGATTTCTTTTGCTGTGTAGAAACTTTTAGTTTGATATAATCCCATTTATTTACATTTGCTTTTACTTTCCTTGCCTTTGGGGTCAAATTCATAAAATCCTCTCTAAGACCAAGGTCTGTAAGTTTAGTAGTTATGTTATCACCTATGTAATTTATTGTTTCAGGTCGTATATTTACGTCTTTGATCTATTTTTAGATAATTTTTGTAGATGGGACAAATAGGAGTGTAGTTTCATTCTTCTGCATGTGGCTTTCCAATTTTCCCAGCACCATTTATTAAAGAGACTTTATTTTCTCCATTGTATGTTTTGGCTCCTTTGTTGAAAATTATTTGCCTATATACATGTGGGTTTATTTCTGGGCTCTCAGATCGGCTTCATTGGTCTTTGTGTCTGTTTTTCTGCCAATACCGTGCTCTTTTGTTTATTGTCACATTGTAGTATAATTAGAATGATACCTCTGTGTGATACCTCTGGCTTTGTTTTTTTTTCCCCTCAGGATTACTTTATCTATTTGGGGTCTTTTGTAGTTCTATACAAATCTAATGATTTTTGTTCTATTTCTTTAAAAAATGCCACCGGGCCCATCCAGCATGGCTCAGTGGTTGAGTGTCAGCCTATGAACCAGGAGGTCATGTTTCAATTCCCGGTCAGGGCATATGCCCAGGTTGTGGGCTTCATCCCTACTGTGGGCATGCAGGAGGCAGCCAATCCGTGATGCTCTCTAATCATTGATGTTTCTATCTCTCTCCCCCTCTCCTTTCCATTCTGAAATTAATAAAAATATATTTTTTAAAAATGACATTGGTTTTTTTTGGTGGAAATTGCATTAAATCTGTATATCGCTTTGGGTAACATGACCATTTTTAACTATGTTGATTCTTCCAATTCATGGACATGAAATATCTTTTCATTTCTTTGTGTCTTTTTTCCAATTCTTTTAATAATGCTTTGTAGTTTTCAGTGTATAAGTCCTTCACATCTTTTAAGTTTATTCCTAGACATTTTATTCTTTTTGTTGCCATTGCATAAATAATTGCTTTTTCCTTTTTGAAATATTATTGTCAGTATATAGGAATGCAGTGGATTTTTGTACATTAATATCTTGCAACTTTATTTGTTTATTTCTAATAATTTTTGGTAGCATCTGTAGGGTTTTCTTTTTTTTAATTATTTTTTATTTTTCAATATTATATTAGTTTCAGGTGTACACCCCAGTGATAAGACATTTTATAACTTACTAAGTGATCATCCTTATAAATCTCGTACCCATCTGACACCACACATAGTTAATACAATTTATAGATATAAAAGCCTAAGCGACCGGAACGCCAGAATGACCGGTCACTATGACGCGCACTGACCACCGGGGGCAGACGCTCAACACAGGAGCTTCCCCCTGGTGGTCAGTGCACTCCCACAGCCAACCTCCTGTGGCCGGCCAACCTCTCACGGTCCTTCCCCCTGTCCGGCAGGCCCTGGCCTGGCAGAAAGGCCCTGGCTGGCAGATGGCAGCTGGCAGGAGGGTCCCGGCCAACAGCTGGACCGATTGGCCCTGATCACCAGCCAGGCCTAAGGACCCAACCCTCACGAATTTTGTGCACTGGGCCTCTAGTGTTCTGTATATATATAAAAGGCTAATATGCTAAGTGTCCAACCGTCTGACCGGTCGCTATGACGTGCACTGACCACCAGGGGGCAGATGCTGAATGCGGGAGCTGCTATGATGTGCACTGGCCATTTACAGAGAAACAGCACCACAGACCTGGCAGCTACAAAACAACACACAGCTTCCCCCAAGTGGGACACCGGCCCCGCCACCACCCTGGAGCGACAGCCCACCAAATTGCAGCCAATACTGCTGAGACCCCATGGTGCAAAATGCAGTTCACAGCCCAGCCCAGGCCAGAAACGGTGGCTGTGGGCGCTGGGTAATGTTGTCATGTAGCAATACCTGGCTTCCTCTCTCTAGCAAGGACTAGCCTCCTTGCAGTTTCTTCAGCCCAGGAACACAGCTTGCTTTATAGCCAGGTGCAAACATTTTACACTTTAACCAAATGTCTGTGAAGCGTTTTCCTGTGCCTCATCTCATTTGATCCTCACAGAAGGCCTGGAGTAGGTAGATAGGAGACTCGGTGGAATCCTATTTTCTTTTCATTACCCGGAAATGGAGATTTAGGAAGTTTAGAAACTTGACCCGACTGAAAAGAAGTAAGAAATGGTGGACCTTGAAAATGACTTCAGGTTTTCTCACTGTGCAGCATATAGTCAAAACACTGCTGCAGTTAAATATTTTACCCTTTCTTCTCCCTGCGTGATCTACAATAATCTGCTTCGTGTTGATATTTACTGCTGTGTTACTGACAATTACCTAAAAGAGAAGTTGGGGTGCTTCACTGGACTGGAGAAAGTTTAGCTAAATCAGAAAGCAGATCTAATTAAGCAAGTTTATTCTATATATATAAAAGGCTAAGTTGACTCACTCATGCACGATATATATAAAGCTCTGGCTGGCGCCAATCACATGCATGTGTTTAGTTCTTTTTCTCGTGGTTTGATCTGTTCTTTCACTTGGGACATGTTTCTTTTTTATTTTTTCCTTTTAAAATTTTTAAATTCATTTATTGATTTTAGAGAGAGAGAAAACATTGATTTGTTGTTTCACTTACTTATGCATTCATTGGTTTCTTCTTATATGTTTCCTGACTGGAGATTAAACCCACAATCTTGATGTTTTGGGATGATGCTCTTAACCAACTGAACTACCCTGCCAGGGCTAGGGACATGTTAGTTTGTCTCTTCATTTTTGCAGCCTCCTTGTGTTTGTTTCTACATATTATTAGGTAGAGGTACTATGTCTCCTGGGTTTGGTAGAGTGGCATAGTGTAGTAGGTATTCTGTAGGGTCCAGTGGCACCACCTCCCCACTCACCTGAGTTGGGTACTCCAGGTGTACCCCCACTCCCCCATGTGGGCTGTATATATCCTCCAGTTGTAGCTGAACCTTGATTGCTGTTGGCATGTCAATGGGAGGAATTTGCCCCCCGGCTTATCAGCTTCAAGGACTGGCTAAGACCACCATGGAGGGTCAACTGTGCAGGGGCCCCACTCCATGGAGCAGGACTTACTTCAGCGGGGCTCTTGTGCTTGTTGAGTCTGCCTCTTGAGTGTGTTGCTTGTGGAGGTGGTTGGGTGTTGCTTCAGTGTGGTCTGAAGCTGTCCACAGGGTTTGCTAGCTCTGGGGTCTCCCAGGAGGTGCAGGCCAAGGTCAGCCACTGCCTTGGGCCACCTGGCATGAGCTACAAAGCACCCTGCATATGTGTACTATTGGCACTGGGCTTTGAGGTACCCAGGATAGGCCAAGTTGTGAACAAAGGCCTACTGCCCCTAGTGCTGGCCCTGGGGCCACTTAGCTAGAGGTACAGGGCATGCTGAGGCCAGATGCTGCGGGTTTGAGATATTTTAGAAAAGACTGAAGCATGAGCCAAGGCAGGACATTCCTATGGAAAAGCCACTGGAAATAGCTTGAGTGTGTCAGAAAGTTTGTGGGGCAGGGGTCCCAGGGAATCACCATGGTGGAGTGAACAGTGTTAGCCAGGTTGATGGATACATACTCAGATATGGCACCTGCCTTTGGGCTCTTTGGAGGAGAGGCTCAGAAAAGAATCAGTGGCTTCTGCCAGCACTTCTGTCTGGGAGAAAGCTGCCCCTCCAGCTTTTGGCCTGATGCCAGACACTACAGTTCCTCCCAGTAAGTCCCTGGTGCCTTTGGAGCTGCTGCCCCAGTGCTGGAACTCAGAGGGCATGAGTCAGTGTGCGTTCATGGATGGGATCCTACAGTGGTTCTCAACCTTCCTAATGCCGCGACCCTTTAATACAGTTCCTCATGTTGTGGTGACCCCCAACCATAAAATTATTTTTGTTGCTACTTCATAACTGTAATTTTGCTACTGTTACGAATCGTAATGTAAATATCTGAAATGCTATATGTGTTTTCCGATGGTCACAACCCACAGGTTGAGAACCACTGCTGGAGGAACTGCCTGGGACTCTAGCAGCTCTCTGTTTCCACTCAGTTACAATCCCCGCTGTTTTTTACAGCCAGAAGTTTTGGGGACTTCTCTTCCCAGCACTGGAACCCTGGGCTGAGGGCCTGGTGTTGGCTGGGACCCCTCACTTTTCAGGGGAGACTTCTGCAGTTGAGATATCATTCCTGATTTTTAGCCACTACTCATTGGTGTGGGGCCAGCCCATTCTGCATCTTTGCCCCTCTTTACTAGTGTCAGTGTGGCTTTTTATATCTTTAGTTGTAGGACTTCCATTTAGCTAGATTTCAGGTGTTTCTTTATGATGGTTGTTTTGATTTTGTATTTTTGATGTGGTTGTGGGAGGAAGGGAGTACCACATTTATGTATGCTACCATCCTGACCAGAAGCTTTAGGGTTTTTATAGAAACAATCATGTCATCTGCAAAAAGTGACAATTTTACTTTTTCATTCCCAATTTGGATGCTTTTTATTTCTTTCTCTTGCCTAATTGGTCTGGCTAGGACTTCCAGTACTATGTTGAATAACAGTGGTGAGAGTGGACATTGTTTTCCTGTTCCTGATCTTAGAGGAAAAGCTTTCAGGTTTTTGTTTTTTTTAATATCTTACCATTAAGCAAGATATTAGCTGAACGTTTGTCATGTGGCCTTTATTATGTTGAGGTACTTTCTTTCTATACCCATTTTATTGAGTGTTTTAATCATAAATGGATTTTGTATATTGTCAAATGCTTTTTCTGCATCTATTGTGATCATATGATTTTTATGCTTTATTTTGTTAGTGTGATGTATTACATTGATCAATTTGCATATGTTGAACCATCCTTGTGCCCCTAGAATGAAGCCCACTTGATCATGATGTGTTATCTTTTTAATATATTGCTGTATTCAGTTTGCTAGCATTTAAAACATGGAAAAATCTGTAAAAATATTTGGGAGAAAATGTAAATCACATACGTTTCTATCACTCGGAAATAATCACATTTAATGTTTTGGTATATTTCCTTCCAGTCTTAAAAATAATTTTTTAAATTTGAGATCACTCATATCTTTTAACTTAATGCATTGCAAGAACGTTTCCATATCTTTAGTCTTTAAAGTAATTTTACTAATTGCATATTTTTGTCATAATTTTAATATTTTTATGTTGTCACACATTTGTTGCCACTTTTCTTTAATATTATAAACTCAATAAATCTTACTGTTCCTAAATCTTTATTTGTATAAATCTGTAAGTATTTGTGTCTGATTACTTCCTTCTAGATTCCTAGATGGGAAATTACTGAGTCAGAAATGATAAATGTTATCAAGATTCTTAATGTGCATGGCCAAATTACTATCCAAAAACATTGATCCAGTTGAACTTCCACCAGTAGTATGTAAGATACCTATTATGAAATACTCATCAACACTATGCATCATTATTGCATTTAAAAAGTGTCAGTTCTCTTCATGAAAAATTGTCTTATTCTATCAAATATTGTCAAAAATAAAATTGCTGTTTTTTATATTATTGTTTAAAGTGGATTGGTAGAACTTTAGAAAAATCATTAATTGGATTTATGAATTTAAATTAGAATGTAATTTAATGGAAAAATTTCAACAATGGGAAATCTTGGAAATATTTGTTCAGTGTAATGCTCTGAGCGTCCATGGATACCATCTTATTATTACTGTTGGAACAATGCAGGTGAAAGCAAGAGAAAATACATATTAAGAAGGTATTTTTCTACTATAGGAAAATAAGTTTTTGCTATATTTTTATCAAGTTTTAGGAATAGCAATTATAGCATAGGCGTTTAAGAGAACAGTTTTCAAACTAGACTCTGTAGTGTCTTATTAAGATTATCCCTTTTTATTACTATGTTTATATTGGATTAAATTATCTTGTTTCTAGACCTCAGTTTCCTTATCTATTAAATGAAGATTAAAGAGTTTTTCCTAAGAATTATGAAATACAATAAATATAAAGTACTTAGCAGAGTGTCTGGAAGTTGGTTAATGCCAAATAAATGCTAGTCATTATTTGGCAGATTTTGATAGATTCATTTATTCAACAGATACTTACTGAGTATTTAAACAGTGTGCCACACACTTTCTAGGCATTGAGAAGAAAGCCATGAAACAAACTTTAAAAAATCCCTATTAGAACTTATAATGTAAGTAGTGACAAGAGGGGGAGTGGATATTATCTTGTAAAATAGAGTAATCACAAATAAGAGTTCTTGAAATTTACAACAAATGTCTTCAGATTTAAAAATGGCTTTATAAGTAAGTTAGATAAAGAATGACTTGTGCCTTTTGAGGGAGGAATGCCTTTGCACTGTTGTTTTTTTTGTTGTTGTTGAATTTTTATTCATTTGTAAAGTGATATGATTAGTATCTACTCTTTTTTATTTGGCAAACTCAAGCTGCTGGAAAATAAAGCATCTAGTTTTTATGGTAATACGCTAATGATACTATAATTATTTCTCTGAGAAAGAAAGAAGGAATTGCTTTGTTGAGAACTAAACAGAGTACATGTACATTTTGAGATATATTAATAGAAAATATTAGTTTTCTTTGCTTAACTAACAACAGTGCTATAAAATTGGTCTTAAAATGAGAGAGAAATGTAATGTTTATTTTTAAGGTTAATATTTGTTAGAAAATTACTCATGAGATAGTTTTGAATCTCTCTAAATACCCCACCCCCAGAGAGATTAACCAAAGTACTTATATGCATACTAGTGGCCCGGTGCACGAAATTCGTGCACGGTGGTGGTGGTGGGGGGGTGTGTTCCTCAGCCCGGCCTGCACCCGCTCCAATCTGGGACCCCTCGAAGGATGTCCTACTGCCAGTTTACAGGGTTCGGGCCTAAACCAGCAGTTGGACATCCCTCTCGCAGTCTGGGACTGCTGGCTCCTAACCGCTCACCGGCCTGCCTGCCTGATTGCCCCTAACCACTCTGCCTGCCGGCCTGCTTGCCCCCAAATGCCTCCCCCGCCAGCCTGATCATCCCCAACTGCCCCCTGCTGGCCTGCTCGCCCCCACCTTCCTCCCCACTGGCCTGCTCGCCCCCAACTGGCCCCCCTGCTGGTCTGCTTACCCCCAGTGGCCCCGCCCCCCACCAGCCTGATCACCCACAACTGCCCTCTCCTCTTGGCATCTAACCGCCTCTACCTCAGCCCTGCCACCATGGCTTTGTCCAGAAGAACATCTGGAAGGTCTCCTGGAAGGTCTCCCAGTCTAATTAGCATATTATCCTTTTATTAGTATAGATAGAGGCCTGGTGCACAGGTGAAGGCCGGCTGGTTTGCCCTGAAGGGTGTCACGGATCAGGGTGGAGGTTCCCTTGGGGCATGGGGTGGCCTGGGCGAGGAGCCTGTGGTGGTTTTCAGGCTGGCCATGCCCCCATGGGGTGAGGGTCCCCACTGGGGGGGGTCGTGGCCAGCCTGGGCGAGGGGCTGAGGGCTGTTTGCAGGCTGGCTACACCCCCTTCAGGGTGGGCGTCCCGACTGGGGTGCCTCGCCAGCCTGGGTGAGGGGCTGATAGCTGTTTGTAGGCTGGCCAAGCCCCCCAGCAGGGACCCTCACCCCATGAGGGTGTGGCCAGCCTGGGTGATGAGCTGATGGCTGTTTGCCGGCTTGCCACAGCCCCTTCAGGGTGGGGGTTCCCACTGGGGTTCCTGGCCAGCCTGGGTGAGGGGCTGATAGCTATTTGCAGGCTGACCACAGCCCTAGGCAACCCAGGCTCTCAGTCCCTCCTTGAGCAGAGGCCACAGAGGCTGGAAGCAGGTATCTGGGATTTATTTATCTTCTATAATTGAAACTTTGTAGCCTTGAGCAGAGCCCACAGCTGGCCAGGGCAAGCGGGAAGCTTGGCTTCCTCCATCGCCAGGGGCAACCCAAGCTTCCTGTTTGCTCCAGCTCCATAACCGCCCCCATCTTGGTTGGGTTTAGTTGCATACTCGATCCTGATTGGCTTGTGGGCATGGCTTGTGAGTGTAGCAGAGGTATGGTCAATTTGCATGTTTCTCTTTTATTAGATAAGATATGCGTAACCCATGGACATAGACAATATAATGGTGAAAGTCTGGGAGGTTGGGATGGGTGTCGGATGGAGGGGGTCAATGGGGGAAAAAAAGGAACATCTGTAATACTTTCAACCATAAAGATAAATTTAAAAAGTAAATAAATACCCCAAACCCATAAAAACAAAGCTGCAAAAGAAAGTACTAGTTATCTATGGCTGCATAACAAATCCCAAAACCTAGTACTTTAAACAACAAACGTTTTTTATCTTAAAGTTTCTGTGGGTTTTGAATGTGGGGACAATTTAGCTGTGTACTCTGGCCAAGAGTCTTACAGTCAATTTGTGGCAATCAAAATAACAGTCAAGATGTTGGCCTGGGCTACAGTCTTCTAAAGGTTTGGGGGGAAATCTGCTTCCTAACTTAATGAAGTGGTAGAATTCAGTTTTTCAAGGGTATTGAACTGAGGGCCTTAGTTCCTTGCTGTGTGTTGGCTGGAAGTTGCCCTCAGTTCTTGCTTCTCTATAGGGCAGCTTATAGTAGGGCAACTGGCTTTCATCCAAGGAGAGCAAAGGAAGGTAAACAAGGTGGAAGCCAGCATCTTTATGTAACCTAATGTCAGAAGTAACTTCCCATCACTTCTATTGTATTCAGATCTTAGAAGTAAATCAGTAGGTTCAGCCCACACTTGAAGAAATCACCTAGGGACATGACTAGCTGTCAAGAGTCAGGAATCACTGGGAGCTTTTTTAGAAACTGTCTACTACAGAGAGCAAAGCAAAATATCCATGGACAACATCTATGAAACACTAAGTGAAAAAAATATGTACATGAGCCCTAAATACAAGAAGTTGGGGGCACTCACAGTTGCAAGACCTGAGCAGTCTGGGAGGGAATAAGCACAGAGAAACAATGGATCACCTGACAGAGTAGAAAGTAGAAAAACCCTAAAATACTTTATAAACCAAAATACTCTATAGGTACTTATTAGAAATCTGAACTAGACTGGTTGCAAATGGTATGTGTTAAAGTTTAAGGGGTTGGATCATATATTATGAACTCTCAAAACTGCAGCCAAAGCTTCCTTCTAAAACAAAACAACACTGACAAGAATTTACTAGAATAATGTCCAAATGAGCAGTACAGAGGCAATAAGAGGTAAAAGGAGATGATTCAGGACAAACGACAAGTGCTGGCGAGGATGTGGAGAAAAAGGAACCTTCGTGCACTGCTGGTGGGAATGCAGACTGGTGCAGCCACTGTGGAAAACAGTATGGCATTTCCTCAAAAATTAAAAATAGATCTCCCATTTGACCCAGTTATCCCACTTCTAGGAATATAGCCCAAGAAATCAGAAACACTAATCAGAAAGGACATATGCACCCCTATGTTCATAGCAGCACAATCTACAATACCTAAGATTTGGAAACAGCTAAAGTGCCCATCAGCAGATGAATGGATTAAAAATCAGTAGTACATCTACACAATGGAATACTACGCTGCTGTAAAAAAGAAAGAACTCTTACCATTCGCAACAGCATGGATGGACATGGAGAGCATTATGTTAAGTGAAATAAGCACTCAGAGAAAGATAAATATCACATGATCTTACTCATTTGTGGAATATAATAAACAACATAAACTGATGAACATAAATAGATCCAGAGACAGAGAAGCATCGAACTGACTGTCAAACTTCAGAGGGAAGGCAGGGGAGAGGGTGGGGGTAAGAGAACAACCGAAGGACTTGTATGCATGCATATAAGCATAACCAATGGACACAGACACTAGCGGGGAGAGGGTGAGGGCATGTGCTGGGGGTTGGGGTGGCCAGGGAGAGGTCAATGTGGGAAAAAGGAGACATATGTAATACTTTAAACAATAAAGTATTAAAAATAAATTAATTTTTAAAAAAGGAGATGATTCTGATAAAAGTGAGGGAGGAGGATTCAGCCAGGATGTCTCAGAAAACAAGCTGCTTTTAAAAATATATATATACTTTTTTATTGATTTCAGAGAGAGAGGGAGAGGGAGAGAGATAGAAACGTCAATGATGAGAATTATGGATCAGCTGCCTCCTGCACACCCCCTACGGGGGATCGAGCCTGCAACCTGGGCATGTGCCCTAACTGGGAATCAAACCTGGGACCCTTCAGTCCACAGGCCGTTGCTCTATCCACTGAGCCAACTGGCTAGGGCAAACAAGCTGCTTTTTGAAGACCACAGAAATACATCAGAATGAGCTTTGGGGTGTTAGAAAAGCTCTGCTGAACCAGGTTTAAAAATTCAGGAAAAGTAGTTTCATTTAAAAACGAATAACAGAAAATAATAGAAGAAAAAAACAAAGTTTATTAGAAAGGAAAAAGGGAATAAGAACTTCTTAAAAACAATGAATGCAAATCAGGAAGATGCGCCCACAAAACAGATCAATTTCAAAACAATCTGAAATAAGAAAATGCAGTGATACATGAAAACAAACAAATTAGAATTAGAAAAACTCAAATTAGGTCATAGAACTTGAGAAAAAATTTAAAAAGTTTAAAATTTCATAAATGAACACTAATCTTAGAAGAAAGTAAAATGTAAATAAACATGGGTAATTGTGAAAAGGTACAAGGTGAAAGAAGAAAAATAAATTTTAATCAAAGAAGAAATGAAGAGAGATAGAAGATTCAAGAGGGAGCAACACCCCTAGCCATTTTTGCTCAGTGGTTAGAGGATTGGCCTGGGGACTCAAGGATCACAGGTTCAATTCCCGGTCAAGGGCAGGTACCTCGGTTGCAGCTCATTACCCTGGCTAGGTCATGGCACGTGTGGGAGGCAACCAATCATTGTTTCTCTCTCTGTGTCTCTCCCCCTCCTTTTCATTCTCTCTAAAATAATCTATGGAAAAAATATCCTCCAGTGAGGATTACAACAACAAAAAAGAGCACCAAATATTAAAAACAAAACCAATCCAATGTATGGACAATTCAAGTCCCAGTAACCATGCAGAAGAAAACCAAAGCAAGGAAAATGAACAGATATTAAAAACTATAATTTAAAAAAAAGATTTAAAACTGCATATTGAAAAGGGCGCACATGGTGTACCTGAGAATTTTGACCCAGAAAAATGACAACTGATACAATGCTAGTAATATCAGTTACTTTAAGTGGGGGGAAAAGTTGTTTGGGCATCAGGCAAAAAGACTAGCTGACTTTTAAAGGAAAGGAAAGATTGTCATCAGAATTTTTAACAGCAATGCTTTATGCCAGAGGAAAATGGAATAAGTTATTTAAGATATTAAAGGAAAGAAAATGTGAGTCAATGGGTAATATGTGGCTTTATATCCAGTATAATGATTTTCAAGTGTGAAAGCTGTGAAAAATCTTTATTGCTATATAAAAAACTGAGGGCATGTTGTTCCCATGAGCTATTCCCTAAAGAACTTTATTAGAGAATAAGCTTCATACAAAATCAATAGCAGGTATGGACATAAGGATTGGTGCTAACTTTAATTTTCTTCTCTCTTGAAGATTTCTAACTCAGGTACTTCATTGGCTCAAATTATTTCAAGTATTATGCTATAAATGTTTAGAATTTTATTACATTCTTTAATATAGCAGCCTTGAATAGGAAGAATAATAGGTCTTTTTTATCTAGAATATTTCTTGTATAATGGTCTACTATAGCTCCTTTTAGGAATGGATGTACTACTTTGCTAATAGAGCAGGCTTTCTCAGTTTTTGTATTTCTGACATTTGGAGGCTAGATAATTATTTGTTGTGGGGCTGTCCTGTGCTTTGTAGAATATGTAGCTACGTCCCTGATCTGTACATACTAGAGGCTAGTAGCACTGCATCTCTGTGTGACAACCAAAAATTGCTAGATGTAGCGTAGATGGCAGAATAAGCCCTAGTGGAGAATCACTGCTATAGAGAAGTGTTGAATAGTGCTACAGCGAACTTGTTAGTAAACCACTGCATTTGATCAACCATGAAGACCCACCTCAAATTGTAATAATAATAATAATAATAATAATAATAATAATAAAACCTAATAAAAGAAATTAATCAGCCAGGATAATGAATTACAGGTTGCATTATATATTTCATAAACTTGCTTTTGAAATGGGAAATTATATATATATACTAGAGGCCCGGTACATGGATTTGCGCACATTGAATGGAAATTAATTAGAAGAAATATATATTTTTAGCAGCCGGGGAGGGACTGTAGGATGGCTCTAGGGTGTGTCCGGCACATCTGGCGCAGTTCCTATTGGCTGGACCCCAGCAGCAAGCTAACCTACCAGTTGGAGCATCAGCCCCCTGGTGGTCAGTGCACGTCATAGCGACTGAACGAACAGTTGGACTGTCTTTTAGGCTTTTATATATATAGATTGTTTTGTTTGTGTGTGTGTGTGTGGGTGTGTGTGTGTATTATGTATGTGTGTATATTCTATAATTAATCTATAAGTAATTATTAATCTATAAGTAATTAGTAATTAGATTAATCCTGAAATTAAGTCAGTGTAGGGTAGGATATAACAAAAATTTAATTGGTAAAATTTCAAAATTAAACATATATTTTTGTCCCATTTTTATATTCAATCCTTAATGTAATATTTACCAAATTATTTTCAGTATTTTACATGTTAAACTATATTTTCGACATCCTATATAATAAAAGCCTATTATGCTAAGTGTCCAGTCGTCCGTTCAACCAATCAAAGTGTAATTTGCTAATGATATGCTAAGGCCGCTCAACCACTCACTATGACGTGCACTGACCACCAGGGGGCAGACAATTGACTGGTCGACCAGTCGCTATGACAGGCGCTGACGACCAGGGGGCAGACGCTCCAACCAGTAGGTTAGCTTGCTGCTGGGGTCTGGCCAATAGGAACTGCGCAAGATGGGCTGGACACACCCTAGAGCCATCCTACAGTCCCTCCCCGGCTGCTAAAAATATATATTTCTTCTAATTAATTTCTGGTAGGTTAGCTTGCTGCTGGCCCCTTGCTGCTGGCCCCTTCCTGGCTGGCCAACCTCCCGTGTCCCACCCCGGCCCCGATTGTGCTTGGCTGGCGCCCTCTTGCGATCCGGGAACCCCTCAGGGGATGTCAGAGGTCCAGTTTCAGCCTGATCCCGCAGGCTAGGCCAAGGGACCCCACTGATGCATGAATTTGTGCACCGGGCGACTAGTATTAAAATAAAATAAATATTTTCCTGATTGTACCTTGTACTACTACTGTTATGGAAGGACTTGTGGTATTTAGGAAAGGTACCTTTTAAGGTATATCTACTTGTAAGTATATAAGAAAATCACTCACTTATAAATACTTCATTGAAGGTATGTCAAAGAGGCACTCTTCTAGGCATGAAACTGAAATAAAGAGATACAAAATTTAGGGGTGAGTATTGTCCAGCCCCTCAAGGTCTACATGATAATTTCCTGGAGCTTTTATACCTGAGTACCAAAATCACAAATTATGCCACTTCTAGGTGAGAATGTTTCATTTGAGGCTTCATTGATTTCCTAATGAACACACATTAAATAATAAAATTCATATAGTTGAAGTTCACCCGATTTTTCTCTGGAATGTTTTTTTCAATTAAGGATAACTCTTAGGTCTCAAATTTTATCAAAATTGAATATTTTTGCTCAATAAAACTAAACCTTTAAAGTATAAATTATTTTTTATATTTTAGAAAAATTTCAGATTACCAGCAATCATTATTGTGCCAGCTTTCCATTTAAATACCAATTATCACAAAATTAAGGGATGTAATTTCAGACAAGGTAAGGTACCTTCACTTCATCTGTTGTAAGCTGATTTTTCTTAGAAGTTCTTGTATACCTTGGGTTGGTTTAAAGGGCCAAACCATAATTCTGGTTTTCAGGCTTTTAAAAATTGAGGTGATCTCTGCTGATTTAATATGATTCATCTCCTTCAGGCCTTGAAATTTCCCAGAGCAGCATTTCACAAACTGTCTCATAAAGTTGGTTTGGGGGTGGAGATTTTCAGAGGATCTGTGAATCTGAGAAAGCTGCCTTATTGTATCCTACTTAGAAATTCACTATGCACCTTAAACATATTGTGTTCTTAGCCTAAAGAAAACTAACCCAGTATTGCTCAAAGTTATTAACCACGGAATCCTTTTTATTGAGTATTAACATCTTGAGGAGCAAATATTTTGTGGACCAGTTTTGGAAGCACTGCTGCTTCCTTAGCACAAATGATCAGTGGTGGGAGGTGTAAAAATACCCTACAACTAGTTATTTTAAAAGCTGGAGCCTTAATTTTCCCATTGTAATAAATTACCTAATTATGAGTAAACAGCTGAAATTTGTAATGAGCATAAGAAAGGAAAACTTTGTTATAATCAGAGTATTTCCTGTAAGTCTTTCAGACTGTTAAGAAGCCCATCTTCTGTATTTTTTCTTGATTTCCTTGGCTAGAATGGGAGGTAACAGAAGATGAGATGAAGGCAGTAAACTATATTGATAAGAGCACTAGAATGCTCTAAAGTTAAACAACTTTAAGTCCTGATTCTATTACTTAACTAATTTTGACCTTGTACAAATTATTTAACTTTAGGTCTTAGTTTTCTAACTTATTAAATGCTTCTCATTACACATACCTCATAGTTAGTGTTTCATAGTTGGTAATTAGTGTCATTGTCATCATCGTGAATTACATTGAGAGTGTTCCGTAGAATTGAGTTTCTTTGTCAGAGGCACAGGAATTTTTGCCTTTACCCCTGGCATGAAGGAAAATAATCGTAACCTGCTAATTTATGTGATAGCAAAGAGAAATGATTTTTGATTCAGAAGGCCTAAGTGCAAGGGCTTTGTTAGACAAATCACTACTTGGTAGGGCTTATGTTTATTATCACTAAAATAAAAATATCATCCACATATGAAGTTCCAGTGAGATGATGGATGTTAATATACTCCCTAAAGTTCATTTTTTCTCTTTAAACTGGAAAAATTTTAAATGGATAGTCATAAAGGTAGGCTTTTAGGATATACAGTTGTTGCAAAAATAGGCTTACAGTTGTGAGTATGTGAAACACAGTTTATTGTATTGTACTATTTTTTATATGTAAACTGACTTTTGCCTCACCCTGCATTATCCTGATGAAAGCTTCAAACTCATCATGGGCTATAGATTATTATCCCCACATTTCCTATGCACCACAAGTCATAAAACTTTTAAAAGACAGAACTAGAATTTGAAACAAGATTTAACTTATTCCAAAATTGTTTCTTGACCCTGCCTATTAGAATTATTTCCATTCACCTTGCTTTTCTAATCCAATCAAGCATTTATAGTGTACACAGCATTTAAATTTGAAACTTTACCTAGAGCATGTAGCTTTGATTAGATACCACTGCAACAAAGTAACATGACTTTATTAGATAGCACTGAGAACATTACATAATATTAGCAGCTAATAATTATATGCAAAACACCATGTACTTAGCTCAATACACAGTCTCCTTTACAACAATACTATGTAATAGATCTGTTTTTCATATAAGAAAACTGAGCATGAGATAAGTTACGTACCTCAAGTTCATATATCTAATAATTAGCAGCATTGAGATTCAAATCTAGGTTTAACTTCATAACTCATGCTGTATTTAAGCAGTTTTTTTTGGAAACAGTATGTCTTTTATAGAGAAACTAGAGGCCCGATGCATGAAATTCGTGCAAGAGTAGGCCTTTGTTCCTCCGGCAGCCGGGACCCAGGCTTCCCTCGCAGCTCCAGCTTCATCTGGAAGGAAATACATGCCGGTCTAATTAGCATATTACGCTTTTATTATTATAGATTAAATCTTTCAGAAGATAAGCCATATGAAAATTTCTTAATTTTTTCTTTCAGCAGTGTCTTCCTGGGTAATATAATTATATATATATACATATATATATATATATATATATGTATATATACACACACACACACATATATATACATATATATACATATATATACATATACACACACATGCCAGGGAAATGAACTAGAGTTTGATTAGACAATGAACTATTAGAAAAAGGATTACAAAAGGATTACAGTTCTTAGGAGTTGGAACAATAGATAGAATCTTCTCATATAAATCTTTTCATGTGAAATTTTTTTGTTCTTGATTAAGAACTATAAAATTGAGTACTAAGTCCATTTACACTATATTTTAGTGCTTGAGTTTGTTTAGTTTAATAAGTAAATAAAACTACTTTGTGATCTGCCATTTGAAGTTAAATTTGTTTGCCTTCGGGAAAAAGACTAAAAGCTAACATTTGCCTGCTTGATTATTAATGTACAGGAATGTGAACAGTGCATCACTCTGGTTCCTTTGGAAGAAAAGTCTCATTAGCTTCAGAGACATTTTATATTCCTTAGAAAATCGACAGTAGTTTCCTTAAGAATTCCTTAATATTTGTTTATGTAATAAAAGAGGAAAGAATAGCTTTTGAGTTATTTTATGAAACCTATATTTACTGTCTAGAAAGTGTAGATACCATTAATAGCACTCATGAGGATCAAGCATTGACTACAGATAAATCTCTAATGGATCTTTTAATGCCTAGAATTCTCTTTCCAGTAATACCTGGAAAGAAGATTGTATTGATTCATGCCATGCCTTGCATCTTATAGAAATTTCTTTCTATCACAATGCTGCTATTTGGCATATACCAAAATTCATGCTTTTATCTAGTTCTTCCCTCCTTCCTTTTAAAGAGGTATTTTACTATGATATCAGAACAGTCAACTAACTTTAGAATCGCTGAAAAGTTTCAAGAAAAGACATATACATGAAGCTCTAGTTAACATTTTTATGGGATATTATCTTTGTTTATTCTTTTTCTCCTTTACAGTATGGGTATTTATAATAGTAACATAATGAAATATTTTGAGGAAATTTCTTTTATTTTGTGTTCTTCAATCTGAAGATTTTCTAGCATATGAGTCTTTTCTTTCTTTTTCAGCAGTGATAGAAGCGATTCGGGGGGGGGGGTGGAATATATATATTATTTAAAGCATATAACAATCTGTGCTGTTTAAGAATTTTCTTATGTGGAAAATAAATGTAAACTTAAAGGCAATCTTTTATGAGAGTCCAGATTGATAGTCACCTAATGTAAAGTAGTTTCCTCTTAAGAAAGGATTATGTATGTATGTGTATCCAAATGACTTTTCCATCCTAAAAACTTAATCAGAGCAACACACATCAAAATTGTAACTATTCTGTTCATTTGTCTTCAATTATCTGATCTGATACTCAAGCAAGTGTGATACCCTGTTACTCACTCATTTGACATTTATTAAATGCCTACTACAAAGTTTAAAATAGTGTATAAGTTATAGGTTCAATAAATAGACAACTAGTGTTCAAATACTAACTCTAAAACTCACTACCTTAAGTTTCTGTTTCCTCATCTGTAAAATACACTTGACAACATGTGACTATTTTATAAACAAAGTAGAACCCCATCTTCCTTTTTCAGATACCCTCCCTGAGAATAATGTGCAAAGTTAATTTCTTATTTGCCTAGTGGAAGGCTGGTGCATTTTAGATTAAATGCAAGTTAGGACATGGGGGTCTCAAGCTGATTCTTCTGGTTTATAGCCTTTCCACTGGGCCAGTAATTCTTTGTTTATCTTTTGTTATTGACTTCTTAATATAATAGCATTGTCAAAAGATGTGGTTCATGTGATCCTGCTTTTCATATTTGTTGAAAACACTCTTTATGGCCTAGTATGTGGTCAATTATTATAAATATTCTTCCATGTGCTTGAGAAGAATGCGTATTCTCTAATTTAAATATTTCTATTAGATTAAGCTTGATAGTCACTTTACTGTTCTATATATTTATTAATTTTTTTGTCTTCCTGAACTATCAATAAATAAGAGATGTGTTAAAATCTCCCACAATAGTGGTAGATTTGTAAATTCTGTTTGAAATTTGTAAATGCTAACAACTATTGCTTTAAATATTTTGATGTTATTTTATAATGCATACAAGTTTAAAATTATGATATCTTTCTGGTAAATTGAAACTTTTATCATTATTTAGTGACCCTCTTTAAACCAAATATTATTATTTGTTTTAAACCTATTTTCTCTCTTACCGATACAGCAATTCTCAATTTATGTGGTTAGCATATAACTGCTATAACTATTGAATCTTTCTCTATACTTAAGAATTAGGTATCTTATAAATAACACTATAGAGGCCCGGTGCACGAAATTCGAGCACGGATAGGGTCCCTAGGCTTGGCTGGCAATCAGGACTGATCGGGCCTTCCAGCTGCCAGCTGGGGCCTTCCTTCCCCGGCTGCCGGCTGGGGCCTTCCTTTGCCGGCTGCCGGCCGAGGCCTTCCTTCATTCCGTGCTGTCCCCAGGTGGTCAGCACACATCATAGCGAGCAATCAAACTCCTGGTCTCCCGGAGCATATTAGGCTTTTATATATAGACTAGAGGCCTGGTGCACGAATTCATGTACCAGTGGGGTCCCTCGGCCTAGCCTGTGGGATCGGGACGAAACCAGAGCTCTGACATCCCCCGAGGGGTCCCAGATTGCAAGAGGGCGCAGGCCAGGCCAAGGGACCCCACCGATGCACGATCGGGGCCGGGAGGGATGTGGGAGGTTGGCCAGCCAGGGAGGGACCACAGAAGGGCTCCAGGGCATGTCTGGCCGATCTTGCTCAGTCCCGATCGGCTGGAACCCAGCAGCAAGCTAACCTACCGGTTGGAGCGTCTGCCCCCTGGTGGTCAGTGCACCTCATAGCGAGCGGTTGAGCAGCCTTAGCATATCATTAGCATATTACACTTTGATTGGTTGAACGGATGACTGGACACTTAGCATATTAAGCTTTTATTGTATAGGACCATATCCTTCTATTTTGTTTTTTAATCCAATTTAATTATCTGGCTGTAAACTCTTGCGTTCATTAATATCATTATTTGTGATTACTGGTATATTTGGACTTTTTTTTACTACCTTTAAATTGTTCATTTTTCCTGCTTTAGATTGTGATAAAAAAAATGCTTATGTTTTGGTTAATCATTTTTTATTTCATTTATAAACACCTAACTTAGAAATTGTATGCTCTTATGTCTGTTGTTTTTCAGGCTTCCCTGGAAATGGTGCCATATGTATTAACAGTCTTTAAGTTATAACTTCATCTGCTCTTGAACAATAAAAGGACCTTAGCACACTTTCACTCTTAAGTCTTCTTTCAGATAGTTGATCATAGTTTTTGTGTGTGTGTGTGTGTTTTTTTTAAATGGATCTTAATGCTGTTATTTTTGGACAGTTCTACTCTTCTTTTTATTATTTATTTTTTAATATATTTTATTGATTTTTTACAGAGAGGAAGGGAGAGGGATAGAGAGTTAGAAACATCGATGAAAGAGATTGATCAGCTGCCTCCTCCACGCCCCAGTGGGGATGTGCCTGCAACCAAGGTACATGCCCTTGACCGGAATCGAACCTGGGACCCTTCAGTCTGGAGGCTGACGCTCTATCCACTGAGCCAAACTGGTT
>NW_005871139.1:544841-547090 GCF_000147115.1 Myotis lucifugus
GTTTCGATTCCAGTCAAGGGCATGTACCTTGGTTGCGGGCATGTCCCCAGTAGGGGGTGTGCAGGAGGCGGCTGATCGATGTTTCTCTCTCATTGATGTTTCTAACTCTCTATCCCTCTCCCTTCCCTCTCAATAAAATATACTTTTTAAAAAAAGACATTATAATTAACTTCATTATTTTATTTGAACAATGTGGGTTTTGGGGGAAATATTTAATCATTTGAGCAAACATTTGTCAATAAACATTTTACAAACAAAAGTACTCATGGCATAAGTGTACAGTATAATGAATTATTATCAGGTATAACCATTACCCAAATGTTTCCATTTATTTTTATTTGAACATGTGAATTTTTTATATTTACTTGCAGTTTTACCAGTTAATTTGTGTACCATTTATTGGCCCTCTAAGACCTTCCTCCTGTTATTTTCTTAGTTCTTGAAGTGCATCCTTTAGCATTTCCTTTAGTGTAGGTCTTTTTGGGATAAACTGTATTTGTTGGTCTGAAAATCCTTTATTTAAATTAAAATTTTAAAATGTATTTTTATTGATTTCATAGAGGAAGTGAGAAGAAGAGAGATACAGAAACATCAATGATGAGAGAGAATCATTGATCTGCTGCCTTCTGCATGCCCCACACTGGGGATCAACCAAGGCATATGCCTTGACCGGGAATAGAATTGTGACCTCCTGGTTCATAGGTCAGTGCTCAACCACTGAGCCATGGGGGCTGGACTGAAAATCCTCTTTTTATCCTTTTTCTTGAAAGATAGTTTTGCTGAAGACATGATTTTCTGTGACAGTTTTGTTTTCTAATAGAACTTTGATTATTACATTATTCCACATCTACTGCTTTAAGTTATTGGTGATGGGCAGCTGAGGCCTAATTGTCATTCATTTGTTGGTGATCTGCATTTCCTCTTTGGCTGCTTTTAAGATTTTTTTCTCTTTCTCTCTTTTTCATTTTTGGCTTTGTGGGGTTTTATTTTAACTACTTTGACTCCACATTTTCTTTAAGTGTTTTCTACATGTTTATATTTTATTTCTAATGAATTGGTTATTGTTTA
Source organism: Myotis lucifugus (assembly GCF_000147115.1). Taxonomy (NCBI): domain Eukaryota; kingdom Metazoa; phylum Chordata; class Mammalia; order Chiroptera; family Vespertilionidae; genus Myotis; species Myotis lucifugus. The sequence goes on from NW_005871139.1 coordinate 545,910, forward strand.
TGTTGATGAGCACTCATGGTAGTTTGTTTCCATGTGTGTTTGGTGGTCTTTGTGTATAACATCTTCATCATCATCATTATTTTATTATTCAGAAAATCTGGTTGCCCAAATTGAGGCATTTTCTTGGAAAAAGTTTTGGGTTGGCTTACTTCTAACCTAGAACTACTTTAGCTGTATTTCAGAGTTCCTAGCTTAATATTCTTAACATGTCATAACTTACCTTAACATTAAAAATCATGGTATTTCAGCCTTGAAGTAATTCTTAGACATTTCAAAATATTAAATGTATCACTCAAGGTATGATGCTTGAACAGTCTGTAAAACCACAGAAATTATTTTTCCAGATATGATTATCATGGAATTTAAATAATTATTAGCTATTTCCAAACCTTACATATTTTCCCTTGATAGCTAGATTACATTTAAATTTAGAAAAGCAAATTCTTTTATTCATTGCCATTTTATTAAAACAATTCTGGTATAATGTATACTGAATGATCAAAGTTGATCAGATTTACTGTTTTCACTATTTTCTTCAATAGAGATTTGAGATCAAGAAGCATATTGTTCAGTCACTGTAGAAAAAGTTTTACAGTTCCTCAAAAAGTTAAACATAGAAATAATTACCCAGTGACTCAGCAATCCCACTCCTAGGTAGTACCCATAAAAATTGAAAACAAATATTCAAACAGTTTGTTCACAAATGTGCATAGGAGCACTATTCACAATAGCTAAGAGGTGTAAATAAGTCAAATGTCCATCAACTGATGGAATGGATAAACAAAATATGGTAAAACATACAATGGAATATTACCATGTCCTATCTAATAAACAGGTAATAAGCAAATTGACCATCACTCCAACACACAAGATGGCCACCCCATGTGGTCAAAGATGGCTGGCAGGGGAGGGCAGTTGTGGGCGATCAGGCCAGCAGGAGAGGGCAGTTAGGGGTGACCAGGCTGGCAGAGGAGGGCAGTTGGGGAGAACCAGGCGTAGGGGAGGGCAGTTGGGGGGAATCAGGCCTGCAGGGGAGGGCAGTTGGGGGTGGCCAGGCCTGCAGGGGAGGGCAGTTGAGGGGAACCAGGCCTGCAAGGGAGGGCAGTTGGGGGCAACCAGGCCTGCAGGGGAGGGCAGTTGAGGGGACCAGGCCTGCAGGAGAGGGCATTTGGGGAGAGGCC
>NW_005871139.1:549258-557991 GCF_000147115.1 Myotis lucifugus
GTGGAGAAAAGGGAGGCCCTGGCGGGCAGCGGCCTTGCAACTAGAGACCCTACCCATGTATGAATTTTGTGCACTGGTCCTCTAGTTTCACCATAAAATGGAATGTGCTGATAACATGCTGCAACATGGATGAATCTTGAAAACATGCCTAAGAAGCCAGACACAAATGGTCATATGTTGTATGACTTGAGTTATATTAACACATTTCGTACCGCTCAGGAGTTTTCTCGTGTTTCGCGCGCCATCTGTTAAGGACTGCTCACGAGTGTTCTCGTTTTTCATGCCCATGGAAAAAGGAGCGAATCTAGATACTTATGTAAATTTTGTTTGGTCCCTCTTCATAGAGGAAAATGTTTTACGCAGTACCATACGTTAAAAAAGTACTAGGAACTTTAATTGTTTAATTGTTTTTGTAAATAAAAATGTTATAATTATTGAAAAACAACACCTAAAGTCCATTATGATGATTTAAATAATGTGCAGTTTGCCCAAAAATGTGCGGTCCCTGGCGTATGTCTTAGAGATTTCTATGCGGTACGCAATGTGTTAAGACTCCAGAATAGGCAAATCCATAGAGATAGAAAGCAGATTAGTGGTTGCCAGGGGCAAGGGTAAAAGGAGAATTGTAGTGACTCTTTAATGGGTACAGTGTTTCCTCTGGTAGTAAATATTTTGGAATTAGAGGCAATAGTGCGTAGTGTTGGGATTGTTGTAAATATCACTGCATTGTTTACTTAAAATGGTTAATTTTATGTTACATGAGTTTTATGTTAATTTTTAAAAATATGTTTTTAGTGATTTTTTAGAGAGAGTGGAGGGAAGAGTGAGAGATATAATCATCGATGGGAGATTAACATCCATCGACTGCCTTCTGCATGCCCCCAAGTGACTTCTTGGTTTAAGGGTTGACGCTCAGCCACTGAGCCACACAGGCTGAGAATGTTAATAATTTTTAAAAGCCATATTGTTAGCTTCTAATTGATCCTATGAAAGAAAGTAGATTGTGGAACTAAATTCATGTGTGGTTTCCTGGATGTACTTGAGGATAATGTTCCATTAAAACGGCGTTCAGCCTGCCCTAGCTGGTTTGGCTCAGTGGATAGAGCGTTGGCCTACGGACTGGAGGGTCCTGGGTTTGATACTGGTCAAGGGTGCACATGCCCAGGTTGTAGGCTCAATCCCCAGTAGGGGACGTGCAGGAGGCGGCCAATCAATGATTCTCTCTCATCATTGATGTTTCTATCTCCCTCCCTCTCTGTCCCTCTCTGAAATCAATAAAAATATATTTTAAAAAAAGTTAAATGGTGTTCAGCCTGCTAAACAAAGTAAAGAAATATTCAACAATATATGGATTTGAAATGTGTTGAGTATTTCTCTTTCATAAACAGTTCTCTGTGTATTGAGTTGATTCATACCTTGTGTATCAATGTGAAGTATCTACAGATATGCATTTGGGATAGTAGTTGTTATTCCAAATCATGTCACTTATACTATATGACACTGTGCATTGTAATTTGATAGATTTTTGCCCATAGTTTCTTCTGACTTTTCCCAATCATAAAATTTGTGAAGTGGTTTGTGCTTAGTTTATAAGCTTCCTGGCAATTGAGTAAATTGTGCTTGTTTCTGTGCTGAGGAGTATAACTTAAAAGTTCTTTAATCTTGGTTTGTCCTCAATTTTTTGGACAAAACTTGCTAATTTCCATCTGGAAAGGATTTGGGTGGGAAGTTGTATTGTTGAAATTCATTTGTTTTATCAAAGAGGTCACTATTGGGCGGGGCGTAGGGGCGGGCTAGAAGGGGTCAATTGGGGAAAAGAAGGGACATCTGTAGTACTTTCAACAATAAAGATTAAAAAAAGAGTCACTGTTTTGTTTGAAAGTGACTGAAGGGTTTTAGCAGCCTTATATCACCATTTGTTAAAATCTTATTTTGACCACACAGTGAGCTCTAGGGACATATGAAAGTCAGTTAAATGTTATCTAATACATGACAGTGATTGTACCTTCTGTTTTGTGCTTTTCTTTTTTGATCTGTGTGAAATCATTAGACTTACAGATTTGTGTGTATCAACAATATTCATATTCTCTATCACTGGAGTCATTCACTATCACATTAATGATCTCAATCTGTAGTGGTGTTTGGTACTGTTTTCAGAAACATTTTTACACTTCAGTGAATTGCTTTTATGATGGCCATTTAATTTTGTGAATAGGGGACATGTGAAACAATGGGAAAACAAAAAAAATACAAATTTAACCAAGTAAATAGTAATTTTAAACTCTGAATATAGTCCAGATGAACTGAATGTTAGTTCTTGTAAGGTGTTCAACCTTTAAGAACTATAATATGATTTCTGTGGAAATAATAATTTTACATTACAAATTTATAATATATATGTACAAATCTGCTTTTCCCTCTCAAACTGCTAGAGATTTGTGGATCACTTGATAAATTCTAGAGACTAACTGACAATAATTTATCCTGAGCACTCCAGTGCCTTAGTTCATTGTTTTCCAACTTCAATTATTCACATACCTTTTTGACAATATTTTTCATATTTCATATTTTGCAGTTAGGGTTAGATTTGGTTTAAAATAACAGAGACATCCAATAACAGTGACTTAAAAATATAGTTTATTTTGGCATCAACTAAAAGTCTGGAAGTAGGTGAAAAAGGACTAGTATAGTAGTAGTAGTTCTGTTAAACAGAGTATTCAGGGAGCCAGGTTCCTTTTATCTCATTATTCTGCTATGCATAAGCCTTCATTGCCAAGGTCACCTTACAAACCTAGATGGCTTCTTTAGTTTCAACCATCATCTGTATTCTAGTCAGCAGGAATGAAAAAGGAGTGAAGAAGAGGAAGACTGAGAGGACAAATGCTAGCTCTCTTTTAAGAAAGGTTTCTGGAATCTGTCGTAGGTAACTTTGTTTAGATCTTAAACTGTCCAGAATTTAGGCAGCTGGCCATACCTAGATATGAGAAGCCTGTGAAATGTATTCTTTTTTCTGATGGCATGTGTCCAGTGAAAATTTGAGGGTTTTGTTACTGGGAAGAATTGCATCTGCTTTTTTATTATATCACTTTTACTCTTATTTCCTTAATATTTTTCTTTATGTTAGATCCTTTATTACTTAAATAACTGTATTTGAAAGTAAAGAGAACAAATCTGTTCATTTTTTGCCTTGACCTTCTGTCATCCCCAAATAATTTCTTCTTCCCATTTTATGAAATGCCGCCCTAGTGCATAATTGTGCAGGTGCACAAGTGTATATGTATGTGTGTCTGTCTATCTACACATCTGTGTATCTAGTAGCATAGATAGATAAACAATTTTACTATTTAATATAGAGTTCTTCTAGAATGAAACAAATATACTTGTAAAATTGTTTTATAGTTTAGCATTTGGTGGTATATGAACAAATTCTTTAGATGTATTATTGAAAGAGTTTATATTTTGCTAGTAACTATTTTCTCAAGAACCTTTGAAAGATTTTCATTTGAAAATGAAAATAATGATATTTTTGTATGCTGTATTTGGATATTTTATTTTATTGCTGATCATTTTTAGTAGCCACCTTGCTGGGTGATCTTAAGGAAAGGAAAAGAAAAAGAATTATGCTTATGACTGGTCGTTATGACGTGCACTGACCACCAGAGGGCAGACGCTCAACACAGGAGCTGCCCCCTTGTGGTCAGTGCGCTCCCACAGGGGGAACTCCACTCAGCCACAAGCTGGGCTGACGGCTGCAAGTGCAGCGGTTGGCGAGAGCTCCCGGGCTGCCAGAGGGATGTCTGACTGCCAGCTTAGGCCCAATCCCCCTGGGAGTGGCCAAAAGCCGCAGGTAGACATCCCCCAAGTGATCCTGGACTGCGAGAGGGTGCAGGCTGGGCTGAGGGGACCCCCTCTCCTCCAAGGCCTCTAGTATTTACTTAAAATAGAAAGTATAAAGCAATACCTTATTTCTACTTGTTTCTACTTGTATGTATTATTGTTAGGCAATGGATTACACTATTGACACTATTCTGTTTATGGAAGTATGCATGGATTTATCTATAGTATTTATATTTATTGGAGAATAAAAATACCAGAATTTCTCAGTACATTTATCTTGTGTTTGTGATAGCTTAAATTTAGATCCCCCAGTGCTGATACATGATCTAATTTGGGGAGAACGAAAATGTTATCAGGGGAGTTTCAGATGAATCCAAAAAGGATCAAAGTTTGCATATTAAACTACATGAAGAAAAACTAGAGAAATGGGAGATTTTTAAATCTAGAAAATAAACTTTAAAACATAATTTGTGTACTCAGCAAGCATTTATTGACCACCAACTGTGTGTTCAGAATGTTACTGCCCTTCCCCCTTGTTACCAGAGAGAAGCAATTTTCAACCTTTTTCATCTTAAATAATTTACTAAAATTCTGCATTACACCAAAAAATATTTTAAAAAGGTATAATTTTCATTTATTCATACTGGACAACATTTGACAATCTAAGGGTGAAAAGAGGTCAATACCCCTGACTAAATAGCCAGGTATTGCATGTTTTAAAAATTCTTGTGGCACACAGGTTGAAAATCAATTTCATAGAGTATCAGTAAGATCTACAATTTAGTGGAAATGATACAGACAGGAAAAATTACTGACTGGATGAATTCAGTTTAGCTGAGTTAACATTTTCCTCTATTCTGACCACCACCATATTTGTTTTGAAGCAAAAGACAGACATTGCAAAGGAGATGGAATCAAGATGATTGTTTCTACCTTTTTTTTCTTATCATTCCATAACTTTGATTACATGTTTTTGTGTCATATCGATTCACTGTGTCACGTTCTTTTAGTTCGAAAAAAATATAGGAATTTTTATTTGGATTAAATTTGGGATTTAATCTCAAAAGTCTCTTTCCCCTAATTTTTATATAGGTGAACATAAGATTAATACTATTAGATAATTCATCTCTGCTATTCAAAGTAATATGGCTGGCAAGAGTTGATGGATATTTATAAATAGAATTATTATTAAATTTAGCTTTTGGTTATCAAATTTTAAATTTGCAGCTATTTTCTTAAAGCACAATGAAAAATTTCATTTTATTACCTCTACTTCCCATTGTTTCTGATAAATGCTTGAATGTCTTTCTTATCTTACTATTTCTAAGAAACTCTGTCCTATTTTTCTTCTTACTGTCTTTACTAAATTTTTTTTATCTTTGGTTTTAAGAATTTTACATGGGAAAAATCAAGTATAGATTTCTTAAAATTCTGTCTGTGTTTGGTAATCCCAATATCTGGATCTCCTTGGAGTGTATTTTTACTGTCTTTTGTTTTTTTGGTTCTTGTATCTATTGCTTCCTGATTTTTCTGGTTGTCTCTTGATTGTATACTGGACTGTACTTGAAAACCATTTGCAGACTTAATTTGAGACCTGGGGTTGTATTTTTTTTTTTCTTCAGAATTTATTTTGAATAGTTTACTTGTGACAGTACTCAGGGGGGCATTAGCAGTCTAGGATCACTTTAATCCAATTTCAGGGATTAGAATTTTCTGAGCTACCTAGATGACTCCAAATCAGTCAATTCTTTTACTTCTTGTTCACCTTACTACTACAGTGGAATTTTTCAGGGTCACAATAAAAAATGGTTGTTTTTTTGCCCTAACCGGTTTGGCTCCGTGGATAGAGCATCGGCCTGCGGACTCAAGGGTCCCGGGTTCGATTCCGGTCACGGGCATGTACCTTGGTTGCGGGCTCAGCCCCAGTAGGAGGAGTGCAGGAGGCAGCTGGTCGATGTTTCTCTCTCATCGATGTTTCTAACTCTCTATCCCTCTCCCTTCCTCTCTGTAAAAAATCAGTAAAATATATTTTTTTAAAAAATGGTTGTTTTTGTTTGTTTCTCCCTAGGCTTTCTAGCTGTCAAACATACTTTTTAGCCTCAAACCAACTTTTCTACAATTCCCTCAGAGCAAACATGAACCCACATGCTAAATTTCCCTTTCTGGATTTCTATCTTATCTCTTAATCCCATAAGTTTTCTCTACATTCTCATTCTTTAATGCCTTTGAGCAACTTAAAAAATGAATATATTATTTTTCAGATTTCCTGGTTATCAGTAGGAGGGAGCATTGATCTAAATGACCTGTTATGCCATTTTTGGAAATAAAATACAATTTCAGATTGGTGTTTCTTTAAGCACACACACCCCTTCAAATTTTTTCATTTATACTTCAATTAACATATTTTCTGGAGCAGAAGCCTCAGTGAGAGGCTGGGAGTGGTGGCCCAGCTGCAGGTAATGGGAGCGGGATCTCTGGCAGTAGAAGGCGTTTGGCCTGGGGTCACAGCCAGGCTGCTGGGCTAGGAAGGGGACACCCCCAGGCCTGCTGCGATGGCGGGCTACATGCTACCCAGGCATTACCTGGCTGTCCTGGGCCAGCAGCCTAGTCATTCCAGAGGATTTTGTCTGCACAGAAAGAGGAAGTGCACTAAGCAAGATGCATCAGGGACCCAGGAGACACATTTTGGAAAAGATAAACTTGGAGATCTCAAAGAGGCAAATCCATGAGTTTCCAAAAACCAAAAACCTCAGCCTGTTGAAAGATGATAGCCAACACAGCAGACTTCATTCAAAGGAAACCATGAGGCACTCACTGGGACTACACTGCAGCTTCCGACCTCCCAACCCGTGGACTTGGGCCAGGAATACCAGCAGTCATTTTTCACTAGAGGGCCAAGTTCCTACCCCCATGGACGCTGAGTGACTCTGACTCTCATGTCTCTCCAGTGGGGAGCCCCAGCATAGACTTTGCAGCCTTCGGAGAATCTCTGAGGGTCAGGCACCTTCCAACGCTACAGATAAGTTACAAAGCACTGAAAGATGAGAATTTTAAGCTAAGAAAGCTAACCGAGGTTCAGAGCTTCTCTGAGACGCAAACCAAAATGATGAGGATGCTTGAGTGAAAATTATAAGAAAAAATCAAGGAGGAGAGTGACTACCACGACCTGGAATCTGTGGTTCAGCAGATGAAGCAGAACCTGGAACTGATGACCAAACATGCAGAAAATCAAGCCATGAAACATAAAACTTGCTCCAGGCACAGGTTTCCAACTTCAAGCGCGAGAGGGAAGCCGGGCCAGGGCACCAGTCTTACGATGATCAAGCAGAACACGAATGTGGCCTTGCAGGACCCCCACATGGTCATGAACAACCCACACAGCCTCCACAAAGCAGCTGGTTTCTGGAGCTGAAACGCTGAACCTATTGCCGAAATCCTTAAATCTCTAGACAGAATTTCTGAAATAAAGAAGACGAGGAGGAATTTTGAGAAGCTTCTAGTTTGCAGCTTTGTTTACATCCTGAAGTCACGACTTACTGGATTTTAAAATGCCATTGTGTCTTTAAATATGCAGTCTTCACAGTAAAAATATTTATCATGAGATACTAATTTCATGACCTAGATCAGTATTATTAGCCAATCCCAACGAGGAGCAGCTCTGTAGTGAAGAGTCTCACCTGAGGTTTCTGTGCAGCCCTTCCTTCCTGGTGAACTTCCTGCTGTTATAGAGGCTGGGTGGTCTACTAGGAGACATTTGTATAAAAGCCACCGACTTTTTAAAGTTACTGAACTTGAAAACAGTTCTATGATGTGTGTCATCCATTCTTATTCCAGAACGTTCATTCTAAATTCAATCCATCATCCTTGAAGTTTTGCCTCAAAGAAAAACATGAGTCAAAACTCAGATGATTGCTTTGGACAGGGACTCATGCCTTTTTGCCATTGCTCAGTGCCCCTTCTAGCCCAGTCCACTCTTGCAGCCTTCACAGGGGTGGCTCCTGTGATTGGTGGCCTGAGTGTGGACACCCCACCTGGCAGATGCTGCTATTCTCCTGCAGAGACAAAGGTCGCCATAGATTCCACACTGAAACCGTCTAAATTCACCTCTTTAGGGGCCTCCAGGGTTTGAAAAAATGTTTTTGGCCTTTAATATAATGAAGTTTAGAATTCAGGAATTCTGAAGACGTGCAAAGCATTCCTGGGTTAGTATGAGTTCTCTCCCAGGTTGTCTTTCCAGGCACTTTTTGATGTAGGGGGGCTTAACAGGCACTCTGTGCCTTTTTGGCTATTTCCTGTAGATCTTATTTTTAAAAAATAGAATTTCCCTCCTGTTCAAATTGACAGCTTTCTTAATAAATTCTAAAATTAAAACACACACACACACACACACACACATACACACATTTTCTGATAAAATAACCTGAAACTTCCAGTTTAATGTGTCCTTTCATTATCTTCCTTTAAAGAAGTCTAATGTGTAGAACAATAATAGTAAAAATAGCATATGTTCATTTTAGTGGTTTCTTTTACCAAGCCCTACTATAATTTTGAAAAATTGTAAATTGATTGGCAATCCAAATTTTAGCAAAGTGCATTTTTTTCTAATGATTTAACATTTCAATACTTTCTTGTAAGGAAACAATGGGATTTAATTTTTTTTACTACTTTGAAGCAAAGTAATCAGAAGTTGATACTATATTTTAATATGTAAGTTTCTTCTACAATTAGTTACTAATACAAACATCTCTTCCTCCCTTTACTCATTATGGGATGTTTGGGGGTTTTTGTTTTGTTATCTTGTTGTTTTGTTTGTGGTTGGTTGGGTTGGGCAGAGATACTTGTAGGAAGCAGCTTCTTGTACACTCTGCATAAAATATGTATGTCATTTCTAGATGG
>NW_005871139.1:558091-572323 GCF_000147115.1 Myotis lucifugus
TCATTGGGAATTTCCCAGTTCATGGGAAAATTTATGGGAAATTCTTTAATGTTTACCTTTTGCAGTTGAACTAGTGGCCCGGGGCATGAAATTTCGTGCACAGGGGGAAGGGGTTTCCCTCAAGCCAAGACTGCATCTTCTTCAAATTGGGGGCCCCCTGGGAGATTGCTGACTGCCCAGTTTTAGGGCCCAATCCCATAAGGGATCAGGGAACTGCTGGCTTCCCAACCACTCACCTGCCTGCCTGCCTGATCACCCCTAACTGCCTTTACAAACCTGTCGATTGCCCCTAACCCCCCTGCCTGCCTGCCTGATTGCCCCTAACCTCTCTGCCTGCCTGCCTGATCGCCCCTAACTGCCTCTGCCTGCCTGCCTGATTGCCCCTAACTGACCTCCCCTGCCGGCCTGATCTTGCCCCCAACTGCCCTCCCATGCCAGTCTGATCTTGCCCCCAACTGCCTCTGCCTGCCTGATCACCCCTAACTGCCCTCCCCTGCTGACTTGGTCTCGCCCCCAATTGCCCTCACCTGCCAGCCTGGTTGCCCCCAACTGCCCTCCCCTGCTGGCCTGATCTCGCCCCCAATGGCCCTTTCCTGCCGGCCTGATCTTGCCCCCAATTGCCCTCCCCTGCTGGCCTGATCTTGCCCCTAACTGCCCCCCTGCCCCTGGCCTGATTGCCCCTAACCCCCTGCTGGCCTGATCTCGCCCCCAACTGCCCTCCCCTGCTGGCCTGCTCTCACCTCCAACTGCCTCTGCCTTGTACCACACCACCATGGCTTTGTCAGGAAGAAAGTCAGATGTCCGGAAGATGGCTGGTTGACCTGGTCTAATTAGCATGTTACCCTTTTATTAGTATAGATAGATTATATAAGATAGGATTGCTTAAATGGAGGGGGAACGCCTTTTTCAGCAGGAGGAGATGCTCTTGGCAGACAAAAACACTGATAGCCAGCCATATGCACTATACTGCCAAAGCGGTCATTAAAAAATTGAACTGCTTTCTACACCTTACCCCAAACAGCTGTTGCCTTTCAGCTCCCACAGTAGGTTCTGCCTTCGCAGTTCACCCAGATTAGGTTCTGATTGGTTGGTTTCTATGCCAGTCAGCATCAAAAGCTCCTCCTCCTAGGCAGCCATTGGCTCCTGGCACTTCACCCAGATTTGGTTCTGATTGGTCGGTTTCTATGCCAGTCAGTGTCTCAGGGCCTATCTCTGGGCCTGATCAAAGAGGTGGGGCTGATCAGCAGCCCCGTGGAGGCCTGGAGAGAAACAGAGTTGAGGCTGCTGGTGAAGCCCGGAGAGAAAGAGAGAGGCAACGCTTGATCAACAGCTGCCACTGAGGCTGCAAATCAGACCCTGCCTCTCTCTCCCCAGGCCTCTCTCCAGGCCTAATCTGCAGCCCCCTCCACAGTCAGTGCTAGGTTGCTGCCCTGGCACCAGCTGCAGTCAGTGCTGCACCACCATGGCAACCCAGCACTGACTTCCAGTGTTAGGTCGAGCCTTCGGTCGTTATGGACTCTGGCTCTTTATATATATAGATGAGATCAGTGTTTCTCAGTGGAATACTGTTGGCATTTGAGATAGTACAAATCTTTATCTGTGCATTGTAGCATGTTTAGCATCCCTGGCTCCTGCCTCCTGATTAGCAGTAGGGCTCTTTTAGTCATTGTGACAAACAAAAATGGCTCCACACTTCTCCAAACTATCCCTGGCATAGTACTGCCTTCAGTTGAGAATCACTGAATTAGATCAGCAACTTTCTTACAATAGCTTTTTACCATTTAACAGAATTTTAATTCTTAGATTTAGAAAGGTTAAGGATGAACTTTTTTTTTTTTGCTTTTCAACATTACATGCTTAGTCATCTTTGATTCTAATTTGTTCTGATTTATTAAACAACTAGAGGTTCAGCCACGCGAGAAGGTGCCCTGCCTCCCGCCGTGTGAGGAGGCACCCTGTGGGGGGCCGGGACCGACGCCTGACCCACCTAGTGCAGGCCGGCGGCAGTGTTGTGTCCGCTGGGGTGGGGGCATGCTCTGAGCACTCCCCTGGCCGTCATGTTGTGTCTGCTGGGGTGGGGGCAGGCGCTCCTGTGTGTTGCGTCTACGCTCTGGCCTGCCCCCAGCCCCAGCCTCTCCGTGTGTTGTGTCTCTGCTCTGGCCCGCCCCCAGCCCCAGCTTCCCCATGGCCACTGGGGTAGGGGTCGCATGGGGTCCCCTCCCGCCCATCTGCGCGTGCACCTCCTCCTGAGCGGTCGTGATGCAGCCCTCTCCTGAATGGTCCTGATGCTTGGCTAATTAGCATATTCCCTGTGTGTGTGTGTGTGTGTGTGTGTGTGTGTGTGTGTGTGTGTGTGTGTGTATAGAGAGAGAGAGATGTTATGTCAATAATCAGCCTAAATATTTTATTCTTAAAGCAGTAGTGTTCAGACTGCTCTAAGAGCTATTAGGTATTCAGACTTAGAGCTCTTAAGTATTTGGAAAGATACCTTAGGCCACAAAGAAGATGGTATTGGGATAGGAGAAATGGACAGGATTCTCCAGCAGTTTCCTTTTACTTGTCCATCCTTTCAGGCAAGGAAGAGTTTTGTTATCTTACGTTATGTCTTCTTCCCTCTGTCTTAACAGGAACAAATAATTAAAAATAAGAAACATGGTCAAACATTTCCAAAACTATTCTGACATAATTTTTAGATCACTAGATAGTATAAGAAGTATAGTATTTATTGTAAATATTTTTAGGCAAATAGATTTTCAGCAATTGACTGTATGGATGAACTTCTCAGATTCATGAGAGGAATCACCTCTTTTTCAAAGGACCAACCAGTTCCGAGGAAAATTAAATCACTTAATAGGCCATTTGAACTAAAATGATACATTTGATGAGAATTCTTTTTTTCTGTTATACTTAAACAATCCTTCCTAAACCTATTCATATTTGTTTCCATTGCAAACTTAATGATTTTATTAATGGCTTAATTTAATATGGTTTTTACTGTAAACTCTATTAAAATCATGGTATCTTTTGGAATGCCCAAGTTATTCAAACGAAGTTTTGCATTATCTTGATTCGTTGTGGGTTTTCCTTTTGTTGCACACTCTGAAGTGCAATGGAAAAGTACCTTCTATCCTCCTCTCCCCCTAAATAAGTAGTAGCCATTTTCTAAATTCAAAACATTTACTCTTGGTGATTTCCACATTGTGACTTAGGGAATTCTGGTTATCCTCCTTAGTTCATGGTAGGTGCTTAGATTCTGGGATTGTTAATATGACTTTTTCAAGATGTGTAAGTATACAATAAAATGTATACTATTTAGGCAGTGGAATAATTGTCTATTATAGATCAGAAAGGGAGAAAAACATCTAAAGATTAACATATTTTATAAGAGTTGATAGAGCAGTAAAATGAAGTAAGCTCAATAGACAATATTTTTTCTAGGAAGATTACTTGCTAGAGATATTTAGCTGACCATATAGAATATGATTAATCTAGTGCATCGTGTGTGTGTGTGTGTGTGTGTGTGTGTATGTACATACACTTTTATTTGGATTCTTTGGTACTATGATTTTATTTTTTGGTAATTAATTACTTTTTTAAATTATTGGAAAATACAAAGAAAATGTCTTTATAGACCCATTGCTCTATCTCTATATTTTACGCATTTCCTAATAAAGTTTGAGAGAATATACTTACAGAGGCACGGGTTAGTGTGTAGTTTACTGAAATAAGGCTAATGAGAATTTAGGCAGAGTGGTCAGCAAAGAATTAGTAAACTTGGATTCATAATTAGAAAAACTAGTCTTTAACAGCTGGAGCCAATTGCAGCACCAGGGAGAGCTCCAAGTGTGTTCTTTGTTCTGATGGTGTTATTTTAATGATAGAGGGCCTTTGTCCTGTGTACTTTAACAGGTTAAACAAGAGCAGCTCCCCTGAGGGTCATAGATTTTTCTTCCTCATTTGGTCAGAGCCTTCAGTTTTACTGTCTGAGGTTAGAAAACAAAGTGCAGCTTATTTAGTAATGAAACATATATTATGTGGTCTGTTAAAACTGATTCTGAAAGGGAATTCCATAATATTCTGCCTAGTTAGCTATTATTTTTGTCTTGAGTAATTTAGCATGATAATATTTGCCCTGTCTTTTCTCAGCTCTCCAGAAGTCTTTTTATCACAAGTGCCATTCTTTTTCCTATTTCAGCTTGAAGCTTAACTTTCTTGTAATTTTACACTCCTGTCCTTTTTTCTTGGTGTTTCTATATTTTATTAAGTTTTAAAACCAGGAAGAATTCTTAGATTATTTAAGAAATATAAGTAAATGTTATCTTTTATAATACACACATATATGAAATAAATCCACACACATATGAAGGGTATATTTTAGTATCAGGATATTACATCACATCTTGTGGACCCTACATGTGCCAGTAACAAAGTTATATCTAGAACCCTCATGGTATAAAGGATAATATATTTCTACTCACTGTACAACCACCTCAAATGCAGTCACTAATTTCTAGCTAACCATAATACTTGCAGTCTCTAGGTAACCCTTTTTTTTTTTTTTTTTGGTAATGAACTTTCATATTCTCAATATTTTCTTAGAGCACTCTGCTTTCTTCTTCCCCAGTCTTCTTTTTCTTCTTTCCTATGCCTTTACTCCCACTTCCTCTTTTATACTACCTAATTTATTTCCTCTTGGTCCATTTTCTTTATCATGTATCTCCTCTTTGCTCTCTCTTCTCTTCTCTCTTTTCCTCTCCCCTTTAAATTCTTCCTATTCCCCTTTCTGTCCGTCCTATCCACTTCCTGTCCACCCCAATTTTTTTCCTTCCAATTTAAACTACAATCTCTCTTTCTCCAGATAATACTGCTACTACCTAGGTACCATCTCAAGAAATGATCACATTCTCCTTCTCTAAAAAAGCTGTTTTAAAGTTTTGTCACTTTGCTGAAATTCCGCAATTCCCACTCCTACCTTCTGTACTCTTTTTAGATATTCTTCTGATATACTAAGAGAATAGAAACTGTCATATATGATTTTTTTTCTTAATTTAAATTCTTTATTGTTTAAAGTATTACATAAGTTTCCTTTTTCCCTCATTGACCTCTCCCTGGCCGTCCCCACACTCCAGCACATGCCCTCACCACCTCCCCACCCCACCCTCCCGCCCCCCACCCCCCACCCCCGTCTGTGTCCATTGGTTATGCTCATATGCATGTATACAAGTCCTTTGATTGATCTTACCCCCTCACCCCCCGCCTTCCCTCATAGGTTGGACATATATGATTTCTTGTTGCACTACTTTTCCTACCTTATCTATATCTTAACTTGTGAGTTTTTTTTATCATGCTAGACTCAGAAGGAATAACTTCTCTACCTATACTCTATATTTTCTTGATAAAATAAAACATAGTTACTGTAGAAAATTAGTAACTATAAATTTAAACAATTTTAAATCACATACTACTTACGCTAATTGCTGTCAACATTTTGTTATATGGCTTTAAGACTTTTATTTATATATATTTACTTATGAGATATATATTTTAAATAAATAGAATCATATTCTCCATTATATTTAAATTTTTTTATTATAATACTAGAGGCCAGGTGCATGAAATTCATGCACTCGGGGAGGGGGTGGGAGGTGTCCCTCAGCCCAGTCTGTGCCCTCTCACAGCCCAGGAGCCTCACGATCAATCGCCCCAAAGAGGTAGGCCCCACCCACCACAGCCCACCGATTGGTGGCCTTGGCCTCCTCTTTGGGGCTATCGTGGAGCCCCCCCATTGATCTGCCAGCTGGTGGCCTGGGCCTCCCTCTGCAGGGCGATCATGGGGCGATGGCTGGGCCCCTCACCAATCGCATTGCACCCGCCTTGGCTGGCCTGGCGCCAGTGGGTATCATAGCATGGTAATCCGGAAGGTTGTTGAGACGGTCGTTCTGCTGTTCAGTCGTTTGGTCGATTTGCATATTACACTTTTATTATTATAGATATCAAATATGCATGATGTTATTCAGTATTCTTTTGCAACATCTATTTTATGGGCTGCATAGAATTCTTTTGCATAAAACTTAGTATACCAGTTCTCTGATGGATAGTTACGTTGTTTTTCATCATATAAATGGCAGTGGACAGTTTTTTTGTTTTGTTGTTGGTTTGTAAATTATTGAGTATATCTTTGAATATATCTTTGGATAACTCGTTTATTTCCTTAGGGTAATGATTAGAGGAAAGATTTTTGAGATCAAATGAAAATCATTTTTTAATGCATATTGTCAAATTTCCCTCCAGAAAGGTTGTAGCAGTGTATTTCCTCATTTTTTACAAATTATATAATTTGCTCCTTTAAAAATATTGTAATATTGGTGCCTTTCACAATGACTTGAAATGCTCTAAAATCTAACATATATATGTATATACACATATATATGAAATATTTTTCCAGGTTGTTTTTTATCATTTAGTATTATGTTACTTTTTGCCATATACAATTTTTATACTTTTTATGAGGTAAATATATTACTCTTTCTTTGTGGGTGCTTCCTCTCATGCTGAGAAGGGCCTTCTCCTATTCTAATATCATAAATACATTAATGTGTATTTTCCAGATTACCCGGCATACTTAAAAAGATTAATGACAAACGAAGATTCTGACAGTAAAAATTTCATGGAAAATACTCATCCCATAAATAGTTCTTTTGCTTTTGCTTTCATGGGTGCAAATATTGCATCATCAGGAAATGGGCTATACTGTTTTAGAATACACGGACAAGTTTATCACCGTACTGAAACTTTACATCCTTTGGATGGTGTTTCTCGGAAGTTTGCTCTATATTTTGGATACAGCCGAAGCTACAAGTAAAAGATTAGCAATGCTCAGAAAGACTCATGAGCAACATCAACAACCTCATGCATGAAATAAATGAATTAACAAAATTGTAGAAGATGCTACATGAGGTAGAAAAGGAAGCCCAATCTGAAGCAGCAGCAAAAGGTATTGCTCCCACAGAAGTAACAATGGCAATTTAAATACGATCGTAACAGTGACCCAGGTAGATATAATTCTCCCCATGAAACAGAGGTTGCTGTCATATTCAGAAACAATGATGGAGAACCTCCTTTTGAAAGGGACTTGCTCATTCATTGTAACCAGATCCCAATAATCCAAATGCCACTAAAATGAAACAAATCAATATCCTGTTTCCTACATTAGATGCAATGACATATCCTATTCGTTTTCAACATGGTGAAAAAGGCTAGGGAACAGATATTGCATTAAGACTCAGAGACAACAGTGTAATCGACAATAATTCTAGACAAAATGTAAGGACACAAGTCACACAAATGCAACATTATGGATTTCATCTCTCTGTGCGGGACATGTTCAATCCTATTTTATTTATTTATTTTTTAATTAAATCTTTGTCCCTTAGATTCTTACAGTTGTTCCTCTTTTTTCCCCCCATAGCTCCACTCCACCCGGTTCCCACCCCACCCTTGCACTTACCCCCCTCCCCCCCACTGTCCTCATCCATAGGTGTACAATTTTTGTCCAGTCTCTTCCTGCACCCCCTCCCATACCCCTTCCCCCCCCCCCCGAGAATAGTCAGTCCACTCCCTTTCTATGCCCCTGATTCTATTACATTCACCAGTTTATTCTGTTCATCAGATTATTTATTCACTTGATTTTTAGATTCACTTGTTGATAGATGTGTATTTGTTGTTTATAATTTGTATCTTTACCTTTTTTTTCTTCTTCCTCTTCTTAAAGGATACCTTTCAGCATTTCATATAATACTGGTTTGATGGTGATGAACTCCTTTAGGTTTTTCTTATCTGTGAAGCTCTTTATCTGACCTTCAATTCTGAATGATAGCTTTGCTGGATAAAGTAATCTTGGTTGTAGGTTCTTGGCATTCATCACTTTGAATATTTCTTTCCACTCCCTTCTGGCCTGCATAGTTTCTGTTGAGAAATCAGCTGACAGTCGTATGAGTACTCCCTTGTAGGTAACTGACTTTTTTTCTCTTGCTGCTTTTAACATTCTCTCTTTGTCTTTTGCTCCTGGCATTTTAATTATGATGTGTCTTGGTGTGGTCCTCTTTGGATTCCTTTTGTTTGGGGTTCTCTGCGCTTCCTGGACTTGTAAGTCTATTTCTTTCACCAGGTAGGGGAAGTTTTCTGTCATTATTTCTTCAAATAGGTTTTCAATATCTTGCTCTCTCTCTTCTTCTGGCACCCCCATAATTCGGATGTTGGTACGCTTGAAGTTGTCCCAGAGGCTCCTAACACTATTTTCATATTTTTGAATTCTTTTTTCTTTTTTCTTTTCCGGTTGGGTGTTTTTTGCTTCTTCATATTTCAAATCTTTGACTTGATTCTTGCGATCCTCTAGTCTGCTGTTGGAACTCTGTATAATATTGTTTATTTCAGTCAGTGTATGCTTAATTTCTAGTTGGTCCTTGTTCATATCCTCGAGGGTCTCACTAGATTTCTTGAGGGTCTCACGAAATTTATCGGCGGTTTCTAGAAAATTCTTGAAAAACCTTAAAAGTGTGGTTTTGAACTCTATATCCAGTCGTTTGCTTTCCTCCATTTCTGTCATTTGTGACCTGTTTCTTTGTCTCCGCATTTTAGCTGCTTCCCTGTGTTGATAGAGTGGCTTTGTGTGCTAGGTGTCCTATAGGGCCCAGTGGCTCAGCCTCCCCAATTACCTGAGGTGGAAACTCTTGGTGCACCCCTCTGTGGGCTTGGTGCACAGTCTTGTTGTATTTAAGCCTTGATTGTTGTAGGTATCACTGGGAGGAATTGATCCCCGGGCCAATTGGCTGTGAGAATCAGCTGTGTTTACAGTGGGAGAACTTCTGTGCTGGAGACACCCTTCTGGGGCAAGACTTGTTTCAGTGGGGCTTTGGTGCTCACTGAGTCTACCCCCTGAGTGTGTCCCTTATGGATCTGAGGAGTTGTAATCTGGATGGTCCCATTCTGACCGCTGGGTACACTGGCTCTTGGATCTCTAAGGTGGTGCTAATTTAGCCTCTGCCTGAGGCTACCCAGCAGGAGCTATGGAGAGATTTGCAGATTTCTCTTCTTTGTTTGGGGTTTGGAGGTGCCCAGATGAGGCCCAGCTGTGAAGCAATGCAAGCTGCTGTGGGTCCTGGGGCCTTCTTTTGGAAGTTCTGGGTCTGTCTGGCCCAGCTGCAGTTTATTAGGTAATTTTCAGATTGCAAAGGGCCAGGCCTTTCATATGCAAAAGCCTCTGCTGCAGCTTGGGTGGGGTGGGGTCTCAGGGAATCAACAGGGTGGAGCAAACAGCTATGGCTGATCCTCAGTCCTACCCTAAGGGCCCCGCGTCTCAGTGTCCCTCGGTAATCGCTGCAAGCACCTCTGAGAGAAAGCCGCCCTTGAGTTCCAACCGATGCCAGACAGTCCAGTTTCTCCCCGTATGAGTCTGGGTCCCCAGAGACTCGCCCGGAACTGGAGTTCAGAGCAGTTGGGAGCTTGAGACTCCCTCCCGATTGAAAAAGACAACTGCGTCCTCAGTTGCCAGCCCTTTCCACATGAGCCTCTGTAGCTCTGCACTTTACTTTCGCACCTCCTCTGAGTCTCAGTGTGCTTTTCTCTTTCCTTCTAGTTGTAGAATTTCCACTCAGCCAGCCTTCCTGTGGTTCTGGATGATGTCCGTTTTGTCTTTTAGTTGTATGTTTGAAGTGGTTGTGCGAGGCAGCAATTTCCGGTGTTTACCTATGCTGCCATCTTGGTTTCTCTCAATCCTATTTTGAATGCAGGAAAATTAACAGTTTATTGTGGATTCATATTCAAAAATGAAGTCCAATCAGATAAATTTCATCAATGCAAACAAATCTAAGTTGAGAGTTGAAAAACATAGTGGTTTGATGGACTATCTCAAATCTGTATCTGAAAATGACAGTGTGCCGATTGGTAAATTATAATACTTCCATCATCTTTTGAGGGTAGTCCCAGAAATATGCAGCAGCGATATCAGGATGCTATGGCAATTGTAACGAAGTATGGCAAGCCCGATTTATTCATAACCATGACATGAAACCCCAAATGGGCAGATATTGCAAACAATTTACAACACTGGCAAAAAGTTGAAAACAGACCTGATTTGGTAGCCCGAGTTTTTAATATTAAGCTAAATGCTCTTTTAAATGATATCTGTAAATTCCATTTATTTGGCAAAGTAATAGCTAAAATTCATGTCATTGAATTTCAGAAACGCAGACTGCCTAATGCTCACATCCTCTAATTAATTCCTTTTCAATGTGCACGAATTTCATGCACCAGGCCATTGGTGTAATTATATTTCTAAAAATGGGAAATCACAGACATATTCCCCAATATATAACTTAAATATAGTTAGATAGAAATACACAAAAGGAAATTTTTGATAGGATAATACAAGTGAAATTTAAAATTTTATTATTAGCCAAATATAAAGCTTTTGTGATTTAAAAATAAGTATATTATTAGTTTCATTGTTTGACTTCCCCCATGAGAATGTTAGCCCTATTTGGATGGAATATTTGTCTGTGCTCAAGACAAATACCTAACAAATGTCTATATTTCAACATCTAGAATGATGCCAGATGCACAGCGAATGCTTAATAAGTATTTGATGAATTACTGACTGCATACTATTTTATGAGAGCAGTAAGCTTTAAATTAAAAAAAAAGTTGTCTCTTTGTTTATTTATTTATTTATTTACTTACTTATTTTCACCCAAGGATATTTTTTCCATTGGTTTTTAGAAAGAGTGGAAGGGAGGGACAGAGGTGGGAGAGGGATGAGGGAGAGAAACATTGATATGAGAGTGATACAGTGATTGGTTGCCTCTCTAACGGGCCCTAACTGGAGCGGAGGATTGAAACTTGCAATCTAGGTATGTGCACTTGTCCCGGAATCAAACCCGAGACCTTTTAATCCATGGGCCCACACTCTAATTACTGAGTCAACTGGGCAGGGCAAAATTGTCAGTTTATTTATTTATTTATTTTTAAAATATATTTTATTGATCTTTTACAGAGAGGAAGGGAGAGAGATAGAGAGTCAGAAACATCGATGAGAGAGAAACACCGATCAGCTGCCTCCTGCACATCTCCCACTGGGGATGTGCCCGCAACCAAGGCACACGCCCTTGACCGGAATCGAACCTGGGACCCTTCAGTCCGCAGGCCGATGCTCTATCCACTGAGCCAAACCGGTTTCGGTAAAAATTGTCAGTTTAATAGTTTGTCATACATTGATTCAAAAGTGTTTCTATATTCAGTTTATTTTGGTATTTGCTTTTCTGTTGTGGAAGAATGAAATGTGGATGAAAATGAAACAATTGCATCATTGTGTATTCTTAATAAACATGATCTTCCCTTTTTAAATTAGTTTTTAGAGAGAGAGGAAGGGGGAGGGAGAAAGAAAGTAATATCCATGTGAGAGGAAAACATGGATCAGCTTCCTCCTAAATGCCCCCTACCGAGGTTTGAGCCCACAACCTGGGCATGTGCCCTGACTAGGAATAGGACCAACACCCTTTCAGTACATGCTCGATGACATCCAACCAACTGAGCCACACTGGCCAGGGCATGATCCTCCTTTTTTCAGTTCCTTTTGTCAGTATGCAATTGTTTTTCTGTTGAAATTTAAAATACTTTTCATGTTGCCTGAGATCAGTTTTTCTTGCAAATTTTGGGACACTGTCACGTTTTTACATTTTTTAGAAAAGATTCATATCAATTTCTGAGCAAGTATTGATAATGATAGATAAGGATAAATGCAAGTCTCTTCATATATCCTCCAATATCAGTAAAGATCAACAAGAACAACAAATAAAACTACAAAATCCATACCCTCAAGAAAGCTAGAAGACAGAATGTTACAAATTCTAAAGTTTCCTGTAAGTGAAAAAAATAAGCACCAAATCCCAGAAGAGATATCTACCTCTCCTGACACAATCATTTATAGACAACAAGGAAAGTTCTGAAAAACTGTGGAGGAAACTAGGATTGTTCTAAAATCACCATCAGAAAGAGAAGCTACACCATAAATACAAAAGAGTCTTGGTTTATCAGAGCACTGGTTATGTATGAGTCGTGGGCTTAAAAGTTCTAATTTTTCTAATTTCAACTATCTGGAAAAATATTTTTTTCTGATGGAGAAGAAAGTTAAAGACAAGGAAAGGTACCTTTCGGAGATTGGCTGGTGAAGGAAAAAGAAGCAAAAGGGGAAAATGTAAGGTCTAACGATATAAAATAATAACTCCTCCCTCCAAATTTGAGAACACACAGTGCCCCTCCTTACCATTGCCACCAAGAAATAGTCATCCATTAAAGAAATTATACTTGCTACACTAACAAAAGAGGAGGCTCTTAAAACAGAAATCTTTTGAACCACCCCAAATTCAAAGTCACAATTTATCAATTCTTCCTAAATTTATGGAAAGCTACCATAAGAAGAAATCAAATATCTCAGCAAATGAAACCCTCCTCCACAAAAGAAAACAACCAAAAAAGCAGAAGAAAACGATAACTCATCTTCAGATTTGAAACAATCTAAAACAAGCATTTAGAGATAAGAAAAACCAACTAGAATTATAATTTTTAAAACTAAAGAAATTATCTCTAAAAGAAAAAAACCCTCACAAAATTAGAATGAAATCTAGGATGAAATGGAGAATTGACTGAACCCCCAAAAAAGAGACAAAGACAAAGATCATCTTAGACATATATTCTAAATTTTAAGATGCCCAAGGGGGAGTGGACGCGACTAAAAATTTACAGAAGGGCATTGAAGAAAGGCAAAAATATAATCATAGAAAGTGAAAATGAATTAAAGAAGTAAAGGGTGGAGCTGCAAGAAGGTATGGGGGATAAATGGTGATGAAAAAATAAAGTAAAACAGGTAAAAGAAGGTGGTTGAGATGGAAATGAGACAAAAAAATTCAACATGTATAATAAAATTACAAAACTAAGCAACAGGAACAGAAATATTTAAAACTATAATTAACTTTTTTTTTTTTTTCAAAAAAAAGAAACCCACATCTACATATTGAAAGGACTGTAGGATACTCGGGGATATTGATATTAAGCAGTCAGTTTTGAGTCATATCCTTGTAAAATTGTTAGACTTTAAAGTTAAAGAAAAAATTCTGAGAGCCTCCAGTGGGGTAAAAAGACCAAAGAACCTACAGGGCTTGAGAATTATATTGCCACAGACTTCTAAATAGAAACATACAAAGCAAAGTAACAATGGAGCAGTGTTTTCAAGAAACTATAGGGAAAAAGAATGTGAGCCAAGAATTTTACATACAGGATGGAGCAAAAGTAGGTTTATAATTGTGAATATGGGAAATATGGAATTCATTCTTGTATTATTTTCCATATGAACAACCGTAAACCTATTTTTGTCCTACTCTGTAAAACTGTTTTTCAAATATCAATAATAGAAAAGGACTTAAACATGCGAAACTCGGAATACTATACACATGAATTGAGGAAGCTACTAGAGCAGTGGTTGCCAACCTTTTGGATCTCACGGACCACCACCACTGGTTGGCGTCTGCTGCTCCAAAGGTTTCCTTAAATCAGTGGTTGCCAACCTTTCGGATCTCACAGACCACCAGTGGTCTGCAGACCACTGGTTGGTGATTGCTATACTAGAGCATGATCTTTATCCAACTATTAATTGAGTAATAAAACATCAAAGGATTTATAATGAGTATTAAATATATTTAACTGTAGATCTAAGACTGAAATATAGGTGGCAACAAAAGACAAAGACAAAGATCATCTTAGACATATATTCTAAATTTTAAGATGCTCAAGGGGGAGTGGACGCGACTAAAAATTTACAGAAGGGCATTGAAGAAAGGCAAAAATATAATCATAGAAAGTGAAAATGAATTAAAGAAGTAAAGGGTGGAGCTGCAAGAAGGTATGGGGGATAAATGGTGATAATAAGAATTCTATATAATAAAACCCTAATATGCACATCAACTGTTCGGTGGAACGACTGGCAGAATGACTGGTTGCTATGATGTGCACTGATCACCAGGGGCAGACGCTCAATGCAGGAGCTGTTACCGACTGGAGGCAGCTCCTTTGTTGAGTGTCTGCCCCCTGAGAGGGAGATGACTGGCGGCGGCGATCGGGGGGCGGGGCTGGCCAGCAGCGACGCTAGGCCGCCACCAAGGCAGGTGCCAGCGGGGCCCCCCA
>NW_005871139.1:572437-580978 GCF_000147115.1 Myotis lucifugus
TTAGATTTAAAAATTAAAACCTGGCAAGGCTACTCTACACTGAAAAACAGGATGATGCAGCGATGACATGCATGGCCTCTGGCTTGCACATTTTGTGGTCAGCCCTGATTCTGACACTTATCTGTGTGACAAAGCCAATTACTTAACTTCTCTCTGCTTCAGTTTTTCCACCCATAAGATGGAGAAAATGGTACTACTGCCTCAGAAGGATCGTGTTATGTACTACTTTTTATAAT
The DNA here is from genome assembly GCF_000147115.1 of Myotis lucifugus. Taxonomy (NCBI): domain Eukaryota; kingdom Metazoa; phylum Chordata; class Mammalia; order Chiroptera; family Vespertilionidae; genus Myotis; species Myotis lucifugus. The sequence goes on from NW_005871139.1 coordinate 572,674, forward strand.
CAGGGACAAAAAAATGTAGTTGCCCATACAAGAGCAAGATGCCTTTCACCTGTATGAAAAGTATGGTCACTGGTGCATGCAGCGTCCCAGATTGCGAGAGGGATGTCCAACTGCCAGTTTAGGCCCGACATCCCCCAAGGGGTCCCGGATTGTGAGAGGGCACAGGACAGGCTGAGGAACCCCCTCTCTCGCCTCCCCTACCCCTCCGTTCACAAATTTCATGCACCGGGCCTCTAGTAATATATAAAGCTTACATATTCTTGCAAAGTATAAATAATCTATATTTTAAAGAGTTAATATGCAAATTAGGCCAGGACTCCATAACAGGTCACAACCAGACAGGAGGAGGTTGCGCGCGCAGGTGAGTCCTGGAGCGGAGAGGAGACAGAGGCAGGGGACCTGCCTGAGCCGTCGTGGTGGCTCGGGTGGCCCCGGAGCGGACACAGGCAGGGGGGCCAGGGGACGCTGCAAGTAAGGCGCGGGTCCCGGCCCTCCGCGGCACCAGTCTGGCCTCCCATGGCACTGATCCGGCCTGACTCCCGCAGCAGCCGGTGCTGCGCGAGTCAGGCGCAGGTCCCGGCTCCCTGGGCGCCATCCAGCCTGACTCCCAGGGCAGCCAGCCCTGCACGAGACAGGCTTGGGTCCTGGCCCCCTGTGGAGCGCCTCCTCACATGGTGGACTGACTCCCGGCCGCCTGTGGCACCATCCGGCCTGACTCCCACAGCGGCCAGTGCTGCACGGGTTAGGTGCGGGTCCCGGACCCCTGTGGAGTGCCTCCTCACATGGTGGGAGGCGGGGAACCTTCTTGCTGGGCCTCTAGTCTATCTACACTAATAAAAGAGAAACATGGTAATTAGCGTACGACCGCTACCCTTCCCATTGGCTAATCAGCATATCCTTATGCAAATTAACTGTCAGCCAAGATGGTGGCCGGCAGCCATGCACTGAAGCGAACAGGGAGGCTTGCTTGCTCTGGTAACAGCGGACTCCAACGTTCCCCGCCTGACTTGCCGGCCTCTCAGCTGCAACTCTAAGTAACTATGTTGCAAATATAGAAGCTAAACAAAACCCCAGAAACCTGCTTTATTCAGCCGGGATTCAGCCAGCCGGACCGCAACATTGTATCAAATACAGAAGGTAAAGGCCAGAAACCTGCTTTCAGCAGCGAGGCCTCAGAGCTAAAGCTGGCCCAGAATAGAAAAAAAGAAAAAGAAAAAAAGGAGCAGTTGGGAGCTTCAGTCACCCACCAGCCTGAAAACGGCCCTCAGCCCCTCACCCAGACTGGCCAGGCACCCCAGTGGGGACCCCCACCCTGATCCAGGACACCAGCCAGCCCCCACCCATGCACCAGGCCTCTATTCTATATAGTAAAAGGGTAATATGCCTCCTGGCACCGGGATCAGCGGAGCAGCGAGGCTCCCGGCACTGGGATCAGCGTGACAGGGAGCAGCGAGGCTCCCGGCACTGGGATCAGCGTGACAGGGAGCAGCGCCCAAACCCCCTGATGGCCCTTCGGCTCTGTGAGTGACAGGGGGCGGGGCCACAACCTCCCTATCCGCCCTGCTCTGTTCCTGACAGGGGAAGGCGCCCCAACCCCCTGATCAGCCCTGCTCTGTGCCTGATAGTGGGGAGCTCCCCAATCCCCTGATCGCCCTGCGGCTCTCTGTTTGACAGGGTGCGGCGCACCAACCCCCTGATCGGCCCTGCTCTGTGTGACAGGGTGCGGCGCCCCAACCTCCCCACCCCCCCGTCCCCACGGGCCCTGCTCTGTGTGTGACAGGGTAGAGCCATAACCTCTCCATCGGCCCTGCCCTGAGTGTGACAGTGGCGGCGCCCCAACCCCCTGATCTGCCCTGCTCTGTGTGTGACAGGGGGCGGTGCCCCAACTCCCCTATTGGCCCTACTCTGTGAGTGATAGGGGGGAGCTCCTCAGCCCCCTGATCAGCCCTGCTCTGTGCATGACAGGGGGGAGCTCCCCAACCCCCTGATCGACCCTGCTCTGTGTGTGACAGGGTACTGAGCCCCCACCCCCCTGATGGGCCCTGCTCTGTGAGTGACAGGGGGCAGCGCCCCAACCCCCTGATGGGCCCTGCTCTGTGAGTGACAGGGGGCAGCGCCCCAACCCCCTGATTGGCCCTGCTCTGTGAGTGACAGGGGGCAGCGCCCCAACCCCCTGATGGGCCCTGCTCTGTGAGTGACAGGGGGCAGCGCCCCAACCCCCCAATCGGCCCTACCCTGAGCGTGACTGAGGGTGGCATCGCAACCTCCCGATCTGCCCTGCTCTGTGCATGACGGGGTGGCGCCCCAACTCCCCAATCGGCCCTGCTCTGAGCCTGACCAGGGGCTGCACCTAGGGATTGGGCGTGCCCTCTGCCACCCGGGAGCAGGCCTAAGCCAGCAGGTCATTATCTCCCGAGGGTCCCCGACTGCGAGAGGGCACAGGCCGGGCTGGGGGACCCCCCCCCCCTCCCGAGTGCACAAATTTTTGTGCACCGGGCCTCTAGTATATATATAAAACGCTATTATGCAAATAGACTGAACAGCAGAGCAGCCGATCGCTATGACATGTGCTGACCACCAGGGGTTGTGTGGGGGACCTGGCATAGGTTCGCCATCACTGGTGTAGAGTAATCTTTTTTGTTGGTCCTTGCAGTTCATCGCTTTGTATATTTCTTGCCACTCCCTCTGGCCTGCAAAATTTCTGTTGAGAAATCAGCTGACAGTTATGGGCACTCCTTTGTAGGTAACTAACTGCTTTTCTCTTCCCGCTTTTAAGATTAGTAACTTACCAAGATTGCCAGCTCTTTTAAGTACTCTTTAATAAGATAGCCATTCAGTCTCTGTGGTACAAAATATTTTTTAGTCACTTCACATCTCATTATGAAATATGTATTTCAAAGACTTTGATTTTATATAATTGACAATATTGAAATTATCCTGTAGTATTTTGGTACTTCTGTCTTCAACTGCTTTGCTATATTACTCTGTCTGTTAATGATGCAGTCAAGGTTTTCTCATGTCTAAACTTACTTTATAGCCTTCTCTCCCCTCACTTTACCTCTTATGCTCCCCCCACTCCTCATTCTCTTTCTTCTCCCTCTATCCCCTCCTCCACGGCTTTCCGTTTCCAGTTACAAGCATGCACTGTGTCATTGTGGCTTTAAGTAGAATTAACATATTTTTCTGAAAAATCTTTTTTGTAAAAAAGCCATTTGTGCCTTGGTGTGGCTCAGTTAGTTAAACATAGTCCCATGCACTGAAAGATCACCAGTTGGATTTCTAGTCAAGGCTAATAGCCAGGTTGCAGATTTGATCCCCAGTCAGGATGCATGCAGGAAACAACTAATCGATGTTTTTCTCTGTTTCTCTCCCTCTCCCTTCCTCTCTCTAAAACCAATAAAAATATATTTTTTTAAAAATAAAAGCCTTCTGCTTATGAGAATTTATCTGCTCTGGTACATCTTTCCTTTAATGACTCACTAAAAAGTAGTTCTTCATGAATTAAATTTTTGAAAGAGAATCTGTCTAGTAAATACTCTAAACCTGGATATCTTAGAAACATCCGTACTTGAGTTCAGCTATATAAAAAACCTCCCATGTAGTGTAATGTGCTTGAATCCTTGTTTCTTCAACTTCTTAGTGTGTGTTTTTTTTAATCATTTGCCAACAGTATTTTGTTTTCTTGGCATATTTCCCATGTATTAGCCACTTTTATCATGAGAAAATGAAATGTTTCCCCAGTGATCAGAAGTTAGCCATTGAAAGACTCCTGTAAATATTTATCAATACACTTACTTGAAATAATCTATATCTTTACACTTTATGAAGTTTTGATTAAGTTTCAATGCCTTAAAAAATTCTGATGAGAAAATAGAGGTTTGTCTTCACATTCCAGATGTTTAGATCTTACATATCTTCACTAACAATCAGTATAGCATTAGCTTAGGACAAGGTTCCTCATCAGCTTCAGGGCATGTAAATTTACAATTCAGATAATTTGGTAATTTAGAAATATTTTGGTCTACTACTTTCATATCTAATACCATTGCCATTGTTGTTACTTCATAGTATTGTTGATAAAGAGTTTAGGTGAGAAATGTAAGCTCTGCCATTTTCCTGTTTATTTTTGCTTGCATTATTCACACTGTGGTTTCTATGAAGGAATTTATTTAAAATTTTTATCATTTCTGTGAAGGATACTTGAGTTAAATAAGATGTTATCTTTAAATCCACTAAAGCTGGACATCCACTAACAGCCATGGTATCTAATGAATTATTAAGGTTCCACTGGTCAAAAGTTAATGGATGAATGAGAATTCCACTGTTAGCCCTTTCACATTGTCTCACCTATGACTCCCTGATATTTTGAGTGAGGGAGGAGGCAGTGTCAATCCATAAATGTCTTTTCCTATTGGAGTATCTTTTGTGTGTCCCCAGTTTGAAGGTTATTCCTCTACAGAAGCAAGAACCCTGGATTAAGTTGAGGTGTAATGTTTTGAGAAAGCCTATATTGGTAAACGAGATAGATTGGGAATTCTTTGTTATGCATGGCAAAACAAGGGGGCCATAGGGCAGATCCAAAAGTAGAAATATTCTGTAATTCTTTATTATAAATTAATTTCTTTCAGTTAGGCATGAATACTTCATTTTATTAAATAACCATGACTAAATAACCTTTGACATCCTTTGTTTAGATAAAATCATTATTTTCTTCAATCTGCAGGTGAGTTTAATATTATGAAATTTTCAATACTGAACTCTCATTGGATTTCTGCAATAAAATCTTCAGTCTTTTGGATGTGTGTTTAAGATATATATCAATAGGTTGTTTTTTCTAGTATTATGTAATGTTTTTTAACTGCAATTTTAATGAAATTTATCAGTTTTGCTAGATTTGTTTTTAGGGGGCTTCTAATATTTTCTGTAATTGGAAACATTTTACATAGTAGTGGAAATGTCTGGGGTTTTTTTTTTTTTGAAAGTTTAAGATGACTCACTATTTATTTTTCTGTTTTTAAAATTTTTTACATTATCAAATATACTTACAACAAAAGCTTAATACATACAAGCTTACACCAAAATAAGAAAAAATAAAACTCTGCTAATACCTTTGAAGCCCTTTATGTTTCTTTTTTTAAAATTATCATCTGAAGACATGCTTATTGATTTTAGAGAGATAAACATCTATATGAGAGAGAAATATTAATCGGTTGTCTTCCTGTACACACCGTGACCTGGAATCAAACCTCCAAGCACTCTGTGTATGGGACAGCACTCTAACCAACTGAGCCACAACAGCCGGGTTTTTTTTTGTTTTGTTTTGTTTTTAATTGCATGCTTATTTTCTAGGTGATAATTATTATCTAGCTTTTCTTTGTGTTTTTACTACAACCTTGCCTATTAATAAACATCTTTAAATTTGTTTTGCTTGTTTTTGAGATATATATATATATATATATATATATATATATATATATATATGGAATCATAATGTATTTTTTTGAAATGATTTTTTTCACTTAAGTTTGTTATTGATTGCCCTTTGTTATTATTCCATATTAGTTTATTTTTTCACTGCCATATAATATTTCATTGCATGAATATGCCCCAGTGTTTTATTTATGCTATCATTTATGAATATGCCAGTTGTTTTCAGTTTTATAGAGTATACTAGAGGCCTGGTGCATGAAAATTCATGCACTGGAGGGGGAGTCCCTAAGTTCTGGCCTGCCCCCTTTCACAGTCTGGGAGCCCTCAGGGGCGGGAGATGACCCAGCCATCAGGGGAAGGCGACACGCCCATCACACCTCTGCTGCTGCCACTGCCAGCAGTGCAAGCCTTGGCTGGCCCTGGTTACCTGAGCCTCGGCTGATCCTGGGCGGCTGGGCAGCTGACATCCGAGGCTTGCCTGTGCGTCAGGCCAGCCCTGGGCGGCTGAGGAGCTGAGAGCGGTCCCGCTGCACCTTGCGCCTGCCACCCTCCCCCCCAATGGGGCTGAAAGGACTGGGGGATTCCGGCGGGGCTGAGGGGACTGGGCACCGCCATCTTGTAGCTATGGGCGCCACTGTCTTTGTGCTGATGTGACGGTCAATTTGCATATTCCCTCTTTATTAGATAGGGTGCATAAGAGTATAATTGCTACATCAAAGGGCATTCTTGTTTTTTTCCTTTTCTTTGCCTATTATGTACATTAATATTTTTATTTCCCTATATTGATTTGGAAAGTAATTATCCAAAATTTAATTTTGCTGTTAAGCATGAAAAAAATTAGCAACATTGCCAACAATAAATTTTCCTTAATATTAACTATGAGAAGAAACCATTTTGTTATGCTTTCTGTATAAAGAACACAGTATACAGTTTTAATTCTTCTTACTACTACTGCCTTCTCCTTTGTTTTTGTGGAAAAGTTCTTGAACTTCATATCAGGAGTATCATTTTCAAACTAATAATTTTACATTTTCATTACATTCTCCTTTTGTAATTACCAATGACATTTGCATTCTCTTTTGTAATATAACAGTTATGGTTGAGACTAATGTCTTGAGTTTAAATGGTCTCTGTGCACATCATCAATTATCTGTTTTAATCATTCCTTAATAAGTACCAATTAGAATACTTATTTGACTGTTGTTGTTTTTTCTAGAGAGCTGTATGGCTTTATATCTTCTAAGTCATTACATATCTGAAAGTGAATTTCTGTTTTCTTATTTGAGCAACATGATTGGGTATGGATTTCTAATCAAAGGAAATAACTTTTCTCTTCAAAAGTCTGATATTTGTTTATTATCATCTAGCAATTAAGTTTGAAGTGAAGTCAAGCCTAGTTCATCTGTTCTATGTAACTTACGGATAGTAGGGGCGGTTCTGCCTACTTTCTATTTTAGAAAAAATTTTTGAGTTGTAATGAGAGAATGTGCCTTATATAATAGTTAATCTTAATATATTGCTATTTTCTGTGTGAATTGACAAAATGATCAGTAAAAGAAAATCATTGTATGTCTAATAAATTAATCTTATTGGTGATTATATTCAAATTGTCTATAACCTAATTTGTTTTGTGTCTTCTTAATCTGTCATACAACTAGAGGTTAAAATTTCCCACATTCATAACAGTGTTACCGATATTATTTGATGCTATTTTGAATGTACTCTTTCCTCCACTCCTGATTATTTTAGTCACACTTACGCTTTCTATTTTTTTAAAAAATATATTTTTATTGATTTCAGAGAAGGAGGGAGATACAGAAACATCAATGATGAGAGAGAATCATCGATCAGCTGCCTCCTGTATGCCCCACACTGGGGATTGAGCCTGAAACCTGGGAATGTGCCCTGACCAGGAATTGAACCATGATCTCCAGGTTCATAGGTTGATGCTCAATCACTGAACTGCACCTGGGCAGGCTGTGTTTATTTATTAAGAGGGACAAGAGGTCAGAACTGGATGTGAAAACCTTAGTTGAACTAAGAAAGATTGAGTCTCAGTTGGAAATATTTACTTATGACAATGAGAACAAGTACTGGCCCTCAAGCCAGGTAAATAAAAATTTCACAAATCATAACAATCTGAATAAACAAACCATAAATTTCTGGGGATTAGAATTATGTAAAGAATCTGCTTGAAGGAATAAGGTTAGAATGTTCCAAGGGACCAGAAGTCATATATTTTTAAAACTTTATGAAAATTTGAATTATAAAGTTTTTATGTATATAATGTATTCTCTTTATTGAGTGTACTAGAGGCCCGATGCACGAAATTCATGCACGGGTAGGGTCCCTATGCCTGGCCAGCAATCAGGGCTGATCTGTGGGGTGACCGGAGGGATGATCTTGGCGGGGGCCCGTTAGCACCCACCTTGGCCGACCTGGTGCCGCCTGCCCACTAGCCCCGTCCCCCACCGCGGGGTGATGGAGGGGGCTCCCCGCTGGCACCCACCTTGGCTGGCCTGGGGTCTGTGGGCTGTGGGCAGCTTCTGTGTTGAGTATCTGCCCCCTGGTGGTCAGTGCATGTCATAGTGACTGGTCGTTCTGCCATTTAGTTGATTTGCATATTAGGCTTTTATTATATAGGACTAGAGGCCCGGTGCACAAAAATTTGTGCACTCGGGGGGAAGGGGGGGGTCCCCCAGCCCGGCCTGTGCCCTCTCGCAGTCTGGGACCCCTCGGGAGATAACGACCTGCTGGCTTAGGCCTGCTCCCGGGTGGCAGAGGGCACGCCCAATCCCTAGGTGCAACCCCTGGTCAGGCTCAGAGCAGGGCCGATTGGGGAGTTGGGCGCCGCTCCCCTGTCATGCACAGAGCA
>NW_005871139.1:582143-583659 GCF_000147115.1 Myotis lucifugus
TACATAGATTGGGGTACCTCCTGCATGGTGCTCTGACTGGGGGGGGGGATCAAGCCTGCAACCTAGGTACATGCCCTTGACCAGAATCAAATCTGGGACCCTTCAGGCCATAGCAAATGCTCTATATCCTCTCAGCCAAACCAGCTAGGGCTTGGTCTTTCTTTACTAGGAATATTTTCTCTCTCAGCTGTAATAAAAAACACAAATTTTAAATCTACTGTGTTCAATTATAAGTAACAGATTTATAAAGAACATTGTAAAAATATTATTAGTGTAAGATTTTGATTTTAAAATTCTGTATTTCATTGTTGTTTTTGTTATGTTTGGCTAAAACTTATTTAAAAAGGATTATCTTTAGTTTGTTTTTAACCATTGCACAGTGAGTTCAATTCTGAAAAACCATACTCTCTAAAATACATCTGTCAATAATATTGCCTGAATGACTTCATGTGATCCTTCATTTACAGAAAATGGGTTACATAATTTTTGAGCAGCTATTTTTGTCTAAATTTATATACTGATACCTGCATTAGGAATTAAAAAAGAGGAGGCCTGATTTATTTACCTATTTAAGTCTACACTGGAGAGAGAATGTCTCTTTTTAATCATCCTTTTGGTTTATCTTTTTGGGCTGTAAATGCTATTTGCTGGAGGACATCACCAGGATCAGGGTGAAATGTGTGCAGCTGCATACTCTCCTCAATGCTCAAGGGTTGTATCTGTGTGTATGTCCCTGCTTTAGTATGCTGTAGCTCTAAAAGTAAACAAAAGTGTTAGATTCATTGGCTGTCAAGCTGTCAGCTAGGAAAAGAATTCCTTCTTCTAATTGAATTTATATGGAGAATTTGGAAGGAATGAAAGGGTGGTTTAATTTTTCCCTAGGTTTTAAAGATGTGATTTATTGTACCTTGTAAAACTAAAAGGGGAAAATGGGGAATGGTAATTATTTTCCATGTCATTAGTTTTTATATTTGTAAAGTTCTAGCTTCCACTCATCCTACCTTGAAAGTTTAGATTTGGTATTAAAACCAAAATAATACTTCTGAGGTTATCCTATGTGTTTGTTGATATACTCCTCCCTCATCTCAGATGTCTGTAATTTAAAAAAAAAAAAGATCTGGGACATTAAAATAGCTACTAATGGACTTATTACCTGCCTGGATTAGGAATGGTAGAAGGGTAGATCTGTAAAATAACCACATCTATAACTTTTCTATGATAAATATAAGAAATCGTATTAATCAACTTATTTGTGAAGTATAGTAACAACTTTGTTACAGTGTTGTCTTTGACAGAGAGGTATGGCCAGTTGTTTGTTTCCCCATTTTAAAATTTTACTTGAGCCCTAGCTGGTTTGGCTCAGTGGATAGAGTGTCAGCCTGCAGACTGAAGGGTCCCAGGTTTGGTTCTAGTCAAGGGCACATGTGCGGGTTGCAGGCTTGATCATCAGTAGGGGGCATGCAGGAGGCAGCCAATCAATAATTCACTATCAGTGATATTTCTATCTCTCCCTCTC
>NW_005871139.1:583759-725820 GCF_000147115.1 Myotis lucifugus
CTTTCTGGAATAAATTAAAAATAATAAAATAAAATAAAATTTACTTGAGAACTTAATTATAAATTGGTAGGTGATGATAAATTGTGAATTTGGAAATTTAATTCTAATTAATATTAGGAAGATTGGTCATTACTCAGAAATGGTAATACAGTAGGAGATATGAGAACTATCTCATAAATTTGTCAAAATGTATTAGGCATAAGAATTTTTTTTTAACAAGTTAAAAATTTTTTTTTTATTAATTTCAGAGAGGAAGACAGGGAGAGATAGAAACATCAATGATGAGAGAGAATCATTGATTGGCTGCCTCCTGCACACCCCTTTCTGGGGATGGAGCCCTAAACCTGGGCATGTGCCCTTGACTGCAATTGAATCTGGGACCCTTCAGTCTTCAGGCCAACGTTCTAACCACTCAACAAAACCAGCCAGGGGTAGGCACATGAAGTTTGGATGTGAAGTTGGCTGTACGGCTGTTTAAAATGAGCATTCCATTTCCAAAAACCTCTTCAGAGAAGAAGTGCACAGATTGAGCTTATTTCTGCATAATAGCAAAAACCAAAACAATAGTTAAATGTATCTCTAGAGACCAATTAAATTATGATATATCAATACATCTAAGTATTATACAGCTGTTTAAAAAGACTAAACTGGTACTGTATGTATTAACATGCTTAGCTTTCTAATATATGTTAAATAAAAATATGCACAGCCCTGGGCTGGTGGTTCAGTTGGTTGGAGTGCCATCCCATGCACTAAAAGGCTGTTGGTTTGATTCTGGTGAGGGCACATAACCTAGATTATAAGTTTGATCCCCAGTCGGGGTGTTTCCAGGAGGCAACTAATCAGTGTTTCTCTCTCCCTCTCCCTTCCTCTCTCTAAAATAAATTTTAAAAAACCCCACACTTTTGGAATCACTGAATTGAGTTTGTCTGCAGTATTATTGTTGAAGTGGTTATTCAACAATATAAGAGTTTTGTAGTATGCTAATATTTATTAAAAATTTAGGGCCTCTAGAAAAGGAAAAACATATATAAGGTAGGAGTTCAAAAGTAAGATGTATATCTATTTTTAAATCTCTACTGTGCTGTTTTTCTATTTCAGTTACCTAGAAAAGTACGAGAAAGTTCATCATTTTGGGGAGGATGATGATGAAGTACCACCAGGCAATCCAAAGCCACAGCTTCCTATTGGTGCAATTCCATCTTCCTACAATTACCAGCAACACAGTGTATCAGGTAAATTGGAAATTGACAGGGCATAGGTCCACAGTTTTGAATTAGGAAAATAAATAATATCCAATGACTTAATCCCTTAATTAAAGACTTAATATAACGTTCAAAGATCAACATCTAATTGGTATCAAGGCCTTTCTATCATAGGATTCATGAGGTTTTTAGTTGTAGCATTTTCCAGACTTACAAATACGTTTACTTTAAAAAAAATTATTTTATTGTTGAGAGTATTACAGATATCCTCCATTATCCTCCTTTGCCCCTCTCTTTTCATCCCCCCATACCTATCTCCCCCCCTCCACCCCCCCTACCAAAAGGCGGATACTTTTAAGTGAAGTTTTTCTCTTACTTCTTTGGCTAATAATCAGTTTAACCTTAATAGTTACTAACATGAGAAGAGAAAGATTCAGTTAGGATTAGAGAAGTCAAGAATACTTAGATAGCATCTACTAGATTTACTACAATTATTGAAATTTCCAGCACCAGAATTCCTCAGAAATGTTCCTAACTATTCAACTATTTTCCTGGTGTGGTACCAGTAATAAGATTTTCTTTTTATATTTAAGTCATTCTTGTAATAGTTATAGAGGAATCTGCAGCTAAAAAGAACAGTACTCAAGTTGGAAATAATCAGGTTGGAGTCTAATAATAAAGAGGTTCCTGAGGCAGAGTAGATGGAGGTTCTAGTGTTTAGTGAGTTTGGAGGTTGGGAATGTGATACCTAGGAAGAAAGCTCTGAAGAGATAAACATGTCTTCTTTAATTACCAACATTTGGCCTAAAAAAGAGGAGATAATGTCTTTTACAGGGGTATATTCTTTATAAAATATAAAATGATCTGATATTTATTATTCTTTGTTGGTGCTAGTCCCAATTTCTTATAGGTAATCCTTAAACTCATTTGTGCTTTTTATTGTTTATTTTTATAACAGGGTTTTATTTTTTATAGAAGCAACATCATACAATAACTTCCTTTTTAAACTTTATAATGTATCATGGACACCCCTCCCTCTAATTTATCCTTTTTAATAGTTGTGTATTCCATAGTAAAGATGTACGTTTCTTTTTTTACTTTATTTTTGACACTTTATTTGTACTTTTCAAATTTTATTTTCTATTATTATCTATTTTCAAAGTTTCTTCCATGTTGAATTTGACTCCCTTTTTCTCCTCCAATCAGTAAAAACTGAAGAAACAATCTGTGATCTCCTTTAGAAGAGGCTTCATATATGAGATGGTTTTATATAATTGGGGTAGATGGTGATGAATGCAAACCAAACCTACCTTCATTTTTTTTTCAGCTTTTTACAGGCCTTTAATTTATAACCTCTCTTTGACTCCATAGAAAAGCCAATTTAAAAATTAAGACATCTTTTAATTAGGACAGATCATTAAGCAAGACCATCTGTATTTGATTCAAAGAACCTTTGATTATACCATTGTTCCATATTTTACCCTAATCTCAGAAATGCGTCAATATGTATGTTAAAGTAACTATTAATTTTTCACTGTCAATGGTATACAACCCAAATTTGTCTACATTTATTATTTCAAGACCTAAAAAAAATGTCTCAGAAGTAACGAGGTAGGCCCTATGGAAAGGAACAAAAAGCCATCTTTGCATGCCTGCACAACAGCACCTTTCCAAGACAACGGAGAAACAAACATCTAAAGAGATTTAAAGAAAAAAACAATTAAAATATTTATACTTAAACAATCTGTCTTTCAAGCATGAGGGCAAAGAAAGCGATCCTTTGATATGTATTGTCTCAGAAAGTCTAGCTTCATTTTTAATGAGTAGTCATTACCTGAAGAACCAAAATTAAAGAACATTTTAAGTCACCATGTAGAAGATCTTGCTAATAGTTTAGCTGAAAATAAAATGGGGTGACTTGTTAGGTGATGTTTCCTGATCCTAACAAGGGTTAGTGGCCATTAATTATCTTATTCAGGGATATTATAGAGGTATTCTTATATTGAAAGAATCATTGTGCTAATGACTTTTAAGACCATTTTCAGCTTCATGACTCTGTGGTTCCTATATTATAAGTAACTAGTGGCCCGGTGCACGAAATTCATGCGGGGGGGGGGGGGTCCCTCAGCCTGGCCTGCACCCTTTCCAATCTGGGACCCCTTGGGGGATGTCCGACTGCCGGTTTAGTCCCTCTCACAATCCGGGACTGCTGGCTCCTAACCGTTCACCTGCCTGCCAGCCTGCTCGCCCCCAACTGCCCCTCCACCAGCCTTCTCACCCCCAGCTGCCCCAACTTGCTGGCCTGATTGTCCTCAACTGTCCCCCCTGCCAGCAAGCTTGCCCCAAACTGCCCCTCCTGCTGGCCTGATCACGCCCAACTGCCCCCCACTGCCAGCCTGCTTGCCCCCAATTGCTGCCCCTGCTGGCCTGCTTGCCCCCAACTGACACCCCCCTGCCGGCCTGATCACCCCCAACTGCCCTCCCCTCCTGGCCTGATAGCCCCTAACTTCCCCTTCCTCGGCCCTGCCACTATGGCTTTGTCTGGGCAGCGGCCACGGAGCCGGCTGGGGCGACCAAGGAAGCCAAGCCGGCTGGAGAGGAAGCCAAGCCTCCTGCGCCCGCTGTCCAGCCGGCTGGGGCAACCAAGGAAGCCAAGCCTCCTGCGCCCGCTCTTTGGCCGGCTTGGCTCCGTGGCTCTGGCCAGCACCGCCATCTTTGTCGTGTCAATTTTCATATTCCCTCCTTATTGGCAGTGGGTGCTGCCATCTTTGTCTAGAAGTGATGGTTAATTTGCATATTACTCTTTTATTAGATAGGATAGCATTACTGTCCATTATTGTAGCTTAAAAAGAGTTTGATGTTTGCTGTTACAGATCCTTAAACTGATCCACTTATGTGTTTGATGTTGTTTAAAGAGAATTTTTTTCTGGATCTGGTTCTCTTTCCTCCTCTAATTAAAACAGATTTACTTCAAGAAACAAGATGGAAAATATTTCTGGTATTTCACAAGTCTAATGGAAATTATCCATGGAGCTATACAAGTTAAGGGAATGACAGAATTGCTTAACCGGGTGTTATAACTTCTTTCTGATATGCTGTCATATGTCGGTTGTTGTTTTTTAAGGATAATCTTAGCAGTTATGTAACATATATTGCATGCTTGATAAAATCAGGATTGGGAACTCATGAAAGGAAAGACACTAGGAATTAGGAATTGCTGGTGAATATCCAACTATAATATTTTAATTTAAACTGAAAAATTGTAGTGTTTGAGGGCAGCATTTATGAATTTTAAGGTGCTTTTTATTTTTCTAGAAGGAGCCATAGCAACATTATGACAGTGTTCTAAAAATTAACATGATTATCACTATGCAAAATAAATTATTCATTGATGATTCTTTTGAAATATCATTAAGAAAAATAAAGTGTGTGTGTGTGTGTGTGTGTGTGTGTATGTTTTAAATAAACACCCAAACACCCAAACAGAATTACATAGTGTTAGATTAAGAGCTTTTAGGAAATTTTAGTTAAAACCTATAAAAGAGTTGGGTTTACATCTTTGATTATACAGCCTTTCTCTCCTTGTAGGTAAGTGTATTTATCTAGAGATACTTATTGTTGATATTAAAAAAAAACTATTCTAAAACAATATTTTGAATAATAGATTTTGATTGGCAGTCACCTCCAGGGTATTTGGTATAAAGTGTAGTTCTATTTATAATTTTCATAATTGAGAGAATAAATGGAATACTGTACATTGATATGGGACCAAATTTTCCTTTAAGGATAATGGTTACCTTAGCCCAATGACTTTAAATGACAAAAAATATTGAGAAGATTTTGCTTTGAACTTTAGGGTTATTCAACTTTGGCATCAGTACATGTGGTTGTATCATTTATTTGCATCGTTTTTCTTGTCATAAACACCTAATCCTTTGGCTTTCCTCTTTCTCTATCCTCCCCTCCTCCCTGCCCCTTGGTATTGATTTCAATACCGTCTGTTCTGCAGAACTGTAGAGTAAAATTATTAAGGATGTTTTGTTCATCTTTTCTTACATTTTTTAAAATTAAAATTCAATTTTTTAAATTAAAATAAAATTGTTTCTTTGCAATGTCTTTAGTAGAAAAATTATGGAAGGCAAAACTGAAAAATAAAAAAATTGAAATTAATAGAACTATAGAATTTCAGAGCTAACCTTGATTTTAGTGATTATTTAATCCAATCCAGTTATTTTGATAAAAAAAGACCAAGTACCCTGTCCATTTACATTTTTGGTATTTAAATTTCAGAAAGTTTCATACTGGAAGATTTAGTTTTTTTAGTTCTATAAGTTGTACTTGAGCAAAAATTTTCCCTTAATTGTCTCATATTCTAACAGACATTTGCACTACAACAATCACTGTCCTATGAATGGAAAGAAAGCTCTCTAGGAACAATTCTCCTTTTCCTCTAACCTGAAAACAAAGAGTTGTGGTTGCCTAATATTAAGTTTGTCAGCCATGATCCATTTGTATAAACTTTGAGTCAAGAATCCTATATAATAAAATCCTAATATGCAAATTGTCCTCTCGACCAGGAGTTCTGCTGGGAGTTCGACTGGGTGACCCGGAGTTTGACCGCTCGCTATGATGTGCGCTGACCACCAGGGGGCGGTGCAGAACATGGTGTACGTCGGCGATGTGGCGCTGGCAGCAGGTGGCAGTGGTATCTCTGCCGCGCTTCGGTCGCTGGCCAGGCCTAGGGACTGCACCTGTGCACGAATTTCGTGCACCGTGCCTCTAGTGTTGAAAATAATTTCCAATCCCATTTTGAGTGTAAAACTGTAGCTGTTTGATCATATCTCCTTGGGTAGAGAAAGGGGAGGTTCTTCAAATCTTATAAGCATTTTTTCCTACATTATCTTAGGAATCATTACCAAGCCTGATATAATTAAAGGACTGTTCATAATTATTTATTTATTTGTGTTGTTTCTAATTTTTTAAATTTTTAAATATTTTGGTATTTTTTTGTTTTGATTGGAGGTGTCTTTGGCAAAGTTATTCAGGTAAGGATGTATTGAATTGAGTATCTGATGTCACAGACAGAACAATTCTAAGATCTTATTGAAAGCACTTAAAACTTGACAGACAATAAATGTAGGTTCCAAATTTTTTTCTGTTGAAGAGATTTGTTTAAAGGTTTCATGGAATCTAAAAACTCTTGCTGAGACTTGGGTTCTTATAATCAGTTACCATATGTAATATAGAAATATCAAAATCTATTCCTTTTTCACAGAAGTTTTGTTAGTTTTTTTCACAGGTATTTATTTTCTGGTATTTATGAAATACTTGATTTCAAGACTAGAGGCTCGGTGCACGAAATTTGTGCATGGGGTGGGGGGAGGGGTCCCTCAGCCTGGCCTGCACCCTCTTCCATCCGGAATCCCTCTCGCAATCCGGAACCACTGGCTCCTAACCACTCGCCTGCCTGCCTGCCTCATCGCCCCTAACTGCCTCTGCTTGCCAGCCTGATCGCCTCCTAACTGGTCCCCTGCCAGCCTGATCACCCCCTAACTGCTCCCATGTCCACCTGGTCACCCCCTAATTGCCCCCCAGCCAACCTGGTCACCCCCTAACTGCCCCTGTCAGCCTGGTTGCCCCTTAACTGTCCCCCTACTGGCCTGGTCACCCCCTAAGTGCCCTGTAGGCCTGGTTGCCCCCTAACTGCCCCCCTGCTGGCCTGGTAACCCCCTAACTGCCCCCCTGCCAACCTGGCCACCCCCTAACTGCTCCTGCTGGCCTGGTCACCCCCTAACTGTCCTGTTGGCGGGCGCCCCTTAATGCCCCCCTGCTGGCCTGGTAACCCCCTAACTGCCCCCCTGCCAACCTGGTCACCCCCTAACTGCCCCTGCCCGGCCTGGGTCACCCCTTAAACTGCCCCTGTTGGCGTGGTCGCCCCTTAACTGTCCCCCTGCCAGCCCGGTCACCCCCTACCTGCCCCTGCCGGCCTGGTCACCCCTTAACTGCCCCCCTGCCGGCCTGGTTGTCCCCTAACTGCCCCCCTGCTGGCCTGGTCACCCCCTAACTGCCCCCCTGCTGGCCTGGTCACCCCCTAACTGCCCCTGTCAGCCTGGTTGCCGTCTAACTGCCCCCCTGTCAGCCTGGTTGCTGTCTAACTGCCCCCCTGTCAGCCTGGTCGCTCCCTAACTGCTCCCCTGACAGCATGATCACCCCTAACCACCTCTGCCTCGGCCCCCACCACTGTGGCTTTGTCTGTAAGGACGTCCGGAAGATGTCCGGTCTAATTAGCATATTACCCTTTTATTAGTATAGATTATTAAAATGAACAGCATGTTATTGTTCAACCTTAAATATGGTAAAGAATCTGTTCATAGTCATTTATAACTATATTGTGGGATTTCTTCACTATTATATTATTGGAGAAATTCTTAGAATATTTTAGAATTGAAGAGGTGTCTCCTCAAATGTCTATATTGGAAAATAAAGAAATTTCTTTACCTACATGATTTTCTTCAGTGACATGTTGTGGCAATGCATCCCTACTTTGTATTCTAGTTTTTTCTTAATCCATGTTTCTGAAATGTTTTATCTAGAATCACTTTAACTTGTCTTTTTGCCTCTTCCCATTAAACTAGTTATATCTTATTAGAGACCTGGTGCACGGATTCATGCACTGGTGGGGTCCCTCAGCCTAGCCTGCACCCTCTCGCAATCCGGGACCCCTTGGGGGATGTCAGACTGCGGGTATCTAGCTGAAACCGGCAGTCTGACCATCCCCCGAGGATGAAGTAGTGGTGAAGTGGCAGGTGTCCGGGGAGAAGCCCAAGCCTGAGGTGGGCGCCACGCTGCTCCCACTCATCCCAGCCCTACTGCGCCTGCTGCCACTGCTGCTCGGATTAGCTCAGTGATCGGCGCTCCCTCTGTGGGAGCTCACTGACCTCCTGGGGGCAGCTCCTGCATTGAGCGTCTGCCCCCTGGTAGTTGGTGCGCATCATAATGATAGGTCTACTGGTTGAAAGGTTGACCCGTTGCTTAGGCTTTTCTATATATAGACTAGGGGCCCAATGCAAAAAATCATGCAAGGTCCTTGTCCCTGGCCCCCGCCTGCAGCTACCGTGGCCGGAGGCCTCTGCTGCCTCTGCCTCAGCTCCCACCCGCTGCGGCTTTGTCCAGAAGTATGTCTGGTCTAATTAGCATATTACGCTTTTATTATTATAGATATGAAAAATATACTTGGGGTAGATGTCTCAGGACATAGCTTTCAAGGCCTAAACTGCCCCAATTAAGAGTCAGTATTTCTAGAAATATAACATCTTCTTATATATTATGATTAAACATTCTGTAACCCCATCTTCCCTACCTTCAAAATCCCAAAATTGTTTTAAATTAATTCCCTTGCGGAAAATTTTAGTTACCTTGGGTTAGGAAAAAATGTTTAGGACATATGAAGTGTAAAGGTGAAAATGTATAAATCAGACTTCATAAAAGTAAAACTTGTACTCTGAAGATACTGTTAAGAAAATGAAAAGACAAGCCATTATCTGGGAAAAATATTTACAAAACAAATAAGATAAGTGACTCATCAGAATATTTAAAACTGACAATATCAAGTGCTGACAAGGATGCAGAGCAACAGGAACTCTCCACATTGGTGGTAGAAAGGCAAGATGTTAGAGCCAGCATACACTTTTGTATGACTCAGCAACCTAAGAGAAATAAATTTGAAAAAGTCTGCATAAGGTCCTGTATGTGAATGTTTATAGCAATCCTATATAATAAAAGCATAGTATGCAAATTGTCCCCTCGACCGGAGTTCTTCTGGGGCCGGCTGGGGGAAGGTGGCAGGGGAAGAGAGGGAGTACCCAGCCAGCAGCTGGCAGCCACTAGGGACCCTACCAGTGCATGAATTTTATGCACTGGGCCTCTAATTGTATTCCTAAGTGCCAAAAACTGGACAGAGTACAAATGTTCCTCATCTGGGGAATGGATAAACAGATTTTGTTAACCCATACTATAACAGTAAAAAGGCACAAACTACTGACATACAAATCAACATGGCCATTAACCTCAAAAGCATCTTGCTAAATAAAAGAAATCAGGCCTAGCCAGTTTGGCTCAGTGGATAGAGCGTCGGCCTGCGGACCAAAGGGTCTGGGTTTGATTCCGATCAAGTGCACATACCTCGGTTGCAGGCTTCTTCGGGCCCGGGCATGTGCAGGAGACAACCAGTCGATGTGTTTTTCTCACATTGATATTTATATTTCTTTCTCTCTTTCCCTCTCTCCCACTCTCTCTAAAAATTAATGGAAAAAATATCCTTGGGTGAGGATTAAAACAAAAATAAATCAGACACACTTACTGTATGATTCCATTTATTTGGCATTCTGAAATAAAGTTATAGGAACAGAAAGGAGATTAGTGATTGTGAGTAGAAAGCATAAGGGATTTGACTACAAAGGAGCTTTTAAAGAAACTTTTTGGGTGATGGAATTACTATATCTTCATTGTGGTTGTGGTTAAAAGACTGTATTTATCAAAATTCATAACTATAGAACTAAAAGTTATGAATTTTACTTTGTTAATTATATCATAATAAATCTAACTTTAAAAGGGAATAATTCTGCCCTGGCCTGTGTTTCTCAATGGTTAGGAAGTTGGCCCACACACCGAAGGGTTGTGGGTTCGATTCCTGGTCAAGGGCACGTAACTGGATTGCAGGTTCAATCCCTGACCCCATTGAGAGGTAACCAATCGATGTATCTCTCATGTGGATGTGTCTCTCCTCTTCCCTCCCTCCCTTCCATTCTCTCTCTCTAAAAAAAAAAAAAAAAAAAATCAATGGAAAAAATATCCTCAGGTGACGATTTACAAAAAAGGAATAATTCTACAATTAGGTAAAGAAGATAGGCAGTGTGTGTAAAATCATGATATTGTTAAAAATTTTAAAGGAACCAGTCCACTAGCTTTATAGTATACTTATATAAAAATCAGAATAAGTCCTTCGAAATGCAAGTTTATAAAAAGTGTAGACCAATTAAAATAACAACACAATAATAATTTGATAGTCATATCCAAGAGGGCATGTACATTTTTTCTATTTTAATACTTTCTGAAGAATATAATTTTAATTTAGGAAGTTTACAAAATTGAACTCTTAAAAAAAGTTGAATTCTTTAATTCACTTAATTTATATTAAAAACACACACAACAAGCTCCTATCTTTTATTCAGAGGATATTAACAACAATGGTTTCTATTCCTTGATAAACATAAGGTGTTTTTGTTTTTATCTTTGTTAGATTATCTTCGTCAAAGTTATGGGCTATCTATGGACTTCAATTCGCCAAATGATTATAACAAATTGGTGCTTTCACTGTTATCTGGACTCCCAAATGAAGTGGATTTTGCTATTAATGTATGCACTCTTCTGTCAAATGAAAGCAAACATGTCATGCAACTTGAAAAAGACCCTAAAATCATCACTTTATTACTTGCTAATGCTGGGGTGTTTGACGACAGTAAGTTTTAAGCCGAACACATTGAATGATCATTCTATAAAGGTGTTATAGGTTTTGTTTTTAAGTTATTTAAGGAGAAAAGTACTTTTTATTAGTCAATATAATAACATTTTTTATTTGTTTTATTTAAATGTATTTAAAATAATGAATGTTTGCATTTTTAACTAAACAGTTTAGATCAGTGCATTTAAAAATTTGCTGCCTAAATAATCAACATAGGATTTATCAAATATTTCATATCCTTTATACTTGTAATGTTTACAGAGGTATAGGTTTTTATAAATCAAGTTTTTTATTTTCTGTGAAATTAATCTCTTACTAAATCTAGGTTTTCTTCAGACCAAATAGTTCAGTTCTCTACTTGTAGTGTAATAGTTTAATAGAGATTAAGAAAATATCTTTTGAAATCTTTTCTTGCTCATAGTTTTTCTTTTTAAAATATCCATGTTAGCTGAATGTTATTAATACAAATATTTATTTGCTCCTCAACCCTCCTACCCCAACACCATTGTAACTTCTTTTTCCAGAAGTATATGCTATTAAAAGGTAAAGTATTCACTTACGATGAAATTATTTTATATAGGAAATATATATATATATGGCACAATCGACACAGCCTGAGAATTTCTTGTAATACTTTATAGATTCAAGATTTTTTAAATCTATAAATAGCAACATGTTTGCAAATTTCTTTCTTTTTCTGTGATTTGATTTGTGTCAAGTATACTTTCAAACATAAATTTATAGGGATCATCTAAGTAGGATTCCTTAATTTGACATGTACTTATTTTATATGAAGGCAATTTCGAAATTAGCTTAAACAATAGTGGGAATTAGTTTCTTACTTTTTCTGAAACGATTCTTATTCTTGGTTACATGGGGAAGGGACAGAGATCAGTACTTCTCAGTTTATATCTTAATTTTTAAGATCTAAATTTGGTGATTTCCATCTCAATTTTATGTTCTTTGATTCCTAATATTTTCTTTATTTTTTAAATTTTATTTTTCAATTACAGTTTGCATTCAGTATTATTTTTAATTAGTTATTTTGGTATTTTAAAGATATAACGTTCAGCGTTTAATATTGAATGAAGTTTAAAATTGTTCCACCTTAAAATGAAGTTTTTAGAAAGAATATTCTCAAACCAGAATAATCTTTTTTTGAAGTCTTATCATTTAATCACTGAATAAGGATTAAACATGTATATTTGATAGAAGTAATGTTAACAGTTTTGGTTCACTGAAGTATGATATTTTTTAGACCCAATTTATCTTACATTCTTTAAGCATTTTTATTTACCTAAAACAATAAATTATTCAGTGTAGCAATTTAAAACATTAATAATGTAGAAAATGCAATTTAGGAAGGTCAGAAGTTTAGCATTCCAGAGTACAGAGACTTTTTGAAGTCCCCATACTTAAAACACTGTTTTAACATTATGAAAATGATTTATTTGAATTTGAGAATTATGGGTATATTTGATTTGGTTAGGGTTTTGAGAGGTTTTGATTTTTTTTTTAGGGCATGGAATTTTAATTGAGCGATAAATATATTGCCACTTTGAAAATGTGGAATGTTGATACACTTTGTGTTTGAAGACATATAATAAAAGTAACAAAAAATTAATTTTCCATCTAATATTTGTTTTCATAATTTGAAATACTATTTCAAAAGAGATTACTATGACTTTCTATCATTTACTATGAAACAGTTTTTAGTGAACAAGAAATCTTAAAATGTGTTTTTACCGTTTTTCTACACCTACCTATTATTAAGGAATTAAGTGATAAAAATAATTCCATGCTATTGAATATACTATTCTTTTAGCTTTAGGATCCTTTTCTACTGTATTTGGAGAAGAATGGAAGGAGAAGACTGATAGAGATTTTGTTAAGGTAATTTTGAATACATTTTTAAAAAGATTGAATCACTGTATTCATGTAGCCAAGGGCCAATATCATGTATATGTCATTTATTTACATGATACTACCTATACATTAATCTTTATCGTAATACATAGAGATATCTACTTAAAAGTTGTGATTAAGTTTCATAAAGTGCTTTTAGAATAGCTAATAAACGGAAATAAAGTTCTTATTCTAATAAACATTGATTTCTGAAAATGATAAATCTGTAATAAAACAATAAATCTGAGGAAACCCAGATTCTGAGCAGCAGTGTAATTTCCTAATGGCTGTTTTTCAGTTTGTTTAATGACTCTTTAGCTGTGTCTAATATTCCACTTGACTCATCTTTTAAGTTTTATTTTAGTGATTGTTTTAATTTCTAGAAATTCATTTTGTAATTTTCCAAAGTAGCCCTTTAATGTTTTTAATAATTTTAATTTATATATATTCAAAGTATATTAAAAAGATAAAATTTATTAATATATCAATTACATATAATATGTAAACAATATATATTATATATAAATTGTAAATTACACACACAGACATGTACATCTGATAAATCTGATATCTAAGCCTCTTGCAACTCTTTCTACTCTACTTTTGTGTTTTATAATGTTGGTTTATAAATTTCAGCAGACCTGTTTATGTGGGATTTTTTTTTTTACAGGTTAAACGGAGAGTTTATTTCTCCACTTCTGTATTGCATTTGCCAAAAACTGAAAAGAAATACTGATCAGAATGACTTTATATTAGTTTCTTTAGTGGAGCTTTCAAATAACTCTGATAGTAAAACAAAACTCATGCGGGTTCTAGAGCAGGCTAGTAGTGAAATATTTAGGGGATTGTTTTTTAACTCAAAGCTCAAGTAGAGACAATCTTTTTTATCTCCCTTCTTTTGAGGTTACTAGACTTTCACATTTCTCACATGATACGAAGTTGCATTTCAAATTCTCCACTTCACAAGCCGACACAAAGACCTGTCCTCACCCTACCCATTAAAATCTAAGCCTCTTGATTGTAGTTAAGCAGATAACTTTCTTTAACTCCAGAATATTGGTAATTAAGTATAAGATGTTCAAAATGTTTATTTACATATTTACATATGCAATCACAAAGGAGAGTGGGGCTGTCAGTATAATCACTAATCACATGAAATCAGAAAGACACAAATAAGTTAAGAATGATTAGATGATCATCTCTGTTGTATTTTTTTATTAATTTCTGCTATTTATATTATTTTTGATATGCTATGTTCTTTGGGTTTAATTTGCTACACAATTTCTAACTTCTTAATCTGGTGTTTACATCATTGATTTTTGTTTTTATTTTTTCTAATACATTTAAATCCATAAAATTCCCTATAAGCACACATTTAACTTTATTCTTTCCATTTTAATATTTCATCTTTAATTCTGCTTAAAATATCTTCTAATTACCATTATGCTTTACTCTTTGGTACATGAATTAGTTGAAGGGAATTTTCTTAATTTTCAAAAACATAGGACTTTTTAAAAGATATATTGATTCTTAGAGAGAGGGGGAAAGAAAAGGAGAGAGAAGGAGAAAAACATCAATGTGAGAGCAAAACATCATTTAGCTGCCTCCTGCATGCCCCAACTGGGGATGGAGCCCAAAACCGGGCATGTTCCCTGACTGGAAATCAAACCACCAACCCTTTAGTGCATGGGAGAATGCCCAACTAACTGAGCCACATTGGTCAGGGTCATATGAATTTTTTTTTTAGTTTTCTATTTCTTATTAATATCTAACTGAATTTCACTATAGTTATAGTTTTCTAGTCTATTGTACATACTGTAAAGTATATTTTTTTGCCTTTAAATCTACTTTTTTTTCCCTGTCTGATACCAGTATAACCATGTCTACTTTCATTTGGTAGGTGTTTATCTTTCTTTGTGTGTGTGTGTGTGTGTGTGTGTGTGTGTGTGTGTGTTTTAATTGATTTTTTAAAAAACTCTTTAATATTGAGAATATTACATATGTCTTCTTTTTCCTCCATTGACCTTTCCCTGCCCGCTTCTGTCCCCTTGCACAGGCCCTCACCTCCCTACTGTCTGTGTCCATTGGTTCTGCTTATATGCATACATAAAAGTCCTTTGGTTGATCTCCCCCACCACCACCACCACCACTTCCCCTGACCCACCCCTGTCTTCCCTCTGTTTGATGCTTCTATGTCTCTGGTTCTATTTTTGTTCATCAGTATGGAGTTTCCTCAAAAAATTAAAAATGAAACTCCCATTTGACCCAGTAATCTTACTTCTAGGAATATATCCCAAGAAATCAGAAACACCAATCAGAAAGAATATATGTACCCCTATGTTCATAGCAGCAACATTTACAATAGCTAGGACTTGGAAACAGCCTGAGTGCCCATCAGCAGATGAGTGGATTGAAAAACAGTGGTAAATCTACACAACGGAATACTATGCTGCTGTAAAAAAGAAAGAACTCTTACTATTTGCAACAGCACGGACAGACCTGGAGAGCATTATGCTTAATGAAATAAGCCAGTCGGGGAAAGATAAATATCACATGATCTCACCCATTTGTGGAATATAATGTTTTAATTGATTTTAAAGAGAGAGGAAGGGAGAGGGAGAGAGAGATAGAAACCTCAATCGGCTGCCTCCTGCATGCCCCCTACTGGGGATAGAACCCACAACCTGGGCATATGCCCCCACCTGAAATAGAACCTGTAACCAGTGAGCCACACCTGGTGGGCTCAACCTTTTTTTGTTTGTTATTAATTAAATCTTTATTGTTCAGATTATTACATTTGTTCCTCTTTTTTCCCCCCATAACTTCCCTCCACCCAGTTCCCACCCCACCCTCCTCCCTCACTCCCCACCCACTGTCCTCATCCATAGGTGCACCATTTTTGTCCAGTCTCTTCCCGCATCCCCCTCACCCCTTTCCCCCCAAGAATAGCCAGTCCACTCCCTTTCTATGCCCCTGATTCTATTATAATCACCAGTTCATTCTGTTCATCAGATTATTCACTTGATTTTCAGATTCACTTGTTGATAGATGTGTATTTGTTGTTCATAATTTGTATCTTTACCTTTTTCTTCTTCTTCCTCTTCTTAAAGGATACCTTTCAGCATTTCATATAATACTGGTTTAGTGGTGATGAACTCCTTTAGGTTTTTCTTATCTGTGAAGCTCTTTATCTGACCTTCAATTCTGAATGATAGCTTTGCTGGGTAAAGTAATCTTGGTTGTAGGTTCTTGGCATTCATCACTTTGAATATTTCTTGCTACTCCCTTCTGGCCTGCAAAGTTTCTGTTGAGAAATCAGCTGACAGTCGTATGGGTATTCCCTTGTACGTAACTGACTTTCTTTCTCTTGCTGCTTTTAAGATTCTCTCTTTGTCTTTTGCTCTTGGCATTTTAATTATGATGTGTCTTGGTGTGGTCCTCTTTGGATTCCTTTTGTTTGGGGTTCTCTGCGCTTCCTGGACTTGTAAGTCTATTTCTTTCACCAGGTAGGGGAAGTTTTCTGTCATTATTTCTTCAAATGGGTATTCAATATCTTGCTCTCTCTCTTCTTCTGGCACCCCTATAATTCGGATGTTGGTATGCTTGAAGCTGTCCCAGAGGCTCCTTACACTATCTTTGTATTTTTGGATTCTTTTTTCATTTTGCTTTTCCGGTTGGGTGTTTTTTGCTTCTTCGTATTTCAAATCGTTGACTTGATTCTTGCAATCCTCTAGTCTGCTGTTGGGAGTCTGTATAATATTCTTTATTTCAGTCAGTGTATGCTTAATTTCTAGTTGGTCCTTTATCACAACATCGAGGGTCTCATTAGATTTCTTGTAGATCTCATTAAGTTTATCGGCAGTTTCTAGAAAATTCTTGAAAAACCTTAAAAGTGTGGTTTTGAACTCTATATCCAGTAGTTTGCTTTCCTCCATTTCTGTCATTTGTGTCCTTTTTCTTTGTCTCCGCATTTTTTATGCTTCCCTGTGTTGATAAAGTGGTTTTCTGTACTAAGTGTCCTCTAGGGCCCAGTGGCTCAGCCTCCCCAATTACCTGAGGAGGACAATCTTGGTGCTCCCCCTTGTGGTCTTTGTGCACAGTCTTGTTGTAGTTAAGCCTTGATTGTTGTAGGTATCACTGGGAGGAATTGACCTCCAGGCCAATTGGCTGTGAGAATCAGCTGTGTCTGCAGTGGGAGAACTTCTGTGCTGGAGACACCCCTCCGGGGCAAGACTTGCTTCAATGGGGCTTTGGTGCTCACTGAGTCTGCCCCCTGAGTGTGTCCTTTATGGTTCCACAGAGCTACAAACTGGATGGTCCCACTCTGACCTCTGGGTTTCCTGGCTCCTGTATCTCTAGGGAGGTGCTAATCTAGCCTTTGCCTGAGGCTATCCAGCAAAAGCCTCCCTGCACGGCTTGGGCGGGGCGGGTCCCACGGGATCAACAGAGCAGGGCTAGCAGTTATGGCTGCTCTCAGTCCTGCCTTCAGAGGCTCTGCTTCTCAATGTCCCGGTAATTGCTGCAAGCCCTCGGAGGGAAAGCTGCCCTTGAGTTCTGACCGATGCCAGACAGTCCCGCTTCTCCCTTATGAGTCTGGGTCCCTAGAGACTCGCCCGGAACTGGAGCTCAGAGCCCTGAGACTCCCTCCCAATTGAAAACGACAACCGTGCCCTCAGCCGCCAGCCCGCTCCGCATGCACCTCCGCACCTTAGTATTTTACTTCCGCACTGCGCCTCCTCTGAGTCTTGGTATGCTTTTCTCTTTCCTTCTAGTTGTAGAATTTCCACTCAGCCAGCCTTCCTGTGGTTCTGGGTGATGTCTGTTCCGTCTTTTAGTTGTATTTTTGAAGTGGTTGTTCGTGGCAGCAAACTCCGGTGTTTACCTATGCCGCCATCTTGGTTTCTCCCGCTCAACCTTTCTTATTCTTAATTTTTTAGATGACTTTTTGTAAAAAACATTTTTCTCCAGTGTGAAAAACTTGGTTTTTAAATTAGTGTATTTATTCCATTTACCTTAAATGTAATTTTGATGTAATTGTATTATTATATTTAAATTTACCATATTTTGCATTGGTTTCTATACATTCTCCCTGTTCAGTTTTTGGATTTTTTTTCCTTCTTACCTTTTTTCAATTTAGTTGAATGAATATTGTTTATTAATTAATTTTCCATCCTCTTCGTTTGGTATTTGTACACGTATTCTGTTCTCTCATTGATTGCGCTAGAGATTATAGTTTTAATTCTTACTAATTTAGTAAATTAGTACTTTTACTACTGTACACTTTTTAAATAATTCAGGGACAGTAGAATGACTCCATCTCCATTTACTGACTTTGATTTACATACTACTTTTTTTATGTATTACTTTGCTCTTTTTCAGGTTTCTTAAAATAGAATCTTAGACCATTTGTTTTAAACTTTTCTTGACTAATATCATCATATAAAGCTATAAATTCTCTCTATAAACTGCTTTACTTCTGTCCCCAAAATTTTCTGTTGACTTTTTATTTTCATTTAAATCAAGATATTGTCTTATTTCCCTTGTGATTTTTGTCTTTGATTAATAGGTTATATAGATGTATTCTGTTTAATTTCTGACTGTTCATTTTCAAAATAGCTTTCACTGTCATTATTATTACTGATTTTTAATCACATTCCATTATTGTCAGAGAACATATTCTATATGTTTTCAGTTCTTTTAAACTTATCAAGACTTGTTTTAGGGTTCAGTATATGGTCTTCCTTGATGAATGTTTCCTGCGACTTGAAAAGAGTATGTGTTCTATTGTTGGATATAGTATTTATTGATATCAATTAAATCAAGGTGGTTAACAGTGTTGTTCAAGAGTTCTCTATTATTATTACTTTTCTATGTAATTATTCTATGATTTCTTGAGAGATGAGTGTTGAAATTATCAACTATAATTATGAATATTTACATCCCCTTTCAGTTGTCATTTTTGGCTTCATGTATTTTGAGCCTCTGTTATTAGTTGCATATACGTATAGGATTGTTATATTTTCTTGATGACTCAGCTTTTATTTATCCATGGTCATTTAAAATTTCATGTTTGATATCTTTTTTTTTTTTGGTAAAGATTTATAAATTTATTAGGTCATCTGCAAAACAGATGGGCTGAGCCCAAAAATGGCACCAGCCTCAGGTTTGATATCTTTCTTTGAATTTCCTATGGCCCTGTTTTTCTTGGTTATTGAACATTGTCTCTGTTCTTCATATTCCTAGTTCTTTTTTTATTGTTGCTTAACATTTTTTAATCATGAGGGTTTTGGTTTTCTTTTTGCTGGGGGTCCTTTTGGTGGTGGACTTTCTCTCAGACTAGTGACTTTAACTGCAAAATAACCTATTTCCCAAAGTAAAATGCAATTATTTTGAAACATACATCCGAGAAGTTTTAGAAATAAAAAGTGAATAGCCCATGTACTTCTTTGAGTACAGAAATAACAAGATAATGCAGTAAAATGGCATAGACAAATTGAAATTCATTTTGTATAGACATATCAGTCATTTTGTATAGACATATCAGTATAAAAGCATTGGTTTCTTAGCCTGGAAAAGAACATTAAACAAGAGATTTTGACTCATCTCCTCTCACATACGGATTAAAAAAATAGTTTGTAGATACAGAATACTGGAAAGCAACTTCAATATCTGGGTTACCAATTCAGGAACACATAACTTCACCACTTGCTGTTTGATTTCCTTCTAGATATTGATTTACTCAGTAACTGTGTCTCTGGAGTGTCTATAAACAGGAAGACAGTGATTATGTGC
This sequence comes from Myotis lucifugus, assembly GCF_000147115.1. NCBI lineage: Eukaryota > Metazoa > Chordata > Mammalia > Chiroptera > Vespertilionidae > Myotis > Myotis lucifugus. Next base: position 603,182 of record NW_005871139.1, read on the forward strand.
AATTAACTAGTGGGATTAATGACATAATTTTAATGAGCATAAACACTTTCTGTATATTTTTCATAGCTATAAAGTGATCGGAAAATATCTGATTCATATTGTTGACAATGTCACAGATACTGCTAATATTACTATGGTTTGTCTAACATTGAGAGTTGAAGAAAATGCTAAGGAACTGCTAAATTTTAGTTAGAGGTTATGAACATGTCATTTTTTCCACTCATTCAAGTTCATATATGCCCTAATTTCTTTCACAGACTTTTTAAGGATCTATGGATCCCAAGCCAAGACCCCTTGGTTCAGAATGATAATGTATTGTATAAGTTCCTTAACTATAGAAAATCAAGCATTTATGTTAATGAATTAAATACACAGAATATAGTGATACCTATATGAACTAAAAAAAGTTTTACCATATGTGTGACTACTTTTAAAGTAATAGAATAGTTCTTTGAAATTGTCAGAATTAAGCATAACAATTTCTCATTATAGTTTTGGAAAGACATTGTTGATGATAATGAAGTCCGTGACCTTATTTCTGATAGAAACAAGTCTCATGGTAAGTCAGTAAGAAAAAAATTTAAATTACTTTGAAATATCAAAAATAACAAATGAAATATTAATGAGTATAATATATATTTTCTGTTGTAGAAGGTACATCAGGAGAATGGATTTGGGAGTCTTTATTTCATCCACCTCGAAAGCTGGGCATTAATGATATTGAAGGACAGCGGGTACTTCAGATTGCAGTGATTTTGCGAAACCTTTCTTTTGAGGAGGGAAATGTTAAGCTCTTGGCAGCTAATCGTACCTGTCTTCGTTTCCTATTACTTTCTGCACATAGTCATTTTATTTCCCTAAGGCAATTAGGCCTTGACACATTAGGAAATATTGCAGCTGAGGTAAGCATGTGACAGTAACTTGAAACAGTTTTAATAGTTAGTGACAATATTTACTTTAAATTTTCAGGATGTGGCATTATTATATTTGCCATATTTATAGCGTATTCAATGCTTACATATAGTTTTTGCCTAAAATGGTATTGTAGAAGTATCACACACTTTTATGGGTAAAAGAAATATGTGAAATGATGCTCCAAATGTAGTGGTGGCTGTGCTCACAGTAATTACATTTTTTAAAGTTATGCGATATTATTCTATTCACTTTTATTAAATGTGAAATATACTACATTGGAAGAGGCCTACCTCAATAATAGTGTCCTTTCTTTTTCCAGCTTTTATTGGATCCTGTTGATTTCAAAACTACTCATCTGATGTTTCATACTGTTACAAAATGCCTAATGTCAAGGGATAGATTTTTAAAGATGAGGGGTAAGTGCCCAAACTTTTTATCATCTGTTAAAAAACAAATACTAGTATAGCCCTGGTCTGGCTACTCAGTGGGTTGGGTTGCTGTGCCCTACACCAAAAGGTTTTGGGTTTGATTCCCAGCCAGGGCACATACCTAGGTTGTGGATTTGATCCTCAGTTGGGCATGTACAAGAAGCAATAGTTGACCGATATATCTCACATCGATGTTCCCCCCGCCTAAGATCAATTAAAATAATTTTAAAAATATGTCCTCGGATGGGGATAAAAAAAACCCCAAATACATTTTTTTATGTGTATGCTTTTCAGGAATGGAAATTTTGGGAAATCTTTGCAAAGCAGAAGATAATGGTGTTTTGATTTGTGAATATGTCGATCAGGACTCATACAGAGAGATCATTTGTCATCTCACTTTACCTGATGTACTGCTCGTAATCTCAACACTCGAGGTGCTATATATGCTCACAGAAATGGGAGATGTAGCTTGTACAAAAATTGCTAAAGTAGAAAAGAGCATAGGTAAGACTAAACCAAAGACACATGTAAGTTGTTTTTTTTTAATTGAGATGAAAATATGTAATGTGGTGCTATATGAAATCACAATTGATATTTGGGGTTTACTGTTTATTTTGAGGAGTCATTATCCTTTCAGACACATTTGTTTGTATTATTCTCTCTGCTTATTTTAGATGAGCAAGAAACTTCTATCATAATACAGTCCAGGATGTATGTGACTAGTAATCCCTATTCTCTTTATTGCTGTTACTATATTATTATGTGAAATTTGAAATCAACAGAACTGCTATATTTGACTCTCTGGGCAATAGGTCTTTCTAGTTCAGATGGTCAGCTGTTACTATTAAGCAACTAAAGTTAAGTAAAACAAGCTTCTTTTTGTCCCTAGAAGTTGCTGATAGTGGTACTATCCTTAAAACCAGTGAACTCACCTCCATGGCAGGTTATGAGTGTTAAATATACTTACTAAATGAAGTATGTCATGTTAACATTTTACTCAGTGATTCCAATGTTTTCTTTCTTTTATATAAATTTTAAAATCAGAGTTAATAAAGATTTTGAATGAAATTATTTTGGAGAAATTGTGTCACTTTCCATATAAGAGTTCCTGAGTCTGGCTACACATCAGAATCACTTGGGGAGCTCCTTAAAAATAAAGAAACCTAACCCCCACTTCAGAGCTACTAATCATTCTTTAGAGACTGAGCCTAAAATCTTTTTTTAAAGATCCACAGATAATTCTAATGTACAACAATTTATAGACTGGATTTGAGATGTAGTATTCTGTACAGCATGTGGTTTTAAGCAGTATGATTTTTAAAATAATATTATTGATTGATAACTATTGGTTTTTTAATTTATTTTAGACATGTTAGTATGTCTAGTTTCTATGGATATTCAAATGTTTGGCCCTGATGCACTAGCTGCAGTAAAACTCGTTGAACATCCAAGTTCCAGTCATCAAGTTTTATCTGAAATTAGGACACAAGCTGTAGAGCAAGTTCAAACCCAGATCCATGTAGCAGCTGCCCCAGGTTAGTGTTTTTACATATTCTTTTTCAGTGTGGTTATTGGTGTGTAAGATTTAATACTAAGGATAATTTTAGATGTGCACTTTGGGGAACTGAGATTTTATAGTAGAGTAGGCTGAAGGAGAACTTGAGTATGTACTTTAATTTCTTAGTTACACATTCCAGGAGCAGTATAATATAATAATATAATAGAGAGATGAAGTTAAGTGGCATTTTGAGGATTGTTAAGGATTAGATTCACAATTGTGAGAGCAATAAGAAGTGCCACAAGTGGGCTTCATGTGATTTTGGTCATTGGAAATTGATAAACTAGGAATAGGTTAATCATATATTATGTTATAATTTTCTCAGGTGGTCATCAGAATACATCAGGACAGTACCCCCCCCCCCCAATACTTCTAAATCTTGGCCCAAACACCACAGAACCAGAGCCTAGGATCACTCACATGTGCATATGTACACAAACACATGTACAAGCATGTATACTGGCATTCTGCACCCTTCCTAGAGTCCTTTGGGTAAATTCTGTTTAACTCAAATATATTTCATTAAAATTCGGACCTCTCTAATAACTAATATTCTCCTTGGAGTTTTTTCTTCTGGCTCAGTCATTATATTTTACCACTTTCAGCCTTTTTGTAGAGTGCTCTCTCCACCTTCATTTGTCCTATCAAAAACAATCCATCTTTTACTTTACCTGCTCTCCCACCTCTCACTATTCCCGAGACATTTCTCTTTTCTTGTATTTTGTTTTTAATGGAGGGTGCTCATTTTCTCAGTTGATCTTACCTCTGACTTTGCAGGTAGTATGCATGCTGTGTGGCATAAATTTCTTCAAACTTTTTAATCCTTCACTTACAAGCTTATTGTCATCTGAACTTTATTCTCTTTCAGCTTCCCCTTGTCATAGGAAGACATCTTAACTTCTTGTGAAGCTGTGCTCTAAATACCAGTCTTACCAATTTTCTCATTCCTATGCCTTAACCTCTCTCTTTGCCTGCTTCTTCATTTCAGGCTAGAAATACATTGAGATCTTTCTCAACCTCCTCCTACACTACCCTTAAAACCAAAATCTCATTATCCTTAATCTTTACAACATTCATTTAATCACCAAATTTTCTTGAGTCTCCTAAATACCTGGACTTCTTCAATTACCAGTGCTTATGACTCAGTTCAGACTCTAATCATATCTCTCCAGCCATCTTGTTCCCCTTTTATTTAATTGTGGTCCCAATCTCTATTTTACTATGATGGAATCAAGATTATATACTGTATTTACTCAAAGTATGTAATATGTCACATATTTCATTGATTTCCATTATGTTCTTCAGAAGTATATGGTAGATTTGTATCACATGTGCATGTAATTTGAATTCAACCAACAGACTGGACAAATAATAGAAGGCATGTAGTTTTGACTACTAATCTATTCAATGAGCTTTCACCCACAGGCAATAGATGTCAAATAGGTAGTGCATATTGGGGAATCAGTGGTCAGAATATTAATGGTTTCTCAACCTTTAAAAAGAAGTGAAATACTTCATATTGCCAATTAAGTAAGTGGTGGAGGTCTATGTTTATCCTCAAAGAAACTGAAGATTAAATTAATTGAGGGCCATAGAGAAACTGTCCAACCAAGAAAGGAATTAATAAATTACCAGTGATACAGAGTCATAATGGACTATTTGAAAAATATTCAGGGGTATTTTCGATGAATGCTGCTATTTTTTTTGCCTTGTCACTAACCTGTGACCTTAATGAATGAACTCAATAAGATTTGGTCCTCATTTGACAAGTGGATGAAATTAAACATTGAGTTTTTTTATTTATGTAGTCATTCATTTATAGAAGGTGTGAATAGGTCTCTAAGGACTAAAAGAGTTCATTTTTGATCTAGTGAGCACTTTATTACTTGCTCATTATGAATGACAGCTTTTTTAATTATTTGATTAGTTACCATTTATAGTTTTGCGCACACCCTTCACCTCTGCCCCCTTAGTTTAATACAGCTTTCTTAGGGAATGGTCATCTTCAAACTTTTCCCTCACTTTCTCTCATCACTATGAAAAGTTAAGTAATCTTTCACCCATTTTTAGGTTGACATCTAAATTTCTTCACCATAATCCTACAGTATTATTAAGAATGGGTGAGATTTAAAACTTTCTGTTCCAAAGTTGGAGAAGAGCAGTTATCAAAGAGGAGGTGATGTGTTCAGGCAACACAGTTTTAGGAAAGAATATATACAAAAGTTGAGTATCTGTAAATTGATGCCTTTTAAAGTATAAGTTCCTTATTGCCCTGGCCTGGAGGCTTGGCTGGTTAGAGTGTTGTCCCGGTGTGCCTGGGTTGTGCCTTCAGTCCCAGACAGGACATGTGCAAGGGGCAGCCAATGGATGCATGGATAGGTGGAGCAGCCTGTCCCCCTGCCCCCAAACCTCACTCCTCTAAAATCAATAAAGAAAAAAAATTTGCAAAAAAAAAAAATGCTTTTAATGTATAAGCACCTTTGTATCCTTTGAAAGGTCTTCAGGTATCCTGAGAAAAATGCTTCTCAGTTTGTAGCCACTTTCATAGTAATTCTGTTTCCAGATTATATTCTTAATTTAACTGTGGCTGCATCATTCTTCCTTAATTATGTTTGTAAAGTTTCTCATAATCCTAACATAATTTTTAATGTTTCATGCAATTGTTAATTGATTCAGTATATTTTTAGTCTAAGTAGGGTATACTCTCATGTACAGTTGGTGAAGAAAAAGGAATATTTCTACATAGGTCCAGGCCCTAGAAAGGTATTTTCTGTAACAGTGTTTTCAGGTTAGGAGGAGAAGAAAAGATAAGCTGAGGTTGCACTAGGAAAGTAATTTTGGTTCTAATTATGTTCTATTAAGAAGCAGCAGCCTCGCCCTAGCCGGTTTGGCTCAGTGAATAGAGCGTCGGCCTGTGGACTGAAGGGTTCCGGGTTCGATATTCCGGTCAAGGGCATGTGCCTTGGTTGCGGGCACATCCCCAGTAGGGGGTGTGCAGGAGGCAGCTGATCGATGTTTCTCTCTCATCGATGTTTCTAACTATCCCTCGTCCTTCCTCTCTGTAAAAAAATCAATAAAATATATTTAAAAAAAAAAAAAAAAAAAAAGAAGCAGCAGCCTTATGATCCAGTAATTCCACTTCTGGGAATTTATCCAATGAAACCCAAAACACTAATTCAAAAGAATGTATGTACCCCTGTGTTCATTACAGCATTATTTACAATAGCCAATATTTGGAAGCAGCCCAAGTGCCCATCAGTAGATAAAAAAGCTGTGGTACATCTACATAATGGAGTACTAATCTGCCATTAAAAGGAATAAAATTTTACCCTTGTGACAGCCTGGATGGATCTGGAGAACATTGTGTTAAGTGAAATAAGCCAGTCAGAGAAAGACAAGTACCATATGATTGTACGCATATGTGTAATTTAATGAACAAACTGAACTTCCAAGCAAAATAGAGACAGACTCATAGATAAAGAGCAGGCAGACAGCTGGGGAGAGAAGGGGATTGAGCAAAAAATAAACGAAATAGAACTCATGGACATGGACAGTAGTGTGGTGATTGCGGGTTGGAGGGGATGGGTGGAAGTAGAAGAGGGCATAGAGGGGATAAAAGGTGATGGAAATATTTTAATTTTTAAATTTTTAAAAAAGAAGCAGCATATTGTCCTGGTGATGTAGCTCAGTTGGTTAGAGCCTTGTCCCCATACACCACCATTTCAGGTTTGCTCGGGGCACATACAAAAATCAACCAATGAATGCATAAATAAGTGGAGCAACAAATAGATATTTCTCCCTCTTCCTCTCCCCATCTCCCTCTCCCCCTCCCTTCTCTCTCTCTCTCTCTTTCTCTCTCTCTCTCTCTCTCTCTCCCCCCCCCATCAGTCCATTAAAAAAAAAAAGCAGCAGCATATCACAGTATGAACTCTGAAATGTAATAAACCTGGATTCAAATCCACCACTCCTAGAAGAAGGCTTTTCATCTACACCAGCTTTGCTGTTTTCTATCATGTGTTCCTTTGTGAACTTAGTCTCTGAGCTTTAATTTTTTAATCTGCAAAATGGGGATAATTAAATTTAGACCTATACATAATAGTGAACCAAATAATGTAAGTGGTTTATTACAGAGTAAATGTTCACTAAATGACTGCTATTAGCTGCTATTCTAATGTGGGGAGGCGGGGGCTGATCAAACAAGATCAGAATTGCTTTCAATCATTCACAGATTGGCTGTGCTATGGAGTGCCTCTACTTCCAGTAACTTAGAAATGCATTTGTTCTGTTTGAGGATTCTGAGAAGTTTTGCTAAAATGTCACCTGCCAAAAAGTGGGTTCATTTTATAAGTTTAAAAATTATAAAATCATGCTGATTCAGTGGTGAAATAGTATAATATAAATAGTTCATATAAATATGTGAGATTCATATTATATATAACTTATATGTTTATATTAACTCATATTTTTAATGTTTTTATTTCCTTTGTTATATAGCATAGCATTTCAGCTTTAAGTTGATCTTATCTCAGAAATTTTATATATGCCACTAATAGAGTCAATATTCATCTTTTAAATTTAAAAGAGATGTAATTTCTGATACAACCTGCTTCTGTAACTAAAGTGAGAGGTGCTTATTTACTGATAAGCTGAGCTTTGTGACTTTGGGTTAGGTATTGTAATCACTTTGAGTCTGAGTTTCCTTATCTGTACTCATCTCACAAAAGAATTAAGAAAGATAATGAATGTAAAGTATTTAACCTAGTGCCTGACCCATGGGAGAAAGTTTATATTAGCGATATAATCCATATTATTGTTATTATTTGAATGATGGTAAGGTTAAAAAAAATAGTTCATATAAAGCATCTAAGACAGTGCTTGGTATAATATGTGCTCCATTATAAGTTTCTTTCTCAAATTTTTACATTTTCATTATGTTTATATACCTTTTTAAAAGGTATTCATTGTGAATATTATTGCTTCAGTATCCATGAACTAAATATGTCATATAATGACTAAATTTTTAAAAGTGATGTAAATGTATTTTTTTCTTTAGCTTCCAGAGCAGTTGTAGCACAGCATGTTGCTCCACCTCCAGGAATAGTGGAAATAGATAGTGAGAAGTTTGCTTGTCAGTGGTAAGTGGTTTATTTCTATTAAGGCTTTATCTTTGGGAAGAATAAAACAAAAGAGAAAAGGAAATGTATTTCAGCAGTCATCCTTTTCAATTAGAATAGAATATCATTTATACGAAGAATGGACAATGTAAAACTATTTCACCTATATTTTGGAATTATTTGAAAGAAAAATATTTATCAGAATCTTCAGAATTATAAGTCTTTGACTAGAATTTTATTAAATTACACCACCTAATTTCAGAGTAAAATTTGTGTTAAAAAATTATCTTTGACTTTGTAGAAAATAAAGTTTGTCAGATTGTAGAATTTGTTTTTCTCAAATTAAGGTTTTATTAAACTAAATTGGACTGACATTAAGAAAATAAAACCACACTTTGTTAAGTGTCTCATCTTTTTCATCAAAAGCAAAACTTCTTATTCATTGCTAGTTAATTTTTTCTTTTTGTGAGTAAGGGAAACTAATCAAATGATAGACTAGCCAGTTTGTCTATATTGAATGAAATGAGCAACTTTGAAAATAATATTTTCTTGAGAAGATTGAGTAGTTATATCTCAGCCATTTTCTGAAGAAAAAAAAAAGTTCGATTTCATTTTGTCTTAGATAGTTGCCTCTACATTATTTATGAATTTTAACTTAATTTATTTAGAAGATTAACAGATTGAAATGAAGGTTATTTTCCTGTGAAGTATTACTTTTAGAACTTTCTTTCCTTGATCCCTTTCTCTATTCTCCAACATTATTTGTTTCCCATTCCATACTCTGTCATTCTGTGTTCCATATTTTTGGTGCTTTCATATCTTTGTTCCTATGACAATTTTCTCTAGACTTTTCTACTTTACTTAAATCAGGTTTATGGTTTTAAATATCTCTAATTATTTGCTTTCCACACGTTCTATATAGTTATACAATGACCCTTTATACTTGATGAATCTCTTCCAATAATGTTTGGAAATGTTTATCTTCTACATTGAAAACTAAAAAAGTTTTTTGTGTATAGTTGTTTTGAAAACTCTGTACTCAAAGGTTTATGAAAGTTGAAAAAAGTATGTACCGAGAAACCAAGATGGCGGCATAGGTAAACACCGGAAATTGCTGCCTCACACAACAACTTCAAAAATACAACTAACAGACAAAACGGACATCATCCAGAACCACAGGAAGGCTGGCTGAGTGGAAATTCTACAACTAGAAGGAAAGAGAAAAGCACACTGAGTCTCTGGGGAGGTGCGGTGTGGAAGTAAAGTGCAGAGGTACGGAGGCGCACGCGGAAAGGGCTGGCAGCTGAGGACACGGTGCACGTGCAAAGGGCTGGCAGCTGAGGATGCGGCACACATGGAAAGGGCTGGCAGCTGAGGACGCGGCGCACATGGAAAGGGCTGGCAGCTGAGGACACGGTTGTCTTTTTCAATCGGAGGGAGTCTCAAGCTCCTGACTGCTCTGAACTCCAGTTCCGGGCAAGTCTCTGGGGACCCATACTCATACAGGAGAAACTGGACTGTCTGGCAGCGGTCAGAACTTGAGGGTGGCTTTCTCTCAGAGGCACTTGCAGCGATTACCGGGACACTGAGAAGCGGGGCCTCTTAGGGAAGGACTGAGGAGCAGCCATAGCTCCTTGCTCCACCCTGTTGATCCCCAGAGACCCCGCCCCACCCAAGCTGTGCGCAGAGGCTTTTGCATATGAAAGGCCTGGCCCTTTGCAATCTGAAAATTACCTAATAAACTGCAGCTGGGTCAGAAAAACCCATAACTTCCAAAAGAAGGCCCAAGGCCCCACAGCAGCTTGCATTGCTTCACAGCTGGGCTCCTGCTGGGTAGCCTCAGGCAGAGGCTAAATTAGCACCTCCTTAGATCCAAGAGCCAGTGTAACCAGTGGTCAGAGTGGGACCATCCAGATTACAACTCCTCAGATCCATAAGGGACACACTCAGGGGGCAGACTCAGTGAGCACCAAAGCCCCACCGAAGCAACTCTTGCCCCAGAAGGGTGTCTCCAGCACAGAAGTTCTCCCACTGCAGACACAGCTGATTCTCACAGCCAATTGGCCTGGAGGTCAATTCCTCCCTGTGATACCTACAACAATCAAGGCTTAACTACAACAAGACTGTGCACAAAGCCCACAAAGGGGTGCACCAAGAGTGTCCACCTCTGGTAATTGGGGAGGCTGAACCACTGGGCCCTATAGGACACCTAGCACAGAAAGCCACCCTATCAACACAGGGAAGCATAAAAAATGCGGAGACAAAGAAACAGGTCAGAAATGGAGGAAAGCAAACTACTGGATATAGAGTTCAAAACCACACTTTTAAGGTTTTTCAAGAATTTTCTAGAAACTGCCGATAAATTGAGTAAGACCCTCAATAAGTCTAGTGAGACCTCCGATAAATTTATTGAGACCCTCAAGAAATCTAGTGAGACCCTTGAGGTTATGAAAAAGGATCAATTAGAAATTAAGCATACACTTACTGAAATAAAGAATATTATAGAGAGTTCCAACAGCAGACTAGAGGATCGCAAGAATCAAGTCAAAGATTTGAAATATGAAGAAGCAAAAAACACCCAACCAGAAAAACAAAGAAAAAAGAATCCAAAAATATCAAGATAGTGTTAGGAGCCTCTGGGACAACTTCAAGCGTACCAACATCCAAATTATGGGGGTGCCAGAAGAAGAGAGAGAGCAAGATATTGAATACCCATTTGAAGAAATAATGACAGAAAACTTCCCCTACCTGGTGAAAGAAATAGACTTACAAGTCCAGGAAGCGCAGAGAACCCCAAACAAAAGGAATCCAAAGAGGACCACACCAAGACACATCATAATTAAAATGCCAAGAGCAAAAGACAGAGAGAGAATGTTAAAAGCAGCAAAAGAAAAAAAGTCAGTTACCTACAAGGGAGTATCCATACGACTGTCAGCTGATTTCTCAACAGAAACTATGCAGGCCAGAAGGGAGTGGTAAGAAATATTCAAAGTGATGAATACCAAGAACCTACAACCAAGATTACTTTATCCAGCAAAGCTATCATTCAGAATTGAAGGTCAGATAAAGAGCTTCACAGATAAGAAAAACCTAAAGGAGTTCATCACCACCAAACCAGTATTATACGAAATTCTGAAAGGTACCCTTTAAGAAGAGGAAGAAGAAGAAAAAGGTAAAGATACAAATTATGAACAACAAATACACATCTATCAACAAGTGAATCTAAAAATCAAGTGAATAAATAATCTGATGAACAGAATGAACTGGTGAATATAATAGAATCAGGGGCATAGAAAGGGAGTGACTGACTATTTTTTGGGGGGAAAGGAGTGTGGGGGGTGCGGGAAAAGACTGGACAAAAATCGTACACCTATGGATGAGGACAGTGGGGGGGAGGGGGGTAAGGGCAGAGGGTGGGGTGGGAACTGGGTGGAGGGGAGCTATGGGGGGGAAAAAGAGCAACAACTGTAATCTGAACAATAAAGATTTAATTCAAAAAAAAAAGAAAAAAGTATGTACCATATCCACTGTAAAATGTGTGGTGTTAGGTATAAATTTGGTCTTATAAATCTCAGTTGCACATTTCTGCCACTTCTGGGGGGAGGGGAGAGACTCTTTTTGCCATTATTTTATCATACTTATTATTTGATGCAGTTTACAAGAAACAGTTGTAAGTTGGCCTGTTATATGTGTAAGTCCTAGAAAGAGTCCTATAAGGGTAACTAGGCCTCTAATCCTAACTTGTAGGTGGAAATCGCTTTATGAAAAAGACAAACTGAAGTTTGAAATAATCTATAAGAATAGATTCTCTGAAGTGGGGAATGAGAGTGTATAGCAATAGCTCATAATTGGGAACTTCTGTTATATTTTGATTATTACAAGACAGGGACCTGAGTTTTATTTATTCACTAAGTAAAACTATTTGTTGCAGAATATTTGTTGCCAACAGACCAAATCTGTTCTTGCTGGAATATGAACACAGTTTTTATTTTGTTGTTAATGATGTTTTACACTAAAATCAGTATGATTAAATAGTTAATCTCTTTATTTGATTTAGTCTGTCTAAAAGATAGCATGTATTTTTGCTAATAATATATGAAGCAGTAAAATTTGACTAGGCATAATTATTAGTTTATAATACATTGCCTTCATATGGTGTAGCATACTTAAATATAGATTCTCCTATAGTGTATTGCATAATGCAATTTATTTTTCTCCTCTTTTAGGCTAAATGCTCATTTTGAAGTAAATCCAGATTGTTCTGTCTCTCGAGCAGAAATGTATTCTGAGTACCTCTCAACTTGCAGTAAATTAGCTCGTGGTGGAATCCTAACATCAACTGGATTTTATAAATGTCTTAGGTAGGATTCATAGTTCTTAACTTTAAGTAAAGTTAATTTACATCACTTACAACTCTTCTTATTCTTGAGAAAATACCATATATATATATATAGTTTTAAATATCTTTACTACTTAAAATTTCATATAATTAGGTTGTTAGTATGGTGGAAGTTTAAATACAGGGCAATTTTGGACATCACATCTGGTGTTTATGTTTGAACATTATGAGGTTTATCAAAGAAAGAGAAGGAAGAAATTCAGTTTGCTTTTTTTCTGCCTACTTTTATATGTTAAAGACATGACTTTTGCCCTTTTTAATCTTGAATAATAAGCTATAACTAACACTCTTCAAATATTAAAGTTCTTTGACATTTTACAAAATTCATAAAATAGGCATTGCCTAGATGCAGCTTTTTTGTTAATTATATATGCAGTAGAACTGTTTAAAACCCAACAATGTTAATAAATAGTTATTTTAAAAACTGGAGAATTGATCTTTTATATTTCTTTCTCTGCTTCCCACCCTTGCAGAATATAGCTGTTTGAATCACACTGATTTTTACCTAAGTAGCAATGAGTAGATTGCTGCTGTTGTGTAAACATTGTTAGAAGTTAGTGTTTTTTGCTAGTGTGCTAGTAATCAAAACTGAGTATTGTGTACTTTACAGAACGGTGTTTCCAAATCATTCAGTGAAGAGAGTGGAGGATTCCAGTAATAGTGGGCAGGCGCATATTCATGTAGTAGGAGTAAAACGGAGGGCTATACCACTTCCCATTCAGATGTACTATCAGCAGCAACCAGTTTCTACTCCTGTTGTTCGTGTTGATTCTGTTCCTGATATATCTACAAGTCCTTCACCTGCAGGTAATAATTTTTATTGTTTTAAATATTACCAAGTTAATGAAATGTATATTGTATACATTAAAATGTATAACTTTTCCTTGTTTTTCCAATAGCATTTTCTGTTATTTAATCATATGATGCAAAGTTGTTAGATATTAATTTCTTAAAACTATTTTCTTGTCTTAAGTAAAACAATTCCTACATGCAGTTTTCCAGTCATTTCATTATAAAGTTTGACTTTTCCCCTATATTTTCAGGAATCCCTCATGGACCACAAACTGTAGGAAACCATTTTCAGAGGACTCCTGTTACCAATCAATCTTCAAATTTGACTGCAACACAAATGTCTTTTCCAGTACAAGGTGTTCATACTATGGCACAGACTGTTTCAAGAATTCCACCAAATCCTTCAGTTCATACCCACCAGCAACAAAATGCTCCGGTGACTGTCATTCAAAATAAAGCTCCAATTCCTTGTGAAGTTGTTAAGGCTACAATGATCCAGAATTCTATACCCCAGACAGCAGTTCCTGTTAGTATTGCTGTGGGAGGAGGAGCTGCACAGAGTTCTGTGGTTCAGAATCATAGTACAGGGCCACAGCCTGTTACAGTTGTAAATTCCCAGACATTGCTTCATCATCCATCTGTAATTCCACAACAGTCTCCATTACACACCGTGGTACCAGGTCAGATACCTTCTGGCACTCCTGTTACTGTAATTCAACAAACTGTCCCACAGAGTCATATATTTGGCAGAGTACAGACCATGCCAGCATGTACTTCTACAGTTTCACAGGGTCAACAGTTGATCACCACATCACCCCAACCTGTGCAAACTTCATCTCAACAGACATCAGCTGGTAGCCAGCCACAAGACACTGTTATCATAGCACCCCCACAGTATGTAACAACTTCTGCATCTAATATTGTGTCAGCAACTTCAGTACAGAATTTTCAGGTAGCTACAGGACAAATGGTTACTATTGCTGGTGTCCCAAGTCCACAACCCTCAAGGGTAGGGTTTCAGAACATTGCACCAAAACCTCTCCCTTCTCAGCAAGTTTCATCAACGGTGGTACAACAGCCTATTCAACAACCACAGCAGCCAACCCAACAAAGTGTAGTGATTGTAAGCCAGCCAGCTCAACAAGGTCAGACTTATGCACCAGCCATTCACCAAATTGTTCTAGCTAATCCAGCAGCTCTTCCATCTGGTCAGACAGTTCAGCTAACTGGACAACCAAACATAACTCCATCTTCCTCACCATCACCTGTCCCAGCTTCTAATAACCAAGTCCCTACTGCCATGTCATCTTCTTCTACCCCTCAATCACAGGGACCACCTCCTACTGTCAGTCAAATGCTATCTGTGAAAAGACAGCAGCAGCAGCATTCACCAGCACCTCCACCTCAGCAGGTACAAGTACAAGTTCAGCAGCCACAAGTACAGATGCAAGTTCAACCACAGCAAACAAATGCAGTTGGTCAGCCTGCTTCTGGTGAGTCAAGCCTAATAAAACAGTTGCTGCTTCCAAAACGTGGTCCTTCAACTCCAGGTGGTAAGCTTATTCTCCCAGCTCCACAGGTTCCTCCCCCTAATAATGCAAGAGCTCCTAGCCCTCAGGTGGTATACCAGGTGGCCAATAACCAAGCAGCAGGTTTTGGAATGCAGGGGCAAACTCCAGCACAGCAGCTGTTAGTTGGGCAGCAAAATGTTCAGTTGGTCCAAGGTGCAATGCCATCCACAGGGGGAGTGCAAACCGTGCCCATCTCGAACTTACAAATATTGCCAGGTCCACTGATCTCAAATAGCCCAGCAACCATTTTCCAAGGGACTTCAGGCAACCAGGTAACCATAACAGTTGTGCCAAATACAAGTTTTGCAACTGCAACTGTGAGTCAGGGAAATGCAACTCAGCTAATTGCTCCAGCAGGAATTACCATGAGCGGGACCCAGGCAGGAGTTGGACTTCAGGTGCAAACACTTCCAGCCAGTCAAGCATCTCCAGCTGGACAATCATCTTGTACTACTGCTACTCCCCCATTCAAAGGTGATAAAATAATTTGCCAAAAGGAGGAGGAAGCAAAAGAAGCAACAGGTTTACATGTTCATGAACGTAAAATTGAAGTCATGGAGAACCCGTCCTGCAGACGAGGAACCATGAACACCAGCAATGGGGATACAAAAGAAAATGAAATGCAGGTGGGAAGTCTTTTAAATGGGAGAAAGTACAGTGACTCAAGTCTACCTCCTTCAAACTCAGGGAAAATTCAAAGTGAGGCTAATCAGTGCTCACTAATTAGTAATGGGCCATCATTAGAATTAGGTGAAAATGGAGCATCTGGAAAACAGAACTCAGAACAAGTGGACATGCAGGATATCAAAAGTGATTTGAGAAAACCTTTAGTTAATGGAATCTGTGATTTTGATAAAGGAGATGGTTCTCATTTAAGCAAAAACATTCCAAATCACAAAACTTCCAATCATGTAGGAAATGGTGAGATATCTCCAATGGAACCACAAGGGACACTAGATGCCACTCAGCAAGATACTGCCAAAGGTGATCAACTAGAAAGAATTTCTAATGGACCTGTATTAACTTTGGGTGGTTCACCATCTGTGAGCAGTATACAGGAGACTTCAAATGTGGCAACACAGCAATTTAGTGGTACTGATTTGCCTAATGGACCTCTAACTTCAAGTTTGAATTCAGATGTGCCTCAGCAACGCCCAAGTGTGGTTGTCTCACCACATTCTACAACCTCTGTCATACAGGGGCATCAAATCATAGTTCCCCACTCAGGATCAAGAGTGTCCCATTCTCCTGCCCTACCATCTGATGTTCGGTCTACAAATGGCACAGCAGAATGCAAAACTGTAAAGAGGCCAGCAGAGGATAATGATAGGGAAACAGTCACAGGAATTCCAAATAAAGTAGGCGTTAGAATTGTTACAATCAGTGACCCCAACAATGCTGGCTGCAGTGCAACAATGGTTGCCGTGCCAGCAGGAGCAGATCCAAGCACTGTAGCTAAAGTAGCAATAGAAAGTGCTGTTCAGCAAAAGCAGCAGCAGCCATCATCATACATACAGAATGTGGTCCCACAGGTAAGTCATTCTACTGTTACATTGCTCTTTTAAAAATTCTGATCTGGAAATATTATTTTAGGGGAAAATGTACTATTTTTCTGTCTCACCTTTAAGTGTTAACTGTCAGGTTATCAATGTACTCAAGCTGTTGTTTTTCTCGGTTTTTTGTAATGTTAAACAGTTTTCAGTTAAACCTGTGTGCCATAAGAGGGACACTAGTGTGCCCCAATAATTTTTAAAACATGTAATACCTAACTATTTAGTCAGGAGGACCGACCCTTTTTCCCTTAGATTATCAAATAAAAAAATGACAACGGCCGACACAATAGCCGTCTGGTGTGAATGAATCAAATTTATAACTATTCTTTTGTCAAATGGGCCGCAGAATTTTAGGAATTAGTATATGTGTGCCATGAGATGAAAGCGGTTGAAAATCGCTGACTTAGCATATAGTTTAAAGACTCTATTTTGTTATAAATCCAAATTAGTAATTCTGTAGACCCAAGGTGGAGAAGCACTTGTAATCTAATCTTTTGGAGAATTTTTGAAATGTAATTGTCTCTTGGAGTTTGGGGTGGCGTAGTGTTGCTGCTAAGAGTACTCCAAAAGGGAATTTCTGTATTTGATTTTGACACGTCTGGGCTTTTTTAAAGCTCTTTTCATAGTACTTCTGTAAAAAGGATGAATGCCATAAGAATTATCAAGTGTGTTCTTGTTATATTTATGTATTGAATCAGTAGCCTTTGTTTTTTTAAAAATATTATTTACTAGTATAATTTCAATTTGTTTCAGCTATTTGATAATTTTAATTTTGTGTTTCTTATTCCTTTGCTCTACTGTCATGTTTCTGCTCTTCCCTTTTTAATATCTTCTATTCCATCTGCATGCCTTTGTAAAGAAATGTGTTTTCTAGGTCAGTGCTACTATATTGAGGGTTCAATTAGCCTATAAAGACTTTAAGGACAATCCTATAAGCTACTTCTACTGAAACTAGGGATTCACTTAACAGTTGTGTCTCACCTATTTCCTGGATCACTTCTCCTTCACTCTTTCTTTCTTAATTATTACTACATAGCCAGAACCTTCTGTGACTTGCCAACTCGACTAGCACTCTCCTGGCTTGGGTTTCTTCTCTGTGCTTATGGTGATGATAGCAGATCTATGGTCGTTATTAGCATTAGTACTAAACCTAGGTGTGGGGAAAGGAGAGGAAGCAAACAAAAAATGAAAGAACAGCCTAGCCAGTGATGGCGAACCTATGACACGCGTGTCAGAGGTGACACGTGAACTCATTTTTTTGGTTGATTTTTCTTTGTTAAATGGCATTTAAATATATAAAATAAATATCAAAAATATAAATCTTTGTTTTACTATGGTTGCAAATATCAAAACATTTCTATATGTGACACGGCACTAGAGTTAAGTTAGGGTTTTCAAAATGCTGACACGCCGAGCTCAAAAGGTTCGCCATCACTGGCCTAGCTAGTTTGGCTCAGTGGATAGAGCGTCGACTTGCGGACTGAAGAGTCCCAGGTTTGATTCTGGTCAAGGGCATATGCCCAGGTTTTGGGCTCGATCCCCAGTAGGGGGCATGCAGGAGGCAGCCAATCAATGATTCTCTCAGATCATTGATGTTTCTATATATCTCCCCTCTCCCTTCCTTTCTCTGCAATCAATAAAAATATTTTTTTTAAAAAGATGAAAGAACAGAGGATCCCTTGCTTCCGAATAGTTCGTCCATAATATATATCTTTGTTCATGTGAATGGATAAAGCTGGACAATGCTGCTCTGGGGGCATAATGAGATTGTAATCCATATGTTAGTATTGCTTAGATGTATTTCAGGGTACCTAAATACGTTAAGTATTCTTTAATGGATGTTGTGAACATGGCAATAATTAATATTGAGTTTGGATGGAAAATACTAAATCATCTTTACTCAAACTTCTACAAATTGAGTTTTTTATTAAACACTAAAAAAATGTTAGTGTAATGTCTAGCATGTAATAAACATTCAATTAGTTGGGTTTTTATAATTTTCTTATATTTAATAATCTCCCAATTCATCTTGATTATGTGCCTGCTGTTCATTCCCTGTATATTCCTTTATAATCCTAAATAGTTACTATAGAGTAAGCCAAATTAGAGAAAAACTGCATTACTGTGGAATTGTTTCAACCCTTATTTTTTGTATCTTTAATCTTTCAATGTGATTATATTCCATAATGATACCTAAGTAACAAAAACAATAATAATAGCTAAGACAACAACCTGTGCTAGGAACTTTGTATTAAAGCATTTTCTCATTTAATCTTCACAACTCTACTAGGTAAAAATTTTAATTATATTTTAGAGATGAGGTCCCAGGACGTAAATAAGTTACCCAGAGTCACCGACATGTTGACTTCATATTGTTCACCACAAATATGAAGTGGTACAAGGACTGAAACCTGAGTGTGTATCTGAAACCAAAACTTACTTCTCCATTATTCTAAAAGGTTCCTTTTTAAATTCTAGAAAGCCCTTTTATATCTAACATACTCATTAATTGAACTATTATGATATAGGATGTGAGTACCATTAAATGATAATTTTAGAACATTAATGCTAAAACTCTTAATACATTGGACTTATATGCATCTAATTTGAGCCATAAAAGTCATCCATTTATTCCTAATCTGGGTATTAAAATTGTAGTGTATTTCTAAAATTGGCATTTGGTTGGCATGTAGAAATTTAAATATTTGCTAGGAAAAAGAGATGTATACATGGTGTCTATGAGAATGAGAATAAAAAACCAGCATTCTTATGTATAGTACTTAGCACAGTGCCTGCTACATAGTTATGGTGCAGGTAATATTTTGTCTTCCTGTATAGGATACTGTTAAAGATGACATCATAGGTTTCCTTTGAAGGGTAGACTGTTGGGCCTTCTTAAGAGCCTGCTAATAGCTCTGGCTGGGTAGCTCAGTTGGCTAGAGCATCATCCTGATAACACCAAGGTTGTGGGTTCGATCCTCAGTCAGGGCACATATGGAAAGCAACCAATAAATGGAATAGCAAATCGATGTTTCCCTCTCTCTCCCTCTCCCTTTCTTCTCTGTCTCTTTAAAATCAATCAATAAAATTTTTTAAAAAGAGTCTGCTAAGAGAAAACCATTTTCATTGTTGCCCAGATTCTTTAAATTACTTTATATACTCTTAAAGTTGCATTTTAGACCATAGTTTAACACCATTTTACATTTGAATTTGTTCCTTAAAAGAGTAGATGAAATAGAGGATTTTAAATGTGAATTTTTTTTTTTTAGCCAAACATTATTTTCACAAGTTTAAGGGATCTGGAGATGTTAAGGAGGCATCTGGACCCCAAGAAGGGATTTCCAGACTTGCAGAATGCTCGGGTGTAGAAAGTCTACAGGAAATGTCCCTGCTGAGAATGGCCACAGCTAATCCTTTCTAATACCATAGTTATTTGATTTTTTTGAGTTTATTCCTTCTCCTATTAATCAGCTGCATTAATTTAATTTCAGGAAAAATTTAGCAATAGAGAACAATATATGAAAGTAAATTGTATGATCATAGATTTTGTATTTCAGTAGTATTTTAAATGAGTAGTTTATATAAATACAAAATAAATTATACTTACTTCAAGGCAAATTTTTTATTCGTAGTTACTTAATTTCATTCTGTTATATTTGCTAGTTAAAGTGCAAGATACAGGAAACTGTTTCTCGAAATGCTACCCTCTTCCGCTCTTTAGGAATTGATATCTTCTGAAGTTATAAAGAAAAAGGAAAAGTGAATTGAAAAACGAAACATTTTAGTTTACAAATACTTACCTAAAGACTTGTCTTTCTCAGGAGCATGTAAAACACATGTTGAACATGCCTGTATCTATTAATTTCATGGTCTGATGATACGCCAAATTCTTGTATGTAAAAACAGTTTACTTAAGAATGTGCCTATTTAAAGTATTTTTTATATGTTACTCCCAGTTCCCTGTCCTTCACACATGAATCTTTCCTAAAATGGTACTGTGTAAACTGAATATTGGTATCTTCCTGGTTCCTTTCTTTGTGTACTAAACTTCTATGTATTCTCATCAAGAATGTAATTTATTGAAAATAGCACCATTCTTAATTTCTAAAATTGGTATTTAGTTGACATATAGAAATTTGAGCTTAAAAAGTTACTCAACTCATCAGCAAGCAGATCTGTAGCCTTAAAGGGGCAGCATAGATCACTTTAGCAAGAATTGGGAGAATAAGATTTGGGGTTTTTATTTTTAGAGTACTAGTGTTCAAATTTATAGACCAGAATTACATAACTAAGGAAGACATTACCACTAAACAGTTTTTTTGTTTATATCTCGGTGTGTTCTTACAAGAGAGGCTTGGAATGTATTAACTTGGTTTATATTTAACAAGAGAAAAAAACTTCATAGTTTAAGAAAATGAGGGAATGTTAAAGCAGGAAGAGCCTGAGTTGTTATCTTGTACAAAATCCTCATTTTTAAGTGTTGAAGTAAATTTCCCACCTACACAAAGAACATCTGGTTTCCCATGATTTCTATTGTTGTCTTAATTCTGTCTGAAGATCTGTACATTTAGACAAAGTTAGAGTAAATCTATTTCTTCTTCTCTATAAGTGTTTAGAACTATCTCTTCTTACTTCGTCATTAAAATGCACTTTACCAGTTCCTTCGGTTAGATCTTAAATATCCTGGTGTCTGGTTTATTCATCATCTTATTTACCATAACCAGTTTCATTTTATAAATGATTTCAAAATGTGTACTTAGAATTGAACAAAGAAAAATTTATTATTTAATAAAAATGATTTTGAGAAAAATAGATATGGCTATAGTTTTTCTAACAGATTGAAATGTTTAAGTTTTAGAATAATCTAAATTTATTTTAAGGTCTTTAAAGTTTAATATTAATTAATAAGAAAGTAAGGATTTAAGAGCCTGAGATTCCAAGTTTTATATCAGGAAATAGTGTAAACGAGAATTTTCAGCCATAATTTACTCTTGAAAAGGTGATAAAGGAAAGCAAGATTATAATTTCTCATTTTAACAAAGAGCAGTATCTTTGCCAAAAACAACAACAACACACCTGCTACATTAACTAACATTTCATGTTAATTTTACATACACGAAAATCACAGAATTGTTACAAATCTGTTGTGTAATTTTACTTTTCTGGTCACTCACTGTGGGAGTTGTGCCTTTTCTGTCTTGATTAAAAGAAGAAACTAATAGTAAAAATTAGCTCTTTCTCAATAGAGTAGAGCATTGATACAGAATATTCTTCGAGAGTAACCATTCCAAAAAACATCTCTTGGAAATCTACTTTACATTTACATTTACATTTCAGTTAGGGATACAGTTAATGATTTGGCAAGTCACTGCAAACAAGAATGTAAAGAAAAAGTAAACTTTTATATCCAGAAAGAAATATATTTTGCATTCTTATGTAAACGACCTACTTCTTAACCCTTTGTGGTCCAATGTTATTTTTGGAATTCAAACAGTCTGGTCCAAATTAATTGACGGGATTGAATGTTGAACTTTTTAATGTTATTATTGCTCAACTTTGGACCTACTCCTAGCGCCTGGTCTGTTGAGTCAGCCTCGAGGTTGGACCGAAAAGGGTTAAAACAGAATTTAAATTGTACTTTGAAAAATATGCAGTACAATACATTGTCAGATACATGTTTCCAGCATTAATTTGTGTTGATAGACATTTGTAGTTGGTGATCTGTCACTGTCCCCAAAGCAAAATCAATCATCTTTCCTCCAAAATTTTGTTTCCCTTCTGGACTTCTCTATTAGAATAACAATAATAGTAACACTTGCCATTTATTGAGAATCTAGAGCTAGGCTCTTCATGTATAATTTCTTTAGTCTTCATAAGGCAGATTTTATTGCTTACACTTTATAGAAGAGGGAACCGAGGATCAGAGAGAATAAGTAGGTTGCCCAAGGTCACAAAGCTAGTTAAAAGGCATATTGATGAACAACATAAACTGATGAACAAAAACAGATCCAGAGACAGAAACATCGATCAGATGCTCAAACCTCAGAGGGAAGGTAGGGGAGTGAGGGAGTAAGGGGGAGAGATCAACCAAAGGACTTGTATGCATGCATATAAGCATAACCAATGGACACAGACACCAGGGGGGTGAGGGCATGAATGGGAGTGGGGTGGGGAGGCAATGGGGGGATAAAGACACATATGTAATACCTTAATCAATACAGAAAAAAAAAGGCATATTGAAATTTGAGTCCTGATCTGTCAAGCTGGAAAGTTCACATCTTATCCATGACACTCCTGCATTGCCCTAACATGCATGTTTTTCATGCATTCTTAAGGGTGGGATCCTATTATAGAAACAATTTCATCATATCCCAAAAGTGGATTGTTTCTCCTTAGAGCTTGGAACTCATAGTATTGTATGAATTTACATTTCTGAGAACTTTTTCAGCATTTTATTTTCTTCCTAACTTTTATGCTATGCAGCCTTATATGCTTGTGTTTTGTCTACTTTTTAAAAAAATTATTACGACTTTTTAATCTGAGACTTTCAGAAATTTTAAACTAAACTTTACCCAACCATTTTCAATATTTCCTTATAAATGAACAAGTATATTTTCTCAAAGTTTAAATTTATTGTCTTTAAAGAATGCTTTGAAAATGTGCCACCATTTCTAGGAGAAATTTGGTATTTTTCCCTTTGTCATTTTATAAATGAAATTTAAGTTAAGGATTCAAAGAAAATGTATTGCCTCAAATTGTTTTAAGCTACATTATAATTATTTATGTATTTTTCAGAGAGAAAGAGATATAGAAGGGGGGAACACCTTATATTTAAAAGGCTAATACTTACAGTTAGGATCCTTTCAATTGTATTATTCATCAAAATTTATAACTGAGCAACTTTAAAAACTAAAGTTGTTAGTTAAAACATCTTACTGCAAAATAAGATTGACAACATTTTACTTAAATGGTTACATTATTTTTTTTACTCTGAAATTTTCTTTGCTTCCTACTGTACACTGCTTTATGTCACATTTACTACAAAATCTAAAAGGAAATATGCAAAGAAATAATAATTTGTAGTTGATTTGTTCTTGTGAAGAATGCGTAAGTAAATCAAATGGGTGCATTTATAGTCATTTTAATCTATAATTGTGTGTTGCTACCTAATTTATTAATATAAAAAATCTTAATTCTAAATAACATATATTCTATAACAATAACAACAATGTGATCTTGCCTCTGTGGTCAAATGAAATAAAGGAATCTGACTTCCTAAATATTTCTGTAAAAATAGCTATCTTAAATAATTTTTTAAATTTAAAAAAATATTTTTAAAAGATAGTCATTAAAACTACAAATGTAAATTTCATGTTAGAAGTGCACAACTATCAACATAATCAAACTTAGAAGCTTATTCTATAAAATATGAATGTTTTCTAATGTCATCTCACAAATCATGCGGTTGTGCTTTTCCACAGAACACTCCTATGACGCCTTCACCAGCTGTACAAGTGCAGAGCCAGCCTAACAGTTCTCAGCCTTCTCCATTCAGTGCATCTAGTCAACATGGGGATTCAGTGAGAAAACCTGGACACAACTTCATGTGTCTGTGGCAGTCTTGTAAAAAGTAAATGGCAATTTTATTTAATATACATAAATGTTCTTTGTTTTAGAATGCTTTTACATTCCAATTTCTGTCATCTATAGTTTATGAAAATTTTCGTTTTAAACCATTTTTAGCAAAAATATTTTATGCTAATTTAAGAGTGATGCTTACATAGATCCAGTGGCACCTAAGCTAAGAAATTTATATAAATGTCGGAAAGAGCTTCAATGGTAGGCTGTTAGGGAATGTGTTTCGATATTAGCTCTTTTTGTTTGTTTTGCTTTTTTTGTCCTAGCATCTGACATATGTTAATACCAGATGTGAGTCATGTTATTTCCAAGGTTCTAACAAAGTAATTTGCAGAAAGTCATTAGTATGTTTGTTTGCTTTTGTTTTTTAATTCATTTCATTTCATTATATTTTTATTTTTAAATTATAGTTGATGTACAATATTATATTAGTTTCAGGTTTATAACTCCATGATTAGACACTTATATAATTTATGAAGTGATCACCGTAATAAATTTAGTACCCCTCTGACACCATATATAGTTATTACAATATTATTGACAATATTCCCTATGCTGTACTTTATATCTCTGTGACTATTCTATACCAATTTGTACTTCTAAATCCTTTTACCTTTTTCACCCATCCCCTAAGCTCCCTCCCCTTTGACAACCCACAAAATGTCCTCTATATCTATGAGTCTGTTTCTGTTCTGCTTGTTTATTTTGTTTTTTAGATTCCACATGTAAGTGAAATCATTTGGCATTTGTCTTTCTTTGTCTGACTTATTTCACTCAGCACAATACCCTCTTGTTGTGGATCCATGTTGTTGTGGATGGCAAGATTTCATTCTTTTTTTATGGCTGAATCATATTCCATTATATAGGGTGGGGCAAAAGTAGGTTTACAGTTGTGAGTGTGCAAAACAATTTATTCTTACATTTTTATTTATTAATTATTTTCCATATGAACAACCATAAAGCTACTTTTGCCCCACTCTGTATATATGCACCACTTCTTTATCTGTTTGTCTATTGATGGACGCTTAAGTTGCTTCCATATTTTGGCTGTTGTAAAAAATGTTACAATAAACATATAAATATATGTCTTTTTGATTTAGTATTTTGTGTTTCTTTGAATAAATACCCAGAAGTGGAATTGCTGAACCTTTTTTTTTCTCTTTTATTGTCTTTGCTTAAAGTCTATTTTGTCTGGTATAAGTTTTGCTACCCC
Organism: Myotis lucifugus; assembly: GCF_000147115.1. Lineage (NCBI taxonomy): Eukaryota > Metazoa > Chordata > Mammalia > Chiroptera > Vespertilionidae > Myotis > Myotis lucifugus. The sequence continues at coordinate 628,363 of NW_005871139.1, forward strand.
AGCTGGTTTTTTATTGTTCGTTTCCATTTTCATGAAATAACTTTTTCCATCCCTTTGCTTTCAGTCTGTGTCTTTCCATCTGAAGTGAGTCTCTTGTAGACAGCATATGTAAGGGTTACATTTTCTTTTCCATTCAGTCACCCTGTGTCTTTAGAGCATTTAATCCATTTGATTTGCATTTAAAGTAATTGTTGTCCTGGCTGGGTAGCTCAGTTGGTTAGAGTGTTGTCCTGATACGCCAAAGTTGCAGGTTCAGTCTTTGGTCAGGGTACATACAAAAAGCAGCCAGTGAGTGAGTGAGTAAGTAGAAAAACAAATTGGTGTTTTTCTCCTTGTGTGTCTCTCTCTTTCCATTCCTCTCTCTCTCTAAAATCAATAAAAAAAGTTATTGTTGATAGATATGCATTTATTGCCATTTTATTATTCATATTTTTAATCATTTTCTTAATGAGACCCTTTAATATGTCTTACATACGAGTTTGGTGGTGATGGATCCCTTTAGCTTTAGATTCATATCTAGGAAGCACTTTATGTGTACTTTGATCCTAAATGATAGTTTTGCTGGGTAATTTTGGTTGCTTTTCATTACTTTGAATATTTCTTGCCAATTACTTCTGCCCTGCAAAGTTTCTGTTGATAAATTAGCTGACAGTCTTATGGGAGCTCCCTTGTAGGTAACTAACTGCTATTCCTTGCTGCTTTTAAGATTCTCTTTTGTCTTTAACCTTTGCCTTTTTAATTATGATGTGTCTTGGTATGGATCTTTTTGGGTTCATCTTATTTTGGACCCTGTGCTTATTGGACTTGTATCTCTTTCTATTCACCAGGTTAGGGAAGTTTTCTTGTAATTTTTAAAAATAGTTTTTAGTTTCTTGCTCCTCTCTCTTCTCCTTCTGCCATCCCATGATGTGAATGTTGATACAATTGAAGTTGTCCCAGAAGCTCCTTATATTATCCTCATTTTTGGGGAATCTTTTTTCTTTTTGCTATTCTGATTCAGTGTTTTTTGTTTCCTCATATTCCAAATCATTTATTTGATTCTCTGATTCATCTACTCTACTATTGATTCTCTGTAATTTCATTTCAGTTATTGTGTTCTTTGCTTCTGAAGGGTGCTTTTTTTTAATGTTTTCTATCTCCATTTTTATTTCCTCTCTCTTTGTTGAAGTTCTCACTAAGTTCATCTACTCTTCCCCTACTTTCATTGAGCATCCTTATAACCAATGTTTTGAACTCTTGACTCTGCATCTGATAGATTCCTTGTTTCCATCTTGTTTAGTTCTTTTTCTGGAGTTTTATTCTTTCCTTTCACTTGAGACATATTTCTTTGTCTCCTCATTTTGGTTACCTGCCTGTGTTTGTGTCTATGTGTAGGTAGAGCTGCTATGGCTCCTAGTCTTGGTATAGTGACTTTATGTAGTAGGTGTCCAGTAGGTTCCTGTGGCCCTGCCTCCCCAGTCTCCTGAACTGGGTGCTCCAAGTGTGCCCTCCATGTGAGCTGTGTGCACCCTCCTGTTGTAGTTGTGCCTTGATTATTGTTAGTACATTAATGGGAGTGATTTACCCCCAGGCTGACCCCACAGAGCAGAACTCACTTTAGCAGGTCTCAGATACCCAGTGAGTCTACTGAGTTTGTTGATCATGGAGGTAGTGGGTGGTGCTTCACCATGGTGTGAAGCTGTCTATTGGTTACATTGGATCAGTGCCTCCTGGGAGGTAGAGGCCAATGTCAGCCATTGCTTGTGCCCTGCCCAGGGCCACTGGGCATGAGCTTCAAAATGATCTGCAGCTGGCTACTACTTGTGATGGGCTTGGAGGTGTCCAGAAGACGCCAAGCTGTGAACCAAGGGTGCTAGTGCCAGGCCTGGGGTTACTTAGCAAAAGGTACAGTTATGCAGAGGGCAGATGCTGCTTGTTTGAGAGACTTTAGGAAAGTCTTTTAGGAAAATTGGCAGCACGAGCCAAGACAGGCCTTTTGTATGGAAAAGTCTGAAGGGCTTGGGTGGGCCCGAAAATTGGGTTGGGTGGGGTCTCAGGCAATCATCAAGGTGGGGCTAACTGTTAAATTAATCAGGTTGATGGAGAATCAGATATAGCGCCTGCCTTCGGGTTCTTTGGGGGAAGGGCTCAGAAAAGGAACAATGGCCTCTGCCAGCACCTCTGTCTGGGAGAAAGCTGCCCCTCCAGCTCTTGACCTGATGCCAGACAGTTCATTTCCTCCCCATATGTCTCCAGTGGCAGTTGAGCTGCTTTCCTAGCGTTGGAGCTCAGAGGGAGTGAGCCCAAGTACATCTGACTGCACCCTTTAAAAAGAATGCCTTATGTCCAGCTGGGGTGGCTCGGTGGTTGAATGTCGACCTATGCACCAGGAGGTCAAGGTTTGATTCCCAGTCAGGGCATATGCCTGGGTTGCAGCCTTGATCTCCAGTGCAGGATGTTTAAGAGGCAGTCTTTCAATGTTCTCTCCCATCATTGGTGTTTCTATCTCTCCCTCTCCCTTCCTCTCTGACATCAATAAAAACATTTAAAAAAGAAAAAATGCCTAGGATTCCAGCAGTACTTTGTCTCAGCTACAATCTCTGCTGGTTTTCACAGCCAGAAGTTACGGGGACTTCTCTTCCCAGCACTGGAACCCTGGGCTCGGCAGGGCCAGGTGTGGGTCTGGGACCCCTGGCTCCCCAGGAAGGACCTCTGCTGCTGAGATATCCCTCCAACTTTTTAACCACAGGTGGGTTGGGGACCAGCCCATTCTGCATATCTTTCCCTCCTACCTCAATGTGGCTATTCTCAATATTTTTAAATGAGTATTTCTGTTCAGGTAGATTTCAGGTGGTTTTGAAATGGTTGTTCGGTAGTGTAGTTGTAATTTTGATGTGGTTGTGGGAGGTTACGAGTACTGCATTTACCTACATCACCATTTTGACTGGAAGCCAGGTATTAGATTTCAACGAGAGAATCTGATTTTTTTGTTTGGCTATGAAAAGAGATCGTTTTTTTTTTAAAGTGACTATAAGTTAGTGGACACTGAAGAATTTCTATATATTGAAACTTAAAGTTAATAATCTGTTAGGAAAAATGACTTGTCTTAAATTTGAGTTTGGGATGGACAATCCATGAAACTTCTTTTTAAAGCCATAGATCTCACAGTTTAATAACTAAGATGAATAATGAGTAGAACTGAACTTCTTAAGGCTTTCTTTGACTTGAAGGAAAACTTGAAAATAATACTGTTTAAAACAAAATCTTAGTTCCTTTAACATACTCAGCCAAGAACCTTTGCCATGTCACACTTTAGAGTTCTAAGACTAATGTACTTATCTTAATGAAATAATATTCTCATCTTTTAGATATCACAGATGCTCTTTCACTTTTTCTAACTGATAGCAGAAATCAGATCCTTTTAAAAATTATATTTGCTCTTCATAATATTTATCTTTAGACTTTGTATTTCACTGTGAACTTCATATATTGTTGTATGATTGCGGCTATCAATATAGCCCAGGGATTGTTAGCAGTATGAAAAATTTCTTTGGACAGTGTTTCTCATTTTAAAATCTCAACCCAGTAGTGGGGTCATGAAATCATTTGTTCCGTCTCTACCAGTGAGTTTTTGCCTCTTTCCTTTGCAATTAAAAATGAATAAAATATATCAGAGTCTATTCATGTTAGTAAGGGTAAGTATTGTTTCCAGTTATATGTGTATATTACATACATATATATGTGTGTGTGTGTGTGTGTGTGTGTGTGCGCGCGCGCGCTAGATCATAGTGTATAATCTGTTTGTCAAAAAGGTCCTTTAGTCCTAGCTGGTGTGGTTCAGTTGGTTGGAGCATTGTCCCATGCACCGAAAGGTTTTGGGTTTGATTCCCAGTCAGGGCACATACCTAGGTTGCAGGTTTGATCCCTAGTCAGGATGTGTAGGAAAGGCAACTGATTGATGTTTCTTTCTCTCCCTTTCTTTCTTTCTTAAAAAAATTTTTTTTTAAAGGTTGCTTAAAAATTAGTGCTTTAGGCTGTTTCTGATTACTTTTTTTTTCATTCATTTAATTCAGCCATATATCTTTTTTGTGTGTGTAGCTTCTGGAGTAGGTACTATTTGTTGACTAAAAAGTTTAATAACAGCTGCTTTACTTGAAGTATTAGAGTATTTTAAGAAATCACCCTAGCCAAGTAGCTCAGTTGGTTAGTGTTGCCCCAATATGCCAAGGTTTCGGTTTCAATCACCATTCAGGGCACATATAAGAATCAACCAGTGAATGCATAAATATGTGGAACAACATATCTCCCCTCTCTCTCTCTTTCTCTCTCCTTAGTACATTTAAAAAAATAATTTTTTTTTTACTGGAATTGTAAATGCACAGCACAATTTTCCATCTTGCTAGTAGGATCAATATTTCAAAATTTGATGATGTAACTTTTCTTTGCAAGCCTTTTCTGAATAACACAGACTCAACAAGCCTCTTAAAACCATGTTTAAAGCCAGTTTTAGATACTCATTAGTATTAACTTCAGTTTGATTTTGCAAATATTTATGGAGGGTGCATGTGCTAGGAGCTAGAAATGTGGAGATCACTCTCAGTCCTTAAGGAAGCAGATCCAGAAAACTCCAGACAAATAAAGTACAGTACCATTAAGAATAACGGACAGTTAATATAATGCTGAGATGGTTGGGAAAGTTTCACTACAGACATTACTTTGGAATTGGGTCTTGAAAAGTGAGTAGGTGTTTGTTATGCAAAAATAATTCTAATCCGAATAGCAAGTGTAGGGAATTATTTAAGGAACTAGTACACCCAGGGACTTATGAGAAGCTTAGGATGCCAAGAGCATAAGCACATGAAGGGAGTGAGAAATGGCTATTATTCATATTTAGTTTCAATTCCACATGGAAAAATACATCATAGCTATATTGTCCACTAAGTGGCTATGCTCTAATTAATATCACATCAAAAACATGTAACAACATTCCTAGTTTCCATAAGATTTCTAACTAAAATTATTTCCTTTGCTGATATTTTATTGTGAAATGTTTACTATTTAAAGTTGAAATAATCATATGCTTTACTGCTTTCATAGAATTAAAGTGGTTTTGAATATACATTTAACCTGTATTTATGATCATATCTGTGGTACGATCATACTTTACATAGACTTTTTGTATTTGTAATTCTTTTTTTCTGTATATTATATAGATTGTTTTCATTGAGCCACCCACACTTATACCATGGTATCAGTGCATACTAGGATTGTGTTTTTCATCTGCAGGAATGTATCTTGAAAAGATGGAAACGACTCCCCCCTTCTACCCCCCCACTCTTTAAACATAATCTACACCTCTGCAGAAAAAGAATGTTAATCCCTTCAATACAGGGTGGGCCAAAATAGGCTTACAGTTGTGAGCATGCAAAATCCTTAATGACTGTTTCTCATACTCACAACTGTAAACCTACCTTTGACCCACTCTGTATTGAGTTCTAAATGTATCGAGTCAATATTTACATTTCTCCACTTCTTTTGTTTATTTAGAGTTTAAATTAGTATACAAGATTGCCGCTGGTTGCGAAGTCCTTTAAATCTCTTTTAATCTGTAGATTACCTCCTCTCTCTCTCTCTCTCTCTCTCCTAATTGTTTTCCTTGCAATTTTTCATTGATAAAAGCAGTTCATTTGTCCTGTACAGCATCACAATCTGGATTTTGCTGGTATTGTTTGGCATGTTACTCTGACCCTGTATTTTCTGTCAGTTGGTAGTTTGGTCTAGATATTTGATCAGATTTTGGTTTGATTTTTATAAACAACCATTTTATTTTTAATAATTCTTTTTTCCCCATTGACCCCCTCCAACCCGCCCAAGTCCTCCCCCTCCCCGCCCCAGGCCTTCAGCACCCTATTGTCTGTGTCCATGGCTTATGCATTAAAGGTCTGTGGTTGATTACCTCCCACCCACCCACCCACCCTCCCCTGCCTTTCCTCTGAGATTCGGCACTCTGTTCCATGCTTCCATCATTTTAGAAATGACATGGGTACTTTCCATCAGGAGATATGTAATATCTTGTCTCTATGTTTGTGAGGTAGACAGCCATTAGAATCATTGGATAGATCCATTATTTCATTAAGGGTTTTAAAATGTAAAAGTTCGTTTATCAACACTTTGATTTTTTTGAGGAATAGTTTCTAGAGAAAAGGTTAGATAGGTTTTTTATTTCTCTTGTTTACCAATTTTCAAAATAATGAGTTATTTACTAACACTATACAAAGGTGACCATGAGGTTTGGTTGGTTGGTGGTTTTTTATTTCAGTATCATTATAAACGAAATTATTAATTTAAACATTTTGAGGTGTTTTAATCCATTGCAGTTAATTATGTACTTCTTGATGTTCCATCCACTTGTTGTATCTTTGGCCACTGAAGGCCTATTCAAGCTGGATTCCAAGTCCTTTGGTTGTGATCTTAATATAATTTTTTTTATAGCTTCCTTGCTTTCTGTTAGACAGAATGTTTCAGGCTTCTCTTGTACATTTCCTGCCCCATACCTGGAATAAAGTATTTCTGCAAGGACATCTGGTGTCTTTTAATAAGAATTGGTATTTAAGCTCCTTCTCATCACTTTTAAGTTGGTTATTGCTTCAAGGACTTTTCAGTTGACAGACTAGAAAAATAAATGGTTTTTATCTCATGTTTAGGAAGACCTTCTCAACTCTAAGATCATAAAATACACATTTTATTGCCTTCCACTACTTTAACCCTTTGAGTGCCAACCAATATCCTAGGAACTATGCTAAAATTGCCAAGGCATTTTTGCTGATTTTACAGCAGTTTAGGAAAAAAATTATGAAAATTAGGCAGATAAATGCCAGTGGTCAATTTTACAACTACAGACATTCGGCATCATAAGTAATCTGCACTTAGGTGCCATCTGTCAATAAAGAGTGAACTACTAGCATCTAATAGTGACACTGCAGGAGGAGCGCGATAGCGCTCCCGGCACTCTAGGGGTTAATATTTTAACGTGTTGTTCCATCTATAATTTTAGTTTCATGTATCTAGCTTTATTGTTTTCCAAGTGACTAACATGTTAACTAGTTCATCTTTCCCTTGGGCATTTGAATTTTCACCTTTGATATATACTAAATTCCTGTATGCTTTTATTTCTGGATTAGTGGCTCGGTGCACGAAACTCGTGCATGGAGGGACCCCAGCCTGCACCCTCTCCAATTGGGAACCCCTTGGGGGATGTCTGACTGCTGGCAGTCAGATATCCCTCTTGCAATCTAGGACTACTGGCTCCTAACCGCTCACCTGCCTGCCTGCCTGATTGCCCCTAAGTGCCTCTGCCTGCCTGATCACCCCTAACTGCCTCTGCCTACCTGATCGCCCCCAACTGCCCTCCCCTGCCAGCCTGATTGCCCCTAACTGCCTCTGCTTCGGCCCCCACCACCATGGCTTTGTCCTGAAGGAAGTCGGACATCCGGAAGATGGCCAGTTAACCCGGTCTAAGTAGCATATTACCCTTTTATTAGTATAGATAGATTATATAGGATAGGATTGCTTAATTAGGGGGTGGGGAAGCCTTTTCAGCAGGAGGAGATGCTCTTGGCAGACAAAAATACATAATCCCTATACTGGACTGATAGCCAACCATATATATGCACTATACTGCCAAACTGGTCATTTAAAAATTGAACTGCTTTCTTACATCTTACACCAAACAGCTGTTGCCCTTAAAACCCCTCCTCAGCCGCCACCTTAGGTTCTGTCTTCGCAGTTCACCCAGATTAGGTTCTGATTGGTCGGTTTCTATGCCTATCAGCGTCAAAAGCTCCGCCTCCTAGGCAGCCATTAGCTCCTCTCAGTTCACCCAGATTTGGTTCTGATTGGTTAGTTTCTATGCCATTCAGCGTCTCTGGGTCTATCTCTGGGCGTGATCATAGAGGCAGGGCTGATCAGCAGCTGCCCCAGGCTACTGGCAAAGTGGGGGGGGCGGTGAACTGCTGATCTCTTGGAGAGAAAGAGGCTCAGCTGCTGGCGAGGCAGCTGCTGATCAGCCCCGCCTCTCTGAGGTCAGCAATTCAGCCCGCTCGCCAGTCCTCACCCACCCAAGCCTGTTGCGCACAGTCTGGCATTCGTTTGAGCCTTCGGTCGTATTGGACGTTATGGACCTTGGCTTTTTTTTATATATAGATTATTTGTTATTCCACTGGTTTGTATCCTTATACCTTCACTGTAAATTTTAATGTTAGATATGGCAAGATCCTGCTCTTAATTATTTTTTTCAGAGTATTTCCATTATCTTTTCAAGCACTTAATCTTGTACCAGGCACTGTACTACTTTTTGGTTTGCTTTTGTTTGTAAATCCTGACCTGAGGATATTTTTCCTTTTTTTAGAGAGAGAAAGTGTAAAGGGGAGGGAAGAGGGGGAGAGAGAGAGAAACATTGACAGAGAGAGAGATGTCGATTGGTTGTCTCCTGAACCCACCCAGCTAAGGCCAGGATGAAACCTGCAACTGAGGTAGATGCGCTTGACCGGAAATTGAACCCCAGACCCTTTGGTCTGTGGGCTGTGCTGTTTAACCACTGAGAAAAACCAGCCAGGGCCTACTTTTTGAAATTAGAATGATGTATAATTTAGAGTTGGTACCTGCATAGATATTTCTTATTTCAAATAAACCTCAGAATGGTTCTAGAGATCCTCCAAAAAAGCATGTTGGGATTTTCATTTTAATTACTTTTAATAAATAGGTATTTTTTGTTTGTGCTTAATAGTGAACATTTCCCAATATTGATTTTTCCTTTACAAGTAAAAGGTATCAACCCATGGTATTATAGTCTTATTTACCTGAGTAGAGCTTTAATATTTGTGTGTGTGTGTGTGTGTGTGTGTGTGTATCCCATGTTCAAAGGCTGTTAAATCGCGTTGTTTACCCATATCTTCAGAAAAAAATCACTTCTGTCATGGTAAACAACCTGCTTCCCTATTTATAATGGTCTGGCTCTATAGCGGTGGTCGGCAAACTCAGAGCCAAATATCAACAGTACAACGATTGAAATTTCTTTTGAGAGCCAAATTTTTTAAACTTAAACTATATAGGTAGGTACATTGTTATTAACTTAATTAGGGTACTCCTAAGGCTTAGGAAGAGCCACACTCAAGGGGCCAAAGAGCCGCATGTGGCTTGCGAGCCGCAGTTTGCCAACCACAACCCTATAGCAACTTCAGCGCGAAATTATAGCTGATTTGCCTACAAACGTCAGGTGGTCATAATAATCTGGCTACTCAGTGTATATTATGCAACTTTATTAAGGTTATTGCTAGTTGTGTCTCTTACTTTTTGTTGCTGTCATAAATGGTCTTAGCTTCTATTATATTTTTCAACTGATGGTTATTTTCTATATTAATACTGCTTAGCCTCTCATCCAATTGTAATATCTAATGTTTCCAGACAGTTACATACTCGTAGTGATAGTATTTATTCTTACCTTTTTTAAAAAAATGAGTGGACTGTTTTTTAAAGCAGTTTTAGGTTTATAGAAAAACTGAACAGAGTATCCATATGCTGCCTCTTTCCTGCATAGTTTCCTTTAATATTGATCTTGAATTATTGTGGTACATATGTTATGATTGATGAATAATATTTACTAGTATATGTTATTATTAATTAAAGTCCATAGTTTCCAATAGGTTTCAGTCGTTGTGTTATATAGTTCTACTAGAAGCCCAGTGCACGAATTTGTGCATGGGTGGGATCCAGCCAGCCTGCCCTTATCGGGGCCAGGCTGGCCAGGGGGAGGGGCCGCAGGAGGTTGGCCGGCTGTAGTGCACATCATAGCAACCTGTCGTTCTGGTCGCTTTGCTTTTTTATATATACTAGAAGCCCGATGCATGAAATTCGTTTACGGGGGCAGGGGGGTGGTCCCTCAGCCCAGCCTACACCCTCTCGCAATCCAGGACCCCTAGGTGATGTCCTACTGCCGGTTTAGGCCCGATCCCAGTGGGACATCCCCTAAACCGGCAGTAGGACATCCCTCTCACAATCCGGGACTGCTGGCTCCTAACTGCTCGCCTGCCTGATTGCCCCTAACCACTCTGCCTGACTGCCTGCCTGATCATCCCTAACCGCTCACCTGCCTGCCTGATTGCCCCTAACCGCTCGCCTGCCTGCCTGCTTAATCGCTCCTAACCACTCACCTGCCTGCCTGATCGCCCCTAACCTCTTGCCTGCCTGCCTGATCGCTCCTAACTGCTTTCCTGCCTGCCTGATTGCCTCTAACTGCTCACCTGCCTGCCTGATCGCCCCTAACCGCCTCCACTTGCCTGCCTGATAGTCCCTAACCACTCTGCCTGCCTGCTTGATCGTTCCTAACCACTTACCTGCCTGCCTGATTGCCCCTAAATGTTCGCCTGCCTGCCTGATTGCCTCTAACTGCTCGCCTGCCTGCCTGATCGCCCCTAACCGCCTCTGCCTCGGCCCCCACCACGGTGGCTTCGTCCAGAAGGTCTTTTGGCTGTCTGGTCTAATTAGCATATTATGCTTTTACTATTATAGATAGATGGATTTTGATAATACATAATGTCATGTATCCACTATTACAGAATCACTCAGAATAGTTTCACCACCCTCCCTTGTTTCACCTATTCATCTCTTTTCACTACCTCCATTCCAGACCCTAGCAGGTCCAGATTTTTTACTTTCTGTATAGTTTTGTCTTTTCCAGAATGTCATATTGTTGGAATCATACAGTATGTAAACCTTTTCAGACTGGGTTCTTTCACTAGCAGTATAGTTGTGAGTACATGAAACACATAGTTCTAGTCTTCCACAATTATTTATTAATTATTGTATTATTTTCCATACAAATAACTATAAACCTACTTTTGCCCCACTCCGTATATAATGAAAGTTTCTCCATGTCTTTTCTGGCTTGATAGCTCATTTCTTTTTCTTGCTGAATAATATTTCTTTGTATGGATGTACCAGTTTACTTATCCATTTACCTGTTGACATTTTGGCTGCTTCTGGGTTTTGGCAATAATAAATAAAGATGTTATAAAAGTTTGTGTGCAGGTTTTTGTATGGACACAATTTTTCAACTCATTTGGGCAAATACCTAGTATAACAATTGTTTGATCTTATGGTAAGACATGTTTAGCATGTAAGAAACTGCCAAGCTGTTTTACAAAGTGGCTGTACCACTGCATTTCTACTAACAGTGAAGGCGAGTTCCTGGTGCTCCACATCCTCATCAACACTTGGTATTGTCAGTTTTTTAGGTTTCAGCCATTCTATTAGATGTGCATTTGTTTTAATTTGGGTTTTCCTATTGATGAAAGATCTTGAGCATCTTTTCATATGCTTATTTACCATCTATAAATTACCTTTGATGGGGTGATAAAAGACATTATTTTGCTAAGTTTTTAGTAATCCATGGATATTAGATTTTGTCAAATGCTTTTTCTGTCTCTATTAATATGTTCATATGATTTTCCTTTTAGCCTGTTGTTGTGATGGATTACATCAATCAGTATTTGAATGGTGAAATAATCCTTGTATACCTGGAATGCATGAATGAATGAATGAATGAATGAATGAATTTTTAGCTTGGCTTAAGATATTTATTCACTGCTCTCATAGTTAGCCTCAATGGCTCAGCAAAAGGGTGGTAGAGCAAGGTTGTGGCATACAGTGACACAGTGCATCCTCATTTTTCATTGTTACATAGCAGTTTTTATACATTGCTTCAATTTGCTAATATTTTTTTGTGGATTTTTACACCTATGTTCATGAGTGATAATGGTCTGTAGTTTTCCTGACTTTGCCTTTGGTATTAGAGTAATGCTGGCCTCATATAGTGAGTTAGGAAATGTTCACTCCATGATTTTCTGTTAGGAATTATAGAGAACTAGAGGCCCAATGCATGAAATTCAGGCAAGGGGCTTTGGCCACTGTGGCTTTGTCTGGAAGGTCGTCTGGAAGGACGTCCAGCTATCTGGTCTAATTAGCATATTATGCTTTCATTATTATAGACATAGATTAGTATAATTTCCTCCTTAAATGTTTGGTAGAAGTCACCAGTAAAATCATCTTGTCCTGGTGGTTTCTTTTTTAGGAGGTTATTAATCAATGATACATTTACTTTAATAGTCATAGGCTTATTCAGATGATCTATTTCTCCTTGTGTGAGTTTTGGCAGATTGTGTCTTTTCGAGAATTGGTCTGTCATCTAAGTTACCATATTTGTGGCATAGAGTTATTCATAATATTCCTTTATTATCTCTTTAATGTTGTGGGCTCAGTAGCAAGAGCTACTGATATTAAAATTTGTGACTTTCCCCCTTTTTTTCCCCTTGGATAAGCTGACTAGAGCTTTATCTATTTTATTGATCTTTTCATAGATCCAGCTTTTGATCTGGTTGATATTTTTTTCTATTGTTTCCCTGTTGTCATTTAATTGATTTCTGCTCTAACTTTTATTATTACTGTTTGCTTTGAGCTTATATTGCTCTTCTTTCTCTAGTTTCTTAAGGTGGAAGCTTAAGTTATTGATTTTAGGTATTTTCTAATGCATGTACTTAATGCTATAACTTTCCCTCTAGATACTGCTTTACCTGTATTCCACAAATTTTTATAAATTGTATTTTCATTTTCACTTAGTTAAAAATATTTTAGAAGTGTGCTATATAATCTCCCAAATATTTTGGGATATTCCAGCTATCTTATTGTTAATGACGTCTAGTTTAATTACATTGTGATCTAAGTGCATACTTTATATGATTCTTATTCTTTTAAATTTGTTAAGGTGTGTTTTGCATCCAGGAATGTGGTCTATCTTGGTGAATGTTCCAAGTGGGCATGAGAAGAATGTATTTTCTGCTGTTGTTGAAGTATTATATAAATGTCAGCTGGATTCAATTGATTCATGGTGCTATTCAGTTCATCTCTATCTTTACAGATTTTCTGCCTGGTGGATCTGTCACTTACTGATAGAGTTTTACGTATAATATTTCTTTATTTGTCCTTGCAGTTCTATCAGATTTTGACTCATATTTTGATGCTTTGTGTTGGGAGCATATACCTTAAGAATTGTATGTCTTTGTGAAGAATTGACCTCTTTATCATTATGTAGTATTCCTCTTTATCCCTCATAATATCCTTACTCGGAATTCTGCTTTGTCTGTAATTAATATAATAACTCCCAACTTTCTTTTGATTAGTGTTAGCATGATATATCTTTCACCATCCCTTTAATTTTAATCTGTCTTTATATTTAACCACACATAGTTGGGTGTTTTTTTTATCCACTCATATTTAAAATGATTATCGATACAGTTGCATGAATATCATATATTTAAATGTCTATTTCACTTGTTTTTTGACTCCTTTGTCTTCCCATGTTATTCTGCATTCTTTGTTTTTGAGTATTTTATGTTTTAATTTTCTCTGTTGGCATATCAATTTTACTTTTTTAAAACATTTTTTATGGTTGTTATAGAATTTGAAATATGTATTTACAGCTAATGTAAGTCTTCTTTCAAACAACAATGCCCCTTCATGGGTGGTGCAGGTATTCTTACTCCTTCCCTTATGCCGTTGCTGTCATTTATTTCTTCAAAAGCTATAATCACCAAATACATTGTTGCTATTATTTTGAAACTTGACTTACTAGATCAGTTAAGAGTAAGAAAAATAAAATATTTTCTTTTACGTCCATTTATTCCTTCTCTGACACCCTTAAGGCAAGTCTACTGTGCAAATGCCCTCAGTTTTTGTTTGTCTCAGAAAGTCTTTATTATTCGTTCACTTTTGAAAAATAATTCCATGGACACAAACTTCTAGGTTGGTGGATGTTTTTCTTTCAACACTTTAAATATTTCACTCTACTCTTCTTGCTTGCAGGGTTCTCAAGAGACATCAGTATAATGTTACCCTTTCTCTTCAGTAAGGTGTGTTTTTCCTCTGGTTTCTTTCAAGATATTTTGTCTTTGATTTTCAGCAGTTTTAATATGATGTGCCCAGGTGGTGTGTGTGTGTGTTTTAACATTTATCATATTTAGTGTTCTGGGAGTTTCCTAGTTCTGTGATTTAGTTAGTGTATCATTACTTTTTGGAAAATTATCAGCCATTCTTCAACTACTGCTTCTGTTTTTTCTCTCTTTCTCTTTTTCCATTATTTGTATATTGCACTTTTTATAATTGTCTCACAGTTCTTGGATATTCTGTGTCTCCCCCCGCCCCTTCTTTTTTCTCTTTGTTCTTCAGTTTGGGAAGTTTCTAATTGACATATCTTTAAGTTTACCAGTTCTATCTTTGGCCATGTTCAGTCTACTTGTGATCCCATCAAGGTATTCTTTATTTCTGTTATAGTTTTTTTTATTCCTGGCATTTCCTTTTGATTCTTAGTGTCTCCATATCTCTGCCTATATTAGCTTTCTCTTGCAGATTGTCACTTTTTTAGCATATTGATCATAATTATTTTAAATACTTATTTTTAATTCCAAAATCTCTGCCATACCTGTGTCTGGTTCTGATGTTTGCCTTGTCTTTTCAGACTCTGGTTTGTTTGTTTTTTTGTTATTGTGTTGTATTGTTTGTTTGTTTTACATTTAACTTGCCTTACACGTTTTTGTTGAAAGCTAGAAATGTTGTATCAGTTAATAGGAACTGAGGTGAATAGACCTTCAGTGTGAGGATCTATGTTTATCTGGCTAGAGTTTGCTGTGTTTAATGTTTGCTGTGACTGTAAGTGTCAGAGGCTTCAATTTCCTTTAGTATTTTGGTGTGTGAGTTTTTTTGGGGTGTGTGTGTGTGTGTGTGTGTGTGTGTGTGTGTGTGTGTGTGTTGCCCTCCCTTGTTGTCTTTGGGATTCCTTAGAAACTTCTTTTTAAATGGAGTATGTATCTTACAGGTCTCTCCATTGTAACCCACTGTTATATTGGAGTCCTGTTGATGTGGTGATAAGGGATTGGGAAGGGAAAGCATTATATAATGTTATGATTAAGTCACACTGTTTTAGTGGCCTTGATTCTAAGGGCTGTGACTTTGAGAAGAGTTTCTTAGCTTTTTTTCCTCTCCCCCTCTGCCCCCTCATGTGACATTCAGAGTTATAAGGGAGCTGGAGTTAACTAGTTGCTCTTCCCCTAGGTCAGACAAGGTTCTAATAAAGAAATTTTCTTGGAGGGCAGGCCTATATTAAGGAGAAAAGAACACTCTGGACATGTTTTTAATGATTATTTTCTCCCTCCCCCTGCTGGGAATGCTAGGGAGTTTTTCTTCAGTCTTCACAATGAAAACCTTGTAGGGTTCCTTGAAGTAAAACTCAAAAAAGTATGGCTTCTCTGCAGAGAGTGACCCACCAGGAGTTTTTAGTTTTCAAGACAGTCCATACTAGGCCTCCATCAATTCATCAATTACTGTTTAATATTTTCAAAATTTTTAAAGAATATTTTATTGATTTTTAGAAATAGAAGGAGGGACAGGGAGAAAGAGAGAGAGAGGGGGAGAGAGAGAGAAATATCGCTGTGAGAACACATTGATCATTTGCCTCATGCACGCCTCCTACCAGTGATTGAGTCCACAACCTGGGCATGTGCCCTTGACCGGGAATCAAACCGGCACTGGACAACATTTCTGGTGCACAGGAGGACACTCAACCAACTGGGCAACACTGGCTGGGTGCAGGAAATTTTTATTTTCATGTGGATACTCTTGAACTTTTCCAATTTCTTTAAATGAACATGTTTGTTGTGTGGGTGTGGGGTAGGTTATTGATGGAAGGGTAGTAGTAAGAAATTGTTTTAGATACTAATACGCAATAGTGGCATCCCACCTCATCTTTCATTCTCCCACTCCAGCCCAGAAGAATCCATAAAATTCTGAAAACTCAACATCTGTTTTGCATTAAAATTATATTTAAACTAGAGGCCCAATGCACAAAATTTGTGCACTGGGGGTGGTGGTGGTGGTGGTGTGTGTGGTGGGGTGGTGGTGGTGTCCCTCAGCCCAGATGGTGAGAGGGTGCAGGCCAGGCCGAGGGACCCCACCAGTGCACAATAGGGCCTGGGGAGGGACTGCGGGAGGGCTCCTGAGAGTGTCCGGCCTATCTCGCTCAGTCCCGATTGGCCGGACCCCAGCAGCAAGCTAACCTACCAGTCGGAGCATCTGCCCCCTATTGGTCAGTACACATCATAGCGACTGGTCAACCGGTTGTCTGTTCCCTGGTGGTCAGTGCACGTCATAGTGAGCGGTTGAGTGGCCTTAGCATATTGTTAGCATATTATGGTTTGATTGGTTGAATGGCCAACCAGATGACCAGACACTTAGCATATTAGGCTTTTATTATATAAGATGTTTTAAATTCAGATATTTTATTTAATGGATTTGGAAACCTTTATTTGTTTCCACTCTTATGATCATTGCAACCAGCATCATTTATTATATTAGAACTTCACTTTGCACCATATTGAATGGTTTGTAATCACTTTAGTACTTAGATAAATAGAAAGAAAATAGACTTAGGATGAGGGGAAAGGTAAGTAAGGGAAATAATAGACTCTTGTGTTGGGCAGGCAAAGTAATAAGTACTTTAAAGTCCCTGTTGTCTTAATCATATGCACACAGTTGTATATATTTAGTAATTAAAATGGACTTAAAGAAATATAAACTTTATTCTTTTTTTGTGTCTGATAAATTCATTAATTTTGTGTATTATAAATAAACTTGATTAATTTAATATATTGCAAAATCATTTAGAAATAGCTGTCATTTGGACTAGTGACTACTAGTAGTACATTTGGGTTTGATTTATGTGTGTGTGAGAGTGTGTATAAACAGCTTTACCTTTTTAACTAATCTAATAACATTTAGGTAAAAATTGTAAAAACTCAATAAAAAGTGCCTTTTTGTGACAATTGTTAGTTTAAATAGCACAACTCCAGTCTATTTATTTCATACTATTAAAGAAGCATTGTGAAGACAGTAGGTCCTGTCTTGTCCACAGGGAATATGTTCCAAGACTCCCAGTGGATGCCTGAAACTACAGATAGTATCAAACCCTATATACCGGTACACTATGTTTTTGCTTTTACATTCATATCTATAATGAAGTTTAACTTAAAAATTAGGCAAAGCCCTGACCGGTTTGGCTCAATGGATAGAGTGTTGGCCTGCAGACTGAAGGGTCCCAGGTTCGATTCCAGTCAAGGGCATGCTGTACCTTGGTTACAGGCTCCTTCCTGGCCCCGGCCCTGGTTGGGGCTCGTGCAGGGGGCAACCAATTGATGTGTTTCTCTCACATCAATGTTTCTCTCTGTCTTTTCCTCTCTCTTCCACTCTCCCTAAAAATCAATGGAAAAATATCCTCGGGTGAGGATTAAAAAAAAAAATTAGGCACAGTCTGACCAGTGTGGTTCAGTTGGTTGGAGCATTGTTCTATACACCAAAAGGTGGCAGGTTCAATCCTGGTCAGGGCACATACATACCCAGGTTGCTGGTCCAGTGCGAATGAGATCCATGTTTCTCTTTCCCAATTATAGCAATATACTGTAATAAAAGTTATATGACTGTAGTCTATCTCAAATATATTATTGTGCTGACTCACCCTTCTTGTGATGTTTTAAGATGGTAGAATGTTAAACTTATTCCTGAATTTGCATTACCATCCCTTACTTGCAGTTGCAGTAAATAGCTTGGTGTCAGTTGTTTCCGGGATCACTTGCTGAAGTCTTGTTCAATGCTTTCTGATGCAACACATTGCTGTCAATTGGAACATTTTTTTTTGTTCATGTCTTCCACCCACAGATTTAAAGCCTTTTCTATCTTACCTAAGCACTTTTCACATGCTGTAGCTGTTAACTTTTTCAGTTTGAGGTTCAACGGCAAAACTAGCAGGATTTTTTTTTTCTCCCTCACAATTACATGGATAGAAGATTCATTCTTACCATGGATCTTAGCAACCTCAGCATACATCTTTTTCCTTAATAAAGTTGAGAACTTTCACCTTTTTGAAGGAACCACTTTGTGGTTTCTCTTTAGAATAGCTGAATTTTTAGCATTGCTACTCTTATGCTTTGGAGCCATTATTAAGTAAAATAAGAATTACTTGAACTCAAGCACTCCAATGCTATGACAATCTGATGACTTTGAGACAGCTGCTAAGTGACTAATTGGCAGGGAGTGTATAGGGCATGGATACACTGGGCAAAGGGATGATTCATGTCTGGGTAGGAAGGAGTGTGATGGCACGAGATTTCATGATACTACTCAGAATGGCGCGACCATAGGAAGCTAAAATTGTGAAAAGTGAAATCATGGATAAGGGGGGGACAATGGTACTGAAAATTAAAAGAAATTTCAAAACTAAAAATGTGCTTAGTAATGTTACTTTTACCTGAAACATTTTTTGTATTACATTCCCATGATTTGTTTATTTTATAACTAGAGGTTTGTACCTTTGACTCCCTTTACTCATTTGCCCACACCTCGATCCCCACCTCTGACAACCACTAATCTGTTCTCTTTATCTGGGAGCTTGGGGTTTTGCTTTGAGAGGGTTTTTTGTTTTTTATTTTTGTTTTTTTAGATTCCATATATCAGTGAGGTCATACAATATTTTTCTTTGGCTGACTTATTTCAGTTAGCATTAATGACTTCATGGTCCATCCAAATGGCAACATTTTATTCTTTTTTTATTGCTGAAGATTATTCCATTGTCTATATGTACCACATTTTCTTTATCAATTCATCTATTGATGGACACTTAGGTTGTTTCCAAATCTTGGCTATTGTAAATAATGCTACAGTGAATATAGGGGTGCATACACCTTTTGAGTTAATATTTTTGTTTTGTTTTGATAAATAACCAAAAGTGGAATTGCTGGATTATATGATCTGCTTTTATTTTTAATTTTTTGAGGAAACTCCATACTGTGTTTCATAGTGGCTGCACCAATCTACATTCCACTAGCAGTACATGAGGATTCCTACTTTTCCCCATCCTTGCCAACACTTGTTATTTCTTACCTTTTTTTAAAAAATGTTTTTATTGATTATTTTTATAGAGAGAGGAAAGGAATGGGAGAGAGAGAGAGAAACATCAATGAGAGAAAATCATTGATTGGCTGCCTCCCGCATGCACCCTACTAGGGATTGCGTGTGAAACCCAGGCATGTGCCCCACTGGGAATCAAACTGGCAACCTCTTGGTGCTTGGGTCGACGCTCAACCAACTGAGCCACACTGGCCAAGCTATTTCTTGTCTTTTTGATAAACCATTCTAACAGGTATGAGGTGGTATCTCATTGTTTGTTTGTTTTTTTTGCATTTCCCTGATGATTTGTGATGTTGGACATCTTTTCATATACCTGCTGGCCATGTGTATGTTTTCTTTAGGAAAATTTCTATAAGGATTCTGTGCCCATTTTTAAAATTAGATTGTTTGATTTTCTGCTATTGAATTGATATGAGATCTCTACATATTTTGTATATTAACCTCTTATCAGATTTATAATTTTCCAAATATTTTCATTCAGTAGATTGCCTTTTCATTTTGTTGTTCCTTTTGCTGTGTAGTTTTTAATGTGATATAGTCCCACTTGTTTATTTTTGCTCTTGTTGCCTTTGATTTGGTATCAAGGAGCTTTCCATCTTTGTTCTCTTCTCAGAGTTTTATGGTTTCAGGTCTTACATTCAAGTCTTTAATCAATTTTGAGTTAATTTTGTTAATTTTTGTGTATGGTGTAAGATTGTTGTCCTGTTTCATTAATTTGTATGGGCTATCCAGTTTTTCCTTCACCATTTATTAAAGAGACTATCCTTTTCCTATTGTATATTCTTGGCTCATTTGTTGTAATTAATTGATAATACATAGGTTTATTTCTGGGCCTTTTGTTCTGTTTCATTGATCTATATGTCTCTTTTTATGCCAATACCATACTGTTGAATTACTATAGCTTTTTTATTTATAGTTTGAAATCAGGGAGCATGATGCCTCTGCTTTTGTTCTTCTTTCTCAAGATTGCTTTGACTCTTTGGAGTCTTTTGTGGTTCCATAGAAATTTTAGTATTGTTTGTTCTATTTCTGTGAAAAATGCCATTGGAATTTAACAGGGATTATATTGAATTTGTAGATTGCTTTGGGTACTGTGGACATTTTAATAATAGTAATTTTCCAACCCATGATAGTTTCACAATAAACTTTTGGTAGGTATTTATATAAATGAATATGAATGATATGAAATATGTAATCTTCATATTAATTTTTGACATTGTCTTTTATAATTCAGTATTTACTCTTGTTTAAAATTTATTTTAATATGTCAGTTATTTCCTAAAGTTATTTACTAATTTAAAATATTGTATAGATACTGTACATCAAAAATTGGTTCAAATATATACATGTTTATTAGCCCTAGCTGGTTTGGCTCTGTGGTTAGAGCATTGGCTGGAGGACTGAAAGGTCGCGGGTTTGATTCAGATCAAGGGCACTTACCTCAGTGCAGGCTTGATCCCTGCCCGCCCCCTCCCCTCCTCTCTCTCTAAAAATGAAAGGAAAAAATATCCTTGGGTGAAGATTAATTAAAAAGAACACACACACAAAAAAAATAGGAACCATTGCAATGAAATTTCTCTATTTATAATGTGTGTGTGTGTGAGTGTGTGTGTGTGTTTATATGACATTAAAAATTCAAATCCTAAGGGAGCTCTGCCATAAACTTTAAAGATAGGGATTGTGCAAATATTTGAGTTACTACTTAGTAATTGAAGCCTTTCAATGTATTCTTTGCTGTTTGCATCCCAGTATTCTCTCTCATTGCTATGTGTTCTAATTAATGAGAGAAATAGTATCTGACATTCTTCACGTTTGTATACTTGGCCACTTATTCACTCAGACACTTGTATCGTTAAGCCTCAGGGTATATGAGTGAGTAGGGTATAATGTTGGAGAAATTCAAGACATGGACAAACATACAAAATGTGAGTTCAACTAAAAGATAGACCTACCAAGATGTTTAGCACTTAGATTGTTAGATTGTTAAATATGCTAGAGTTTATTATATGTAAATGTTTGAGCAGCTTCTAAAAGTACAATGGAGTATGGTATTTGTATATAAAAGCATGTTCTATTGTGTTTTAAAATGATATTTCATTTACTTTTAAGAGATTCTTAGCTGACCTTCATTGAAGGTAGGGAATTAATGAAACATATTAAACTGAAAACAAATGACCAAAAGTGTTCATGGTAATGATTTAACATGGACATATATGCAGAGAAATTTGTTTCCAAATAGTTTCAAAATATTCTTTGAAATGAAATGAACTTGAAATTTGCTTGCACTATTTTTCTTAATATTTCTGTATATTGATCTGGAGCTTTTGTATTAAAAGAGCAAGTTTTCCGTTATAAAGACTATATTCAGTGTCAGAAAATTTGTTACTTTCATTTTTTGCAGGTGGTTTCAGACACCCTCACAGGTTTTCTACCATGCAGCGACTGAACATGGAGGAAAAGATGTATATCCAGGGCAATGTCTGTGGGAAGGTTGTGAGCCTTTTCAGCGACAAAGGTTTTCTTTTATTACCCACTTACAGGTACACTTTCTTAATACTGTTTGGTCAGTAACTCTTTTGCAATAAAGGTTTTGATGCATATTCTTTTACTTCCTCTTTCTCAAAAAGGATAAGCACTGTTCAAAGGATGCCCTGCTTGCAGGATTAAAACAAGATGAACCAGGACAAGCAGGAAGTCAAAAACCTTCTACCAAGTAAGGAACATGAGTTTACTTCCTGTTGTATATACAGAAAGAAAAATCAGGAGAGTAGGCAAAACATATTAAAAATGAAATTTAACTTTAGCATAGTAGGAAACTGGAAACCTGAGTTCTGGTTCAGCTCTACCATTCACCAGCTATGTGACCCTATTCAAATTGCTTAGAGTATTTTCTCTAAGCATCACTTTCATATTTATATGAGAAATACTTTGTAAACTGTAACTATATACAGGGGTGGACAAAAGTAGGTTTACAGTTGTTTGAATGAAAAATAATACAATAATTAATAAATAATACAAGAATAAACTATCACATTCACAACTGTACACCTACTTTTTCCCACCCCTATTTTTTTATTCTTTGAGAGTAATTGAACATGTATTTGATAATGGCAAAGAGATTTCTTCTTACAATTCATATACTTGTAATGAATATAGTGGAGTTCTAAGTTGCAGATTTCTGTAAGTTCCTTATTAGATTTATATAGTATCTCCTATTCTGTTTCTGAGGGCCTTAGTTGTAGATTCTGTAACCTGAATAATATTTTTAACTCTGAAAATGTGAAAATTAATTTGCCACCACTTACTAAGATACTGCAATGTACTAGGCATTGTGCCAGACCTAGGGAATTCTAAGAATAAGACATAGTCTCTAACTTTAGAGCTGATATTCTAGAAAGAGAACTAGAAATATGGGAGTACAGAATCTGCTTAACATACTTTATTCAGTTTCTGTAAATGAGCATCTACTATGTGCTAGACACTAAGGTATAGAATGAGGTATACATGACCAAGATACATTTTGCTGTTCTTAAGTGTCTGGAGATCCATCAGTGAGAGGTGTAGGTAATTCTTACTATATGTATTAAAGTACTAAAATGAAGAGGTGCACAAGATACTATGAGAGCTCACCTAAACCAATCCAGGGAAGGCTTTCTGACAGAAAGTACCTCCAAACTGAGACCCAAAGAATAAGGAGTAAATAGTAGAAGGTCTCATAAGCTATAATCATGAGTTTGAGTTTTATCCTACAGGCAATAGAAAGTCATTTTTCTGCCAAGTATCTTTTCCTATAATTTTCACTGCCTTTAATTTGTATATATTATGTAGCTTATAAGAATATGTTGGAATATGTTTGGTTTTGCTCAAGTTTGGAGGAAGAGATATTTGATGTGTTGATTACAATCAATCGAAAATCTTTGTCATCGTATATAATAAAAGCCTAATGTGCTAAGTGTCCAGTCGTCCGGTCAGATGTTCAACCAATCAAAGCGTAATGTGCTAATGAATGCTAAGGCCGCTCACCGCTCGCTATGACGTGCACTGACCAGGGGGCAGGCAGACACTCTGACCAGTAGGTTAGCTTGCTGCTGGGGTCCGGCCAATTGGGATTGAGCAAGATGGGCTGGACACACCCTGGAGCCCTCCCACAATCCCTCCCCAGCTGGCCAACCTCCCACGTCCCTCCCCGGCCCCAGTCATGCACCAATGGAGTCCCTTGACCTGGCCTGCATCCTCTCACAATCTGGGACCCCTCAGGGGATGTCGGAAAGCTGGTTTCGGCCCGGGCGAACAACCGGTCACTATGATGCGCACTGACCACCAGGGGGCGTGGCACTCAACACAGGAGCTGCCCCCTGGTGTCAGTGTGCTCCCACATGGGGAGCGCCGCTCAGCCAGAAGCTGGGCTCATGGCTGGCGAGCGCAGTGGTGGTGGTGGGAGCCTCTCTTGCCTCTGTGGCAATTGGACATCCCCCAAGGGCTCCTGGACTGCGAGAGGGTGCAGGTCGGGCTGAAGGGCCCCCCCACACCCAAGTGCATGAATTTCATGCACCGGGCCTCTAGTTTTACACATAAAATCTAATAACAGTATATATGTAGATATTCTTTTCTTTTGATAACTATATATAGTTATAAACTGGTTTACAATTCAAAGATTGCTTTTACATTAACTTATTTAATATTCAGAATTAGTTTACATATGTAAAAAAGTGCCAGAAATATCCCCATTTTACATATGTGAAACCTGAAGCATAGAGGGGCAAACTGAAATATTCAAAGTCATACAACTAGTTATTGTGCCAGAAATAGACAGATTTCCCCACATGCAAGTCAGTGCTCTTTACACCATGGCCTTGGCAGAATACAAAAGCTATTAAGGCAATTTTCTGCTTGGCCAAGGAAATCTAGAATAGCTTGAATCTAATTTTAGGTAAAATTCATTCCTTCAGTCTGAGTTTTAAAAAGGATGTTAGAATTATACTGGAAGGGTTGATTAGAGTTATTAAATAATGGTGGAAAATAAGATTATATAACAAATAGTTTGAAGTGTGGTGTTTAACATAATTTCATCCTATATAATAAAAGAAAAACATGCAAATTAACCGCCCCTCCACTATGCTGAAGCCACGCCCACAAGCCAATCAGGAGCGAGTATGCAAATTAACCCAACTAAGATGGTGGCAGCCACAGAGCTGGAGCGAGCAGGAGGCTTGGGTTGCCCCAGTGATGGAGGAAGTCAAGCTTCCCGCCTGCCCTGGATGGTCCTGGGCTCTGCTCAAGGCTACAAAGTTCCAATTATAGAAGATAAATAAATCCCAGGAAGAAAAAAAAGGAGAGGCTGGGAGCTTGGGTTGCTGGGGGGCGTGGCCAGCCTACAAACAGCCATCAGCCCCTCACCCAGGCTGGCCAGGCACCTCAGTGGGACTCCCACCCTGATCTGGGATACCCTTCAGGGCAAAGCAGTAGTCCACCTGTGCACCAGTCCTCTATCCTATATAATAAAAGAGTAATATGCAAATTGACCCCAACAGCAGAACAACTGGGAATGACTGGTCACTATGACACACATTGACCACCAGGGGGCAGACGCTCAATGCAGGAGCTGCCCCCTGGTGGTCAGTGCGCTCCCACAGGGGAAGCTCTGCTCAGCCACAAGCCAGGCTGACGGCTGCCAGCACAGCGGTGGTGGCGGGAACCTCTCCCACCTCCTCAGCAGCGCTAAGGATGTCTTACTGCAGCTTAGGCCTGCTTTCTGCTGGCAAGTGGACATCCCCCGAGGGCTCCCGGGCTGCCAGAGGGATGTCTGACTGCCAGCTTAGGCCCGTTCCCCCTGGGGAGCGGGCCTAAGCCGGTAGGTGGACATCCCTCGAGGGGTCCCAGACTGCGAGAGGGCACATGCCGGGCTGAGGGGACCCCCCCCCCCCCCCCGCCCCCCGAGTGCACAAAGTTTTGTGCACCGGGCCTTTAGTATTATTATATTAGGTTATCTTTTTCTGGATCACCTATACCTATGTCAATACATTCTTAGGTAATATTATTTTAGTCTTGGTATTGTTTAGCCAAAATAATTTGCAGCTCAAATTGCAGACAATGTTTTTATTTGTTAACATCTTCACATTACATTCAATGATGTAAACTCCACAAACTTTGGTAACATGCTGTAATTTTAAATTAAATTTATTGGGGTAACCTTGGTTAATAACACTATATAAGTTTCAGGTGTACAACGTTATAACACATCATCTGTATATTGCATTGTGTGCTCACTGCCCAAAAACCACTCTCCTTCTATCACCATATATTTAAGCCCCCTCACCCTCTTCATCCTCCCCCTCTGACAACAAACATACTGTTGTCTGTGTCTATAAGTTTGTTTTTTATTGTTTTTTTTCATTTGTTGCTTTCTGTTTCATATCCCACATATGAATACAATCATGGTTTTTGTCCTTTTCCATCTGACTTATGTTGTATTTATTTTTATTGCATGTTTACTAGCACAGTAACTTTAAAAATGGATTATGCTGGAACATCTATTGTTTGCTTTAAAATTGGTAAATTGGAAAATAAAACACTTGAAATTTCACCTAATACTAAGAGCCCCTTTTGTATAGGCTGACACAAAGAATAAATATTAATGCTGGGCCATGAGAGATTTTATTCATCCTGTATCCACCTGGAGTTGGCAGCTTGGTTATGGTCAGTCTGCAGCATCATGTTAACAGTCTCTTTTTCTGTCTGACAATTTAGGCAGCCAGTTGTGGGGGGCACAAGCTCAACTCCTAGAGCACAAAAGGCCATTGTGAATCATCCCAGTGCTGCCCTTATGGCTCTAAGGAGAGGATCAAGAAACCTCGTCTTTCGAGATTTTACAGTAAGCAAGCCTTGAAAGCCTTTCCTGTAAAGGTGTGAGCACTGTGTGATTTAGATCTTTATTCTTTTCTTTTCTTTTCTTTTTAAGGATGAAAAAGAGGGACCAATAACTAAACACATCCGACTAACAGCTGCCTTAATATTAAAAAACATTGGTAAATATTCAGAATGTGGTCGCAGGTGAGTAATCTGTTTTCCATAGCCGAAATGAATTTAGATGATTTTACTTTTCTTATAAGGTAATGAAATTAGATATCTATATTTTATTCACTGTTTTTCTCAGGAACTTAGTATGTCAAAAAGCTTATGCCAAGGTCAGGCCATCGTGATCTCTTAAAAGCCAAAAAATAGAGAGAAGTTGAAACTACCAAAAGGTGTTCCTTTAACTTGTTTTATTATGTTAATTTTCTTGGTAGCCATAGACTTTAGAGTAAAAAGTATATCTGCTAAAGGGAAAACTTAGGGAGGGAGGAATGAATTAATCATTTGAATTATGTGGAATTAGAATAAAATTCAGTTTGTTAATTGGCATTTTAATGAAGCTATCAAAGTTAACATTTACTATGATATGCTAAAGTGTTAAAAAAGTTACTTTCTAATGGACTTAACCAAGAGAAAACTCGGGATTTTGTAGGTCCTTGAAAGATGAAATGTTCTCTTGATGCCTTTTGGACCTTGTCTCCCTTGAAACTTAACTGGCTTCTCTAGTATTCCTCCCATATCTCAAGCTCCTTTGTTGAAAAGTTGTCCTCTAAGGCGTCTTGTCTTCCAGATAGTGAAGATAGTGACTTTCTCACTGAGTCTCTCTTCTCTCACATTCCTATTCCCTAAATATATCTTGAATCTACCTTAGTTCTCCTTCCTTCTCCTCATTTTGCCTTTTGTGATATTTCTTGCAATAACCTTACAACTGGATTTTCCAAACATAAAAACAGTGGTATCAATTACAAAAAAAAGCAATGAATTTGACTATATCAAATTTTAAAACTTTTATAAATTAAAGATGACTAAAACTCTTAGAGCTAAAGAACTTTTGCAATGACAAAAGTTACTGTATTTAGTGTATCAAATATTCTCACAGATGAGTAAGAAAAATTCTTAATATTCAGATTTTTAAAAAATAAAGCTTTTCAAAAGAAATATGAAGGTTTAGTAACCACATGAGAGCACTGGTGTCTTCCTGTTTAATTTATAACATGATTTCTTCCTACCTTTCTCACTGTTTTGCCCTCCCACTCTTCTTTTTGCTGCATAGCCTATGTTTAAGTTTCAGCCACACTAAATCACGTGCAAATTCCTAATCATGCTAGACTTTCATGTTATACTTTTGTACATTTGTTCCAGTGCTCATTGTTTATTACCCCTTGCCTGGAATACCCTTCTCCCTGTGATACCTGCCTATTAAATATCTGCAGACTCTTCATAATTCAACTCAGACATTAGCTTCTGTCTGCCACCTTTCTTATGCTGTGTTCCCCTTCCCCACCGAGTTTGTTGTTCTCTATTTTTATAACATTCTGTCTCACAACATTTAATATTACTTTGTAAATCATTTTGATATTACCTTTTTCCCTTACTGACCTATGTTCTGACTTTCTCTGATTAATATTTGTAGCCTGAACACCTAGCACAATGCCCAATACATTATAGGTAATCTCTACTTCCTGTTCATATTTAGGATTCAACTCAAGGTGACCTCTTCCTTTCCTGACATCTTTCTTACAAACCTACTCCTGACCTAGGGTGCAGTAGGTACTCTCTACCACTGCACACGTTGCTTGTTACCACCTGAGTTCTTTGAAAGCAGGGATTGAACATTTATTTTGTGTGTGTGTCCTTAGTGCCTAGCATACTGTTGGGAATGTAATAGTGATTCAATAAGTATTTGATTGATAGACAGATGGAAGGAAAGAAGTCTCACAAATTAACTTTTTCGTAGAATCTGTCTGAAATTTGTGTAGGCAATTGGAATTACAAAAGTAATTTTAAACTTTTTCTTAGGGCTTTTTCCTCACATTCTTTTTTTTTTTAATCTTTATTTGTTTGAAAGTATTACATATGTCCCCTGTTTTCCCCCATTAACTTCTAGCCCGTCCTTTCCCCCAACCCCAGGCCTTCATCACCTTACTGTCTTTGTCCATGAGTTACGCATACATGCATACAAGTTCTTTGGTTGATCTCTTTTACCCACCCTCCCTGTCTTCCCTCTGCAATTCGACAGTCTGTCCCATGCTTCTGTGTCTCTGGATCTATTTTGTTCATTAGATTCCACATATGAGTGAGATCATGTGATACACTTATCTTTCTGACTGGCTTATTTCGCTTAGCATAATGCTCTCCAGGTCCATCCAAGCTGTTGCAAATGGTAAGAGGTCTTTCTTTTTTATAGCTGGGTAGTATTACATTGTGTAGATGTACCACAGGTTTTTAATTCACTCATCTGCTGATGGGCACTTGGGCTGTTTCCAAATCTTAGCTATTGTAAATTGTGCTGCTATGAACATAGGGGTGCATATATTCTTTTTAATTGGTGTTTCAGGATTCTTAGAATAAATTCCTAGGAGTGGGATCACTGGGTCAAATGGGAGTTCCATATTTAATTTTTTGAGGAAACTCCATAATACTGTTTTCCACAGTGGCTGCACCAGTTTGCATTATCACCAGCAGTGTACTTTGCCAATGATTCATCTGATAAGGGGTTAATTTCCAAAATATATAGGTAACTCATACAACTTAACAAAATGAAGGCAAGCAATCCAATTAAAAAATGGGCAAGGGACCTAAATAGACACTTCTCCAAAGTGGACATACAGAAAGCCAAGAGACATATGAAAAAATGCTTAAAGTCACTAATCATAAGAGATGCAAATCAAAACAACAATGAGATATCACCTCACACCTGTCAGAATGGCTATCATCAACAAATCAACAAGTGTTGGCGAGGATGTGGAGAAAAGGGAACCCTAATACACGGCTGGTGGGAATGCAGACTTTCCTCAGATTCTTTTTGTTTTTAATGTGTTCTTATTAACTTTTAGAGAGAACGAGAGAGAGATAGAAACATCAATGAGAGAGAAACATTGATCCGCTCCTGCATGCCCCCCCTAACTGCGGATCAAGCCCAAAACCCAGGCATGTGCCCTTACCAGGAGTTGAACCAGTGACTTGGTGCATGGATGCCACTGAGCGATACCAGCTGGGCCACATTACCCACTCTTAAGCTTACAGCAAAGACACTTTGGCTGGCTTGAATATAATTATTGGGCCAAAAGTTTTCATTTTACTGTTTTTATGCTGTTGTTGATTTTGTTATTTTATTTAACTCTGAACCTCCCAAATGTCTTCTGGCATCTTCAGTTTCTATTATCTTAATATGGCAGAAGCAAAAGAATTAACACAATCCACTAAATTCTTTCCATTTACCTTCCCAGTCCAGGTTGGAATCCCCACATAGAACATCTATACTAATGGGGAGTTTTGCTTGAGTTAAAATACTGAAAGAGAATCTGGCAAAACATATATATGTGGGGAAGAGAGTGTAGGAAATCAGATAGCTGCACAAGATAGTTCTCTGATGATACTTCTCGTCTCTGGTGAAATAAGTTACTGGTTGTGGTTTGTTTTTTTCTTAGACTAAAGCAAATTCTATTTGCAGTAAAAAAAAACAACAAAAAAAACCCTGCAGCACAAAAGGAAGATACATGGATATTTACCTTTATTCTTACAGTACATCATACTGAACAACATGAAATGTCAGTATTTTTAAAATTTGAAATTCAAAATGATTGAATAGTTTAAGATGTTTAAATGCAGTTTATCTCCATTCTGATTAAGCATGAGCACTGGAGAATTGCAATGTATTTCTTTTCCTTTTGATGCATTTATTTTGTATCAGTGTAATACAGGGGTCTTATTTAAAAATCAAATGGTGCCCTAGCTGGTTTGGCTCAATGGATAGAGCGTCGGTCTGTGGACTGAAGGGTCCCAGGTTCGATTCCGGCCAAGGGCACATGCCGGGGTTGCGGGCTCGATCCCCAGTAGGGGGCGTGCTGGAGGCAGCCAATCAATGATTTCTCATCATTGATGTTTCTATCTCTCTCTCCCTCTCCCTTCCTCTCTAAAAATCAATAAAATATATTTTTAAAAAAATAAAAATCAAATGGTACTTTTCTATACACTAATAATGAACGATTCAAAAAATAAATTAAGAGAACAATTTCATTTACAATAAATCAAAAGAATAAAATATATAGAAATCGTATTAACCAAGAATATGGAAGACTTATATACTGAAAACTATAAATCATTGCTGAAAGAAATTAAAGAAGACATAAATAAATGGGGAAATATCCTTTTGGAAGATTTAATAGAGTTAAAATGTCAGTACTACCCAAAGCAATCTACAGATTCAGTGCAACTCTTATCATAATCAAAATGACTCTTTTTAAAAGAAAAATCCATTCTAAAATTTGGAATCTCAAGGGACCCTGAATAGGCAAAACTCCCTTGAAAAAGAAAGTTGGTGGACTTACACATCCTGGTTTCAAAATTTACTCAAAGCTACAGTGATCAAAACTGTGGTACTGGGGAAAAGATAGACATACCGACCAAAAGAACAGAATAGAGAGCCCAGACATGAGATCTCACATACATGGTCAAGTGATTTTCAATAAGGTTCCAATTCTCCCTTCAGGAAAAGACAGTGTTTTCAACAAATGGAGTTGGGAAAACTGGGTAGTCACATACAAAAGAAGGAAGTTTAACCCTTTAGCAAACACCATATACAGAAATTAACTCAAAATGGATCAAAGACGTAAATGTAAGAGTTAAAACTTTATAGCTTCATGACATTGGACTTGGCAGTGAGTTCTTGGATATGTGGATATGACACCAAAGGCACAGGCAACAAAAGAAAAACAAATTGAACTTCATCAGAATTAGAAACTTGTGCATCAAAGGATACTACTGACAGAATAAAAAGGCAACCTATAGAACGGAAGAAAATAATTGTAAATCACATATCTGATAAAGGGGTTGATATCCAGAAAATATAAAGAACTCCTGAAACTCAACCACAAACAAACCAAGTTAAAAATAAGCAAAGGACTTAAACATTTCTCCAAATAAGATAAACAAATGGCCAATAAGCACATGACAAGATGCTCAACATTACTAATCATTAGGGAAATGCAAATCAAAACCACAGTGAAATACTACTTCATACCCATTAGGATGACTATTATTAAAATACAAAACAAATAGTGTTGGCATAGATGTGGAAAAATTGGAACCCTTGTGTATTACTGGTGGAAATATAAAAAGGGACAGCCACTATGAAAATGGTATGGCAGTCCTCTAAAAATTAAACATATCTATGCAATTCCACTTCTGGCTATATACACAAAAGAACTGAAAGCAGGTAGTTGAACAGATATTTACGTGCCCACTGTTCATAGCAGCTTGTCTGGAAGGTGGAAGTAACCCAAGTGTCCATCAATAGATGAATGAATAACTGAAATGTGGTTTGTGTGTATATACAATGGAATGTTACTAAGCCTTAAAAAAGAATGAGAGCTTCTAGTTAATATGGAGTAGGTAAACACAACTAACAGCTAAAGTACAGAATAGCCATCATTGAGAACCACCCCTGAACAGAAGTGCTATAAATATGGGTACTAACTCATTTAAGAATTGGTAGGTGGGACCGAGATGCAGAACAGGCTGGTCCCACACCTATGTGTGGTGGTTAAACATCATGAGGGATATCTCAGCTGTGGAAGACTCTCCTGAAAGCCAGGAGTCCCAGCCCCACACCAGGCTTCCTAGTCCAGGGTTCCAGTATCAGAAAGAGAAATCCCCATAATGTCTAGCTGTAAATACCAGCAAGATTGCAGCTGAGTGAGACAGAGGGCTGCTGGAATCCCAGCCGTTTATCTTAAAGAACCTGCACAGGGACTTACTCAGATTCATGCTGAACTCCAGCACTGTGGTAGCAGCTTGATAGGCACCAGGGGCATATGAGGAGGAGGTGAATTATCTGGCTTTGGGTGAGGGCCGGAGGAGCAGCTTTATCCCAGACAGAAGTGCTGGCAGAGGCCATTGTTCCTCCAAATCTGAGTCTCCATTATTCTGGCTGATAACTTTTTGCCTTGCCCTGGTGATTCCTTGAGACCCACATCGCCCAACTTGTGGGTCCTTCCAAGCCAATTCCAATGTTTTTTTCCATACAAATGGCCTGTCTTAGCTCATGCTGCGGACATTCCTAAACTTTCTCAAAGGTTCACAAACCCCAAACAAGCAGCATCTGGCCTCAGCATCCCACATACCTTTTGCTAAGTGGCCCCAGGCTTGGCACTAGCAACATCTGGCCTTGGTTTACAGCTTGGCCTCCCCTGGGAACCTGCAAGCCCAGCATAAGTGATAACCATCTGTATATCAATCTGTAGCTCATGCCTGGCTGCCCCAGGCAGGGAACAGTCAGAAGCCGACCTTGGCCTGCATCTCCCAGGAAGCCCCAGACCCAGCTCACACAGTGGCCAGCTTCAACCATGCTAGAGTACCACCCAACAACCTCCACAAGTGACACACTCAAGGGGTGGGCTCTGCAGGCACCAAGACCCTACTTGAAGTGAGTCCTGCTCCATGGGTTGGCCCTTACACCGTAGCTCCTCTGCTATAGTTACAGCCAGTCCTCATAGCTGATTGATCTGGGGGTCAATCCTTCCCATTGACACACCAACAACAATCAAGGCTCAACTACAATAGGAGGTTGCACACAGTCTCCACTTTTGGGGAGTGGGGACCTAGACCCCAGGAGTCTGTGCCACTGGGCCTTACAAGCCACTGTGCCCTATAAGACACCTACTATATAAAGCCACCTTATGAAGATTGGGAGACATAGCAGATCTTCCTAATACATAGAAACAAACAGAGAGGCAGCCAAAATGAGGACACAAAGAAAAATGTCCCAAATAAAAGAACAGGGGAAATCTCCAGAAGAAATGGAGGCAAGCAGCCCTAGCTGGTTTGGCTCAGTGGAGAGAGCAGACACCTGGGGACTAAAGGGTCCCTGGTTGGATTCTGGTCAAGGGCACATGCCCCTGTTGCAGGCTCAATCCCCAGTAGGGGATGTGCAGGAGGCAGCTGATCAATGATTCTCTCTCATCATTGATGTTTCTATCTCTCCCTCTCCCTTCCTCTCTAAAATCAATAAAAATAGATTTTAAAAAAAAGAAAGAAATGGAGGTAAGCAACTCAGATACAGAATTCAAAACAATGGTTACAAGGATACTCAAGGAACTTAGTGAGAACTTCAACACCATTAAAAAAGGACAAAACCATAAAAAAGACCAGTCAGAAATGCAGAATACAATAATTGAAATGAAGAATACACTAGAAGGAATCAGCAGATTAGATGAAGCAGAGTATCAAAGCAGCAATTTGGAAGACAAAGTAGCAGAAAACACCCAATTGGAGTAGCAAAAAGAAAGAATCCCAAAAAATGAGAATAGTTTAAGGGACCTTTGGGACAACATCAAGCCTAACATCATAGGTGTGTACCAGGAGGAGGAGAGAGCATGGGATTGAGAACCTATTTGAAAAAATAATAAGTGAAAATTTTCCTATCCTGGTGAAGGAAATAGACATTCAAGTCCAGGAAGCACAGTGTCCCAAACAAAGTAAACCCAAAGAGGCTAACACCAAGACACATCATAATTAAAATGGCAAAGTTTAAAAGCAAAGAGAGACTCTTAAAAGCAGCATTGTCTCTGTTTCCCATTTCTTGAACTTTTGTTTTGTGGATGCTAGACCCTTATAGATTGAGTCTCTAATTTTCTTTTCTCTCTCAGCTTTAATTTTTGTCTATTTTCTGGAAATTTTCTTGACTTTATCATCAATCTATTGAATTTTTACTTTAGCTATTCTGCTTTAATTTCTAAGTGCTCTTTCTGAGTTGCCGGTTATTGCTGTCCTGTAACATTCTGTTCATATGTTGAAGAGAGTGCCTTCTCTCTCTGAGGATATTAATTTCTAGTATTTTTGAAATCTCATCTGCTTGCAGTATAGTTGCCATTTCCTTGAAATTCCTTGAATGTCTGAAATTCCTTGGCTTCATTAAATTGTAAGAATAAAATATTTTTAAAAATTAGTTGGGCCCTTGGGTGTGTGACCTCCATTGTCACTAGTGATTGCTATTTTAGGGTGACCCCTGATAAACCAGTTGGTTTATTAGAAGCCCACTTCCACCCCAAATGTCAGTTTCTGTAAGAGATTGTTTCTCCAGAGAACAATCTCTGATTTTCTTGCCTTTGGAGGTTGGCAGTTTGGATAAGGGTCAATGTGAGATCCTGCGTCCTGGAAACAGAAAGGGGGAGGGGCCAGGAAGCTGTCCCTGTGTTCATGTGTGTTCACTTTCACCCAGTCCCAGGTTTTGTCCCATCGATCACCTCCTAACCTTCCCAGTGTCTGTCACTGTAAGTGTTAAGCCTTTCTGGCTTGGTTTCTCCAGAAAATAAATTTATTTATTTTGGAAGCTAAAGGAGATACACTTGTATTCAGACTCCTGATTCGTGTCTTAAATTGTCTTCAGTAATGCTACTTAAAAACTATTTCACATTATCTATTAAGTGCATTAAAGTGACACAATGTTTATGCTTTGTTAAACATATCAAAAAGAACTTTTGAAATATGAAAGTGAAAGTATAATTTTATACAATAAAACAGACATATTTCATTTTTTACCTGGTGAGTGCTTATTTAATTTGTGTAAATCCTCCCCCAATAAAAGATATTAATTTATATAAAAAGTGAAATTGTACCCAGCCAGTGTTGCTCAGTGGTTGGAGGATCACCTATGAACCAGGGAGTCATGGTTTGACTCCCGGTCAGGGCACATGCCCAGGTTGTAGGCTTAGTCCCCAGTGTGAGGTGTGCTGGAGGCAGTGATTCTCTCTCATCATTGATGTTTCTCTCTCTCTCTCCCTCTTCCTTCCTCTCTGAAATCAATAATAAAAAAAAAATTTTTAAGTGAAATTGTTACCTTAAAATCATCCTGGTGACTTAAATTTAGTGTTTCTAGTTTTATACATGTGACATAAAAATAAAACAAAGAATACTTTTTAATATGCAACTGTCAGTTTGGAAAATATGATTTTAAGATTTTGAAACAATGTTTTTCTTTGTCAAAGTGTCTTAATTTATAAAGGCGAAATATTTTGATTCTACTTTGTATGCTATTTTTAAATAAAGATTTTTATGACTTTCATAGAAATTTCATAGTTCATTTAAAGAGTTGTTAAATAAACTTGTGAAATAAGTTATGTCTAAAGAAGAGTATAAAACAGAAGTGTAAAGCCCAATGAATTATCACAGAATGAACCCCCTTATAACCATCCATCCAAGTTAAGAAATATAACAGCATTGCACTAGCTGGTTTGGCTTAGTGGACAGAGTGGTGGCCTGCAGACTGAAGAGTCCCAGGTTCGATTCCGGTCAAGGGCACATGCCTGAGCTCGATCTCCAATAGGGGGCATGCAAGAGGCAGCCAATCAATAATTCTCTCTCATCATTGATGTTTCTTTTTTTTTTTTTTTTAAATTAAATCTTTATTGTTCTGATTACATTTGTTCCTCTTTTTTTCCCATAACTCCCCTTCTCCCAGTTCCCGCCCCACCCTCCGCCGTCACTCCCCACCCACTGTCCTCATCCATAGGTGCACGATTTTTGTCCATTCTCTTCCCGCATCTCCCATTCCCCTTCCCCCCCCCCCCAAGAATAGTCAGTCCATTCCCCTTCTATGTCCCTGATTCATTGTAATCACCAGTTCATTCTGTACATCAGATTATTTATTCACTTGATTCTTAGATTCACTTGTTGATAGATGCATGTTTGTTGTTCACAATTTGTATCTTTACCTTTTTCTTCTTCCTCTTCTTAAAGGAAACCTTTCAGCATTTCGTATAATACTGGTTTAGTGGTGATGAAGTCCTTTAGCTTTTCCTTATCTGTGAAGCTCTTTATCTGACCTTCAATTCTGAATGATAGCTTTGCTGGATAAAGTAATCTTGGTTGTAGGTTCTTGGTATTCAGTACTTTGAATATTTCTTGCCATTCCCTTCTGGCCTGCAAAGTTTCTGTTGAGAAATCAGCTGACAGTCGTATGGGTATTCCCTTGTAGGTAATTGAGTCTCTTTCTCTTGCTGCTTTTAAGATTCTCTCTTTGTCTTTTGCTCTTGGCATTTTAATGATGATGTGTCTTGGTGTGGTCCTCTTTGGATTCCTTTTGTTTGGGGTTCTCTTCGCTTCTTGGACCTGTAAGTCCATTTCTTTCACCGGGTGGGGGAAGTTTTCTGCCATTATTTCTTCAAATAGGTTTTCAATATCTTGCTGTCTCTCATCTTCTGGCACCCCTATTATTCTGATATTAGTGCGCTTGAAGCTGTCCCAGAGGCTCCTTACACTATCTTCACACTTTCGGATTCTTTTTTCATTTTGCTTTTCCAGTTGGGTGTTTTTTGTCGAATCTTTGGTTTGATTCTTGTGCTCCTCTGGTCTGCTATTGGGTATAATATTCTTTATTTCAGTCCGTGTATGCTTACTTTCTAATTTCTTTATCGTAGCATCGAGGGTCTCATTAGTTTTCGTGAGGCTCTGCTCAAGTTTATAGCAAGCCCTCAAAATTGCGATTCTTAGCTCCATATCCTCCATTTCTGTCATGTTTTTTTGTCTCCGCATCTTTTATGCTTTCTTGGTGCACCCCCTTGTGGTCTTTGTGCGCAGTCTTGTTCTAGCCAAGCCTTAATTGTTGTAGTTAACACTAGAGGGATTTGACCACCAGGCCGACTGGCTGTAGGAATTAGCTGTGTGGAAAACGTCTGTCTTCTGGGAAGGCGCTAATCCAGCCTTTGCCTGAGGCGATCGGCAAATGCTGTGCGCAGAGCCTGGGCGGGGCGGGCTCAACAGGGCGGGCGGAGGGAGCAGTTATGGCCGCTCTCAGTCCCGTTCCCAGAGGCTCTGCTTCTCAGAACCCCGGCAGCCGCTGCAAACCTCGGAGAGAAAGCTGCCCTCAGGTTCCAACTGATGCCGGATAATCCCGCTTCTCCCGTCTGAGTCTGAATCCCTAGAGACTCGCCCGGATCTGGAGCCCAGAGTCTGAGACTCACTCCGACCGAAAACGACAACCGCGCCCTCAGCCACCAGCCCGCTTTCGCGCGCACCTCGGTACCTTTGTATTTTCCACACTGCGCCTCCTCTGAGCCTCGGTTTGCTGTTCTCTTTCCTTCTAGTTGTAGAGTCTCTCTTCAGCCAGCCTTCCTGTGGTTCTGGGTGATGTCCGTTCCGTCTTTTAGTTGTATTTTTGAAATGGTTGTATGCGGCAGCGGTCTCCGGTGTTTACCTACGCCGCCATCTTCGGTTTCTCCCCTCATCATTGATGTTTCTCTCTCTCTCTACCTCTCCCTTCCTCTCTGAGATCAATAAAAATATATTTAAAAAAAGAAAAAAATAGAACAGCATCAGTACCACAGAGCCCCTTTGAATCCCCGCAAGTCTTAATCCCATCGTCTTCTGGAGTATCACTCTTCATCTGTAAACACCACAGATGAATTTTGCCTGATTTTGAACTTTACATAAGTAGAATCATATAGTATATATTCTCTTACTTTTCTTTCCACTCAGCATTGTTTGTGAGCCTTATTCATGTTATTGCATATAGCTGTACTTTGTTCATATTATCGCAGTATAGAATTCTATTGCATAAATATACTCAAATTTATTTTATTCTACTTTTGATGGGCATGTGGGTTGTTTCCGGTTTGAGGCTATTAAGAATGCTGCTGTGAACATTCTATACATGTTTTTTGGCCATATATGTACATATTTCTATTGAGCTTTTATGAAGGATTGGTGATTCATAGGATATTAGAACTTTAGTACATAATTCCAGAGGTTTTATCACTCCCTACAGCAATGTATGAGTCTCAGTTACTCCACATACTGATCAATATTTGATATTATAATTTTAATGTTTAATTTTAGTCATTTTTTTTCAGTCTATGGAGTATCTATATATGGAAACTACATAAAAGCAAATACCCAAATAGCCAGAAAAATGCTCAATTCCTTAGTCGTGAATCTCAAATTTTTTATAGTTATTTTGCTGTGCTTTGCTATGCTATGGTAAAAATTACTACAGTCCCCACATGTTAAAATTTTGGCTTTGAATTTCTCTTTTCCCATTTATTGCTTCCTTATAATGTTTGTCATTCAAAATTTAGAAGTCTTCATCTCCCTCCTTTTCACTTTCAGTTCCTTTTACCCAGGATTATTTTAATGAAGGCACTGAAAGTTCTTGGATAATCTCATGCTGTTTTCTAACATGTTATGTGAAAATTTTCACACATAAGGCAAACCTGGAATAATTTTGTAGTGAACACTTACTAGTATATACCAATCACCTAGCTTTTACCATTGATAGTTTAGTAATACAGTTGACCCTTGAACAACGTGGGGGTTAGGAACGTTGAGCACACCCCCTAAACCCCCTGGTCTCCCTCCCCCCTCCCCTGCACAGTTGAAAATCAGCATATAAACTTTTGACTCCCTCAAAAATCTAATAGCCCAGCCAGTGTGGCTCAGTGGTTGAGCATTGACCTATGAAGCAGGAGGTCATGGTTTGATTCCTGGTCAGGGCACATGTCCGAGTTGTAGGCTTGATCCCCAGTAGGGGGCATGCAGGAGGCAGTTGATAAATGATTCCCTCTCATCATTGATGTCTCCATCCTTCTCTCCTCTCTCTTCCTCTCTCAAATAAATAAGAATATATATATTTTAAAAATCTGATAGCCTAGTGTTGACTGGAAACCTTACATAAACAGTCGATTAACACAGATTTTATATGTTATATACAATACAATATTCCTATAATAAACTAGAGAAAAAAATTAAGAAAATAATAAAGAAAAAATATATTTACAATTTTTATTGCATATAAGTGGAACCACGCAGTAAGTTTGTAAATTTTTTAAAAACCAGTTTCTTTTATGGAATATTGTGGTGTTCAAATAATAGTTAAGGTAAATGTTGCCTGTTTTTACTTAATGAAGAGAAAGAAACTTTATCATACTAGGACCTAATTTTTATTTTCAATTAATCTCTTAAAAGCAACCATTTTGTTTCCCTCCAACTGTTTTCTGACAGGATCTGAATTTTTTAAATTTTTTTATTGAGTTACGCACACTTAGGATGAGATCTGTCCTCTTAACAAATTTTTAGGTGTACAGTACATTCTTGTTGCCGCGGTTGCCAACCGGTGGTCCGTGGACCACTGAAGGTCCATGAGGTCCAAAAGGTTGGCAACCACTGGACTAGAGGTACAAAGTGTACAGCAGATCTCTAGAGCTTTTCATCTTGCTTAACTGAGACCTTATTCCCATTGATTAGTAATTCCTTATTTCCATCTCCCCCCAGCCCCTGGCAACCACCATTCCACTCTTTGATTCTATGAATTTCACTCTTGTAGAGATACTGCCTGAATTTTCTAGAAGCATGAATGGAGATTAATGCAAATTATTCTATGTGGTGTCCTGTATTTAGAAAGGTACCATGAAGAAAAAACAAGCCAAGAAGTTGCCTAATTCTGACACTACTATTTAAGTAGCTAGAAAGTCATTTCCATTTGAGGTGCCTCAGGTTGGCTCAGTTTACTTTGTAAATTGAATAGGTTTAACTAGTTTCCCAAATTCCTTTTTATCTTCCAGCAATTTTATATCTACATTTACTGTGGGACTCTGTATTATGTCGTTTAAAATTTTAGTTTTTAAACTTGCAAAGTCCGCAAGGAATCATCTCTGGGACCTTGGATGCTGATAAACTTCTTTGTTTTCTTCCAGATTGTTAAAGAGACATGAAAACAACCTATCAGTGCTAGCCATTAGTAACATGGAAGCGTCCTCCACCCTTGCCAAATGCCTTTACGAACTTAACTTTACAGTTCAGAGTAAAGAACAAGAAAAAGACTCAGAAATGCTGCAGTGAAAAATAATTCCACTTCTGTAGTGGGGAACTCAAAGTCAGATACATTTCACATGTTACTGAAGAAAGCACCAAGTCTTAATGGAGCAGAGACCATAGAATGAATTATTTTATCTCCTCCCATGATGCTGAGAGGAAGCTTCGTATTCTGATCCCTGAGTGATCCCTTTGTTCTGTTTTAAAAAAAATCTAAAAAGAAAAAGAAAAAAAAAAACTGCTGTGGGATTGTCAACCAGCTTATCTGCAGGATGTCTCTCAGATCTGATAAGTCCTGATGGAAACTGGTATGATCAGAATTCAGTACCATCCACATTGGAATATACATGGAATATTGTAAAACCTACATGAGCAGATGAAATAGAAGCATTAAATATTTTTATCTATATCCAAAAAGGAGCACATTTTTATATTTACAAAACCGTTTAAGCTGGTTTGAATAATTAAAAAAAAAAGTTTCAGCACACCTATACCCCGTATCTCCAAGGGGGCCACTAATATCTAGATATGGATTGTGTGTTTTGTTTAGAAATCAGTAGCTTGGTTTTCTTACTTGAGCCAATATATTTTCACTTATTTATTATCATAAAAATTTACCAGTCTGAATAGATCCTGTAAATATTTGTGAATAGAATGAACACCTTTCATGCCACTGCAGCCACTGGAAATACATTCTGTGGTGTCCTAGAAGCATTACTGGTAGGTCCTAAAGTTTTCTAGACTTTCCTGTCAATTGTAAGTAATTGTGATATATTCTACGCAGTGGATGAATGTTCTTTAAATTTGTGTAAATACTTCTGCAAAGGTACTGATGCTGTAAAGTCAAAACAGTTGTGGAACTGTGATTTTTTTTTCCTTTTCTTTTTTTGTATTATACACCTTGTTAGAACTCATTTTGCTGGCTGAAAGAGTAATGAATAATATATCTCATGTCATTTTTGTAGAAGAAAAACTATTTGAAGGTATTTTTTGGTTTTCCCTAACATGTATCCACTGTAAACGTTTGTCGTGTGCAAGCTCAAAGCTTGGACAGAATTTTTTTGTATTTGTAAATTGGTTTAAATACATGGAATTTTATACAGGTTTTCTCCTGTGTTATATATGCATTATGTGCAGGTATGATATTTTCTTCACTACTTTTTCTATCTTAATATAGTGTGGAATTTTATTGTATTATTCTTCCATTCTTAATACTGTATCACATTCCTGCTCAGAAACTGCTCACTTCCTTATTAAATTGTCTTTTCTCCTCAGCGTGACATGTATCCATTTATAACTGCCTATTGCCTGTTCTATTAGCACCCAAAAGTGTGGAAGGCCTCCAGCCACCATTTCTGCTGTGTCATTAGGATGTGCAGTAAAAATAGAGACCTAACAGTTATGTTATAGAATGGCTTTATTTACTTTGGTGACTGTTTATAGTTTTTAAATAAAAGACTGAACATTTTCTTGAGTCCTTCATTTCTGAGTATGGTTAAGACATTCTTTAAAAATTCAGCAGAAGGCAAGGGCCAGTCACCTATTTGATGTACGTTGATTTATAATACATTGAACAGAGAATAGCTAAGAGAGTTCCTTTACTGAGAGAGTGCAGGAGATAGGCAGGAGATTCAGAGTATTTATTTTCCATTAGACTGCAAGGCAAACCCGGATTATTGTTTGACACTGTTTCTTTGACAAATCATTCAGAACCACAGTGCATCCAAGTACTCAACTTGAATTTGGGAGCAGCTTCTGAGAGTAAAAGGGCCTTAGTTTGGATCTAAAAAATTTTCTTCACTATTTTGATTCAACTATTAGCAAAGGAGAATCTCATTTCTCCCTAAAGAGGGCTCCCTGGCACTCTGCCATGTATTAATGAATGCTTAGGAAACTTTTCCTCCAACATTGGTCACGATTATTGCCTAGGGTTGTGGGGTTTATTCTTGGCTCACCTCCCAATATTAGGGCTGCCTATAGACACACCGGAGATGCTGTGGTTAACACTACAATCACTCTCAAGCCCCCAAAACTTACAAGGCTACCAATGGTGGATGTCAGTTGGAGAATTTTCTATTCATTGTATTTACCTAAAAATCTCTTGAATTTTTCTAACATAATTTTGTGTAACATCAATAATTTTGTGTAACATCATTTGTTTTAAAGGTATGTTTCTTTGCAAATTAAGACTGCTATGGTAAATTAATAGAAAAGAAACCAGGTTTAGAAAAATGATTTTCGTATTCACCATTCTTCCACCTTATTGGAATCGCATGCCATAGTTCTAGCTTTTGTGCTATAATATGTAAATACGTCTGTAGTCTCCTTGAAGCATTGGTCTCAGCAGAGAATTTTCTAAATATGTATTTGACCTAATGAAACCAATTATGGCTTTCCACTTAGGCTTTTCTTCTTATAGCTTTATATAACTATATAATGAAATAACATGGACTTGCTGGGTAATGGAATTAAAGTGCTCACGCACAAGTTCTGCGTAACCCTCTCATTCATGAAAAGGTGCTCCTCGCTAGACAGAAACTTGCTGATTTCCAGTATTGTTATTTTTGTCTAAAGTTCTGTAAATACATGCTTTAATGTTATCTTTAAGAAATCTATGTAAATTATATAGTCTACAACTTAGAGACTGTACAATTCTGTGTTATATACGTGCCTAGTGCTCTGTTGGCACTCAATAAATTTTAAGTAACAAAATTGATAATCATATAGCCAAGGCATATTTTTCTTCCAAGTTCGAGATAGGATGTGACTATATACTAATGAGACTCAGTAGTTCAAGCCACACATGGAAACTTGTCTCATTACTTTATAGTCATGCCATGTATGTTTTTTTAACCATAAAATGACAATAAAAATGATTTTTAAAATGAGAATGTTTTGGATAAGTGACTTCTGTTGTGATCTTGATCACTGTGATTGAGTATTAGACACCAAGGAAGCATGGTGAGACTTTTTCCACAAAACAGAAGCGGTGAAGTAGCAGGAGCACAGCTATGGCATTAACCACATGGGCACCTGGCGCTTGATGCTGGGATCATTTTGATCAAATAGTATTTAAAAGAGAAAAAAATCCAGTGTTTATCCAAGGAAAATTTGGCTTATCAATCACTCTCATATTACTTAAACTCTTCATAGCACACAATGCAGTCAGATATTCAGAGTTTTAACGACTTTCTCTTAAGGCAGCAAAACAAATGAAGACAGTACTAACTTGCTAGTTACATTACAGCCATGGCTTTTTCTACTACCTTGATATTTGCAAAACTAGTTGCATTTGTGAATCCTCATTTCATAAGAAAAGGAGCAAATGCTTCTATTGTTAAAAATTAGTTATAGGATTGCACTATGCATAACTTAGAAAGGCTGAGGCACATTGTCACATAGGTAGGTGAGCAGATTTGGTTCCTCTAAGACAGGGGTTCTCAACCTGTGGGTCACAACCCCTTTGGGGGTCGAACGACCCTTTCACAGGGGTTGCCTAAGACCATCGGAAAACACATATATAATTACATATTGTTTTTGTGATTAATCACTATGCTTTAATTATGTTCAATTTGTAACAATGAAAATACATCCTGCATATCAGATATTTACATTACGATTCATAACAGTAGCAAAATTACAGTTATGAAGTAGCAACGAAAATAATTTTATGGTTGGGGGTCACCACAACACGAGGAACTGTATTAAAGGGTCGCGGCATTAGGAAGTTGAGAACCACTGCTCTAAGACTACAGTTAAGTCCTCAATGTTCTCAATGGGTTCTTGGAACTGGGGTGAAATGACCTGTATACCGAAACCAGTTTACCACAAGCTAATAAAAACAAGTTCCTACGGCATCTCAAAACATTACTTGAGAACCTACTGTACTTAAATATTAAGAGAAAAACCTGCCATTAAGTCCTGGTTACTGTGGATTTCAGTCTGAAATGAAGTTTTTAAAGCAGTGGTTCCCAACGTGGGGCCCAAGCCTCAAAGGACGACGATTTGATTTTTAAGGGGGGCAATTTGAGAATGAATTAATAACTGAATTTTTTGCACTTATGATTCTAGGGGCCTCACATACAGTATATAAATATATATTGTGACATTTATGCATTTCGGTTCTCTATTATGTTTTGAAACTTTGCTATTTTTTCATATCACTTCCTAGTATTCTTCCTCAGTACTTCAACTGTCCTTTTGTTCTTTTATTTTTCTCTTTCATGGATGCTATATTCTTTGGAAGCTTATTTAGACCAAGTTAATGACCTTTTAGGCTTCCTCCATGTGAATAGGAGTTCACTTTTTGAATAATAAGAACTATATGTCACAGGAGTGAGCATCAGAATTTTAGAGATGCTTTGGTGGGGCATGGCCAAAAAAAAGGTTGGGAACCACTGTTTTAAAGTATCCTTTGTGAGTAGGTGATAACAACCATGCAAATCAATAATCAAAATGTTCAAGAGGGCCTGGCGGGTGTTGCTCAGTGGTTGAGCATTGACCTATGAACCAGGAGGTCACAGAGTTCGAATCCCGATTAGGGCACATGCCCAGGTTGCAGACTTGATCCCCAGTGGGGTGCATACAGGAAGTAGCCAATCAATGATCCTAATCATTGATGTTTCTCCCTCCCTCCCTCTCTGAAATCAATAAATTTTTTAAAAATTCAAGAGACAGTCAATGAGAAGTCCCCCTCCAAACCCTCTCC
The DNA here is from genome assembly GCF_000147115.1 of Myotis lucifugus. Classification (NCBI taxonomy): domain Eukaryota; kingdom Metazoa; phylum Chordata; class Mammalia; order Chiroptera; family Vespertilionidae; genus Myotis; species Myotis lucifugus. The sequence continues at coordinate 672,989 of NW_005871139.1, forward strand.
CACCTGCTGGATCCCACCCCATTGCCAGATAACCACTGATCATATCTCTGCAGTACATCTCTGGTATTGATTACATACAAGCAATTAGGATTTTTTCTCATTTTTACACAAAGTATTTCATACCATTAACACTGCTGTACTTTTTTTAAAAACTGAAAATCTTAAGATTTTTCCATATTGGTATGAAGAGCTCCATTTTATGGGTGTACCATGATCTATTTAACTAGACCCCTTATTGATGAACATTTAAGTGGTTTCCACGCTTTATGCTGGTCACTAACATTTGCTAAGCACTTCCCTCTGCCAGTCACTGTGTTAAGCCTTTTACATGTATCATATCAGTCTTAACAACCCAATGTAATAGTTGTGTTATAAGTGGGATATGGAGGGTTTAGAATAGTAAGTACCTTGACTAAGGTCATATGCCAAGTTAAGTGGAGCCATTTCACCAGCACACACACAGCCCAATTATAGAGAAAAACTAGAATTCTTTCCCTGGGGAGTCAGGTTGCTAGTACATACAAGACACCAATTTTGGGTGCCAATCATTATTTTTGTATTTGCTTCACTAGTTCCATTAAGTATTTTCTTCCAATGCATTTTGTTATCTTTCTAAAGTTTTCCATAATTCCTCAGGTTTATTTTCCACGTATTTCATTTATTAATTTGACACCACTCCACTTTTTAGAGCCAACAAAACTTTCTGGGAATTCCCTTAAAGAAGGAACATTTCTTAGGCAGAAGATTATGCTAACTTGAAACCAGTTTCCAGTCAACTACTATCCATGCTACTGTCTAGTTTGAACTGTTAGCCGACTCTTTGGCCAGATTTGTTCCTCAACATTTTCAGGATTTAAAAAAAAAAAATCTGTTGAAATTATTACATATGTCCCCTTTATGAAGCTCAGGAACTGTGGTGGAACTATAAATTAGTATACTTCTCTTAGAGAGCAATTTGACATCTATCCAAATTAAAATGTGAATATCCTGAAATTCAATGTAACCTCATAGACAAAAAGGATGTTCATTAACATTGTTTCTAATAGCCAAAAGTTACTCATCAACCAAAGAACAATAGAACCATTATAAAATAGACATGGGTGACAGACTACATCTTCAATTTTTTTTTTTTTTTTAGAGAGTGGAAGAGAGAGGGAAAAACAGAAATATCGATGGGAGAGAAACATTAATTGGTTGCCTCCTGCATGAGCTCCGACCAGGGCCTGGGAGGAGCCTGCATCCAAGGTATGTGACCTTGACCAGAACTGAACCCGGACCCTTTGGTCTACAGGACCAACACTCATCCACTGAGCCAAACCAGCTAGGGCTATCTTCAATTTCTTAAGGGGGACAAGAGATGTAGAACAGTTTACAGAATATAATTTATGCGCTGGGGTAACTGATTATCCCGGAACCTCAAAAAGTATTTTTGTAAATGTGCTGAAGAGTATGGAAACATAAAGAAAAATATCTTTCTGATGGTTCTCTCTGGATAGAAAAACCAGCTTAGGAAAATGGAGTTTTATACTAACTATAACTGAACTTTTAAAAATTATATATTAAGTGTATGTATATAATTACATCTTAAAATATATGGGAAAATAACTGATTGACCAAGGTATCCTACTTCTAGGAGTTAATCCCCAGAAAACAATCTGAAATGGGTACAATTTGTATAGTCAGATGTTTCTATCAGTCTTATTTATATTAGTACAATTTATATTTTACTAATTTAATTATATTAGTAAAAACCAATATCTAACAGAAGCTGTTTAAGGAATATATATATATATATATATATATATATATATATATATATATATTATATATGGCTAATATGCAAAGTGGCCCCGCGGGAGCTTGACCGGGAGTTCTATTGCTTACTATGACTTGTGCTGACCACCAGGGGTCAGCACAAAACGGAAGGCCCCAACTGGCCTGGCCTAGGGACCCTACCCGTGCACACATTTCATGCACCAGGCCTCTAATATCTATATAATATAACACTATATAGCCATTAAAAATCACACTCTACAGTTTTTATTAAAACAACTCTTCAATACATCTTTAAGTGAAAAGGAGGACTTACAACAATTATGTGCAATTTGATCAGTGTTAATAGTTGTTACCTTTAAATGGTACAATCACAGGCGATTTTTCTCCTTTTGCTATTCCGTTTCTTCTGTCTTTCTGGATTTTTTTATTTACTAAAGTGTTTCTAATTTCCTGTAATGATTATGTAATTAGGAAAAATGCTGTTAAAACAGATGCTTGTAGTTAACTCGAGTCTTGCTTTACAACTTGGACATTAAAGTAACTATGATGCTAGTTACTTTGGTGCAAATCCAAGAAATACTTCAACAAATGTTTGGAAAGAGTTATGAAATAAAAATCCATTTCCCAGGAATCTTAATAAAATGTTAAAGACACTACTTTGTTTATCAAAAGAATTTATTAGAAAATATTACATACTACATATCTGTTTAAGAGCATTGTTTCAGTAGACAGCACTCCATCCTCACACTACAAACAATGTGTCATGGACCATGGGCAACCACCCCTGTGCTCCCGAAACTACACCTTTTTGATGGAACATTCAAGCAGTACATACTGTGGTCATTTAAAGGAAGGTGATGAAGAAAATGTGGTAATTACCAGGAAAAAAAATCACAAAACTTTTGGAATGTTCAAATAATAACTACCTTCAGTCTCAAAATTCTAGACATCCCTACCTCTTAAAACATTGGTCAATGTGAATAGTAAGTTAAAGGGACAAGGTTTCAAAGGTCAAGTTAATACTGAATCTTCATAAATAAGAGAAATCTGTAACACCACAAAATATTTTTTAAGTTTGCACACATGCAAAATTAATATAAATTTCTGAAAAACCAAGAATGGGGAATGTTAAAGCAATGTATTTTTTATCATAAAGCATGCACTTTCTAATACGTTCTCAAATATTTCAAAGTTGTAAAAGTTTGAATTCTAATGCAGTAGCATTCTTCATTAGCTATTCTAAATGCGTTCTAACCAGTACGTCAACCAGATATGGATTACACCTTATTTTCAGGAAAGGTGGAAAATAATTCATGACAGTGCTGCCAAACATCTGAGATTTGATCACACCACCTAGTTTTTCTTTAAAATTTATTTTAAACATGTTTCCAAAGGATAAATAGTAAAGCAAATTTTAAAATGTCACCAACATCCCAAAAGTCACTGAAAAAAAAACAAAGGAAAAGTAGGCATTGTGTGATTAATTGGCTTAGGCAATTTGCTACAAAATTTTCAAAGTGTGAACCAGCTTTAACTCAAAATAGATTTAAAGTTAACACAGTTGTTTCTAGAGCTCAAAACCGAAACAAGTGAGGATGTGTGCATTGATATTTAAAATACTGTCTTAATATTTTATTAGAAGAAATATACTTCTACACTTTCCCATAATCTAAACACAAACTTTAATTAAAAATATATATAAATCAGTAGAATACCATATTACAAATGCCCAAAAATGCAGAATAAGGATCAAAAGCTGCTTGGAAATATTTCTAATACTTTTGGGGATTATACTCATAATCTATTAAAGATTATGAACTAGCACAATCACTATTGGGCCATCATTTCAAAATATTTTGCCTATCAAAGCTAGCACCAGGAAAGTATTATGCACATAAAATTGAGAAACACAATCTTTATTTCAGAAAAGCACAGTCCCACAGAGTATTGCTCTTGCTAGTTTAGCTAGTAAAAGGGTCAGCCTGTTTCATTGAGCCATATATCTATCTTTGTCTGAATAGCTTTCCAGTTATTTGGTATCTACTGAAAATTGTTACTAGAATTAAAGACAGATTATCATGGAGACAACTCTTGTTTTCTTCCAAAATGCCAATTAAAATAATGGTACTATTAATACTTTTAACTTACCTTTTATAAAAATTAACATATTCTAATACTTAAAAAAACAACCAAATTCCTAGTCCCTGAAGGCCTAACCCAAACTCCATTATTTAATTCCTCTCCCTTTCCAAAACACAGATTTGAATGTCTAGTTTTTTACAACATGCTTAATGGCCATCAAATTAACACTTCATTCATTGTAAAACATTTGGATATCTCAAGTGTGAAAAGAATTTCATGATGATTGGACAAATGAACAACAACCGGAAAGCCACTGAAGTGAGTCTCAATTCTACAGTAGTCCCAAGAAAGAGAGGATCGTGGCCACCACTTACTGCAGTCCTCTGGTTGGCACAGATAATTTATCATCTCTGATAGGAAATATTATGAAAAAACAATTTTTACAAAGTCAACACTCTTTTCCACATTGATCTTCTAAATTCAACAAAGAATTTAGACTGCCAAAGCTGTAAATCTAGCAAATGTAAATCTAGCTTCATCTCAACTGGGGGGGAAAAAAAGGCACAAAGAAAAACAAGCAGCATACCCTTTATTTGGTGATACAATAGGTCAACAGTGTTCCAAAGTTTTGAACACTGAGTTTTACTCATGTGATCACTTGTTTTCTAGCAAAGCAATTTATTCAGATGTGTGCTTTTAAAAATACAGATTAGGAATCCTGCAATTGGTATGTTCTCTTATTAGAAATATTTTTCATGGTAATACATTACTTAACTTTCTATAATTAGAGGGGAAAATCATATAGATCATACTTTATTTTTAGCCTGACAGAATAAAGGTATTATATATATATATATCTCTCTTCCAAAACCAGTGCACTTAGAAATTTCTAATTTGTGCACTCCATTGTTGAAATAAAAAAGCTGTATGTACATCTTCCACATCCACACTGCAACAGTCCTAGTAGTAATGCATTCCTTAACCCCTTTAGTTTCCCTTGAATTTGCTCTTTTTGGGGGTGGGGGAGGAAAGGATATAGAAGTTACAGTGCAGAACTATTATTTATTTTGAACAAAACATATCCTACGTTAAAAAAAATAATTTTATCAAAACCAAATTTCAATCACAGTTAGGTATGATTTTCAGTTAAAGGTATATGTTGAAATTGCACTTTGCAGATATCTTGACAGTGTCCTTATAGTGCTCTCCATTTCAGCCTATGTTTTTTTCAGTAGACACAGGTTCTTCCAGAGTTTTCTTTTGGCTTCCTTTCCGTGAATATTTGTATTTGTCTACATAGGCTTTAACCAAATTTGCCACTTTAGTAGAATTGACTTCTCCACTCTTACTATGACAAACCTATGAAAAAATGAGGGAAATTTTTTTTTCATAGTTAAAAGGAATAAAATGGAAAGCTTTGTGAAAAACAACCCCAAACCAGACATTTTTCCATGTTTCTTCATATCTTATATGAACTTATTCAAAAGTTAAAAAAGCAGACAAGAATTAGAAGAAGGTAGCTCTTATTATTTTAATTAGACTTAAGCATCCCATTATTAAAATAGAGATGTTTCAAAACAATACATACAGAACTACACTAAAGCTATAACTTACTTTATCTACTGCTTTTCGTACAATCTCTTTATATTCTTCCTTGGTGATATCTTTATTTTGGTAAAAGGGCTTAATGGCCAGTTTTACCTCCTGTGCTGCTTTCTCTTGAATTTGCAATTTCTAATAAGAAGAAAACGTATAATTATTATTTGCCCAATTAAATACTTCCAAAAACTTTATTTAAAAATATAAAATTAAAAGCACTGTGCATTTGCATTATTAGAAGGAGCTCTTCAAATATGAATGTTGTAAACACAAAATTTATTTACTAACATACATATCAAACATTTCTAAAAATAATTATGAAATATTACTAGCAACTCATTGGGCATCAACATATCTAGATAGGACCCTTCAAATAATATTTGAATTTAAGACTATCAATAAATTCCCTTTACCACTTATACAATAGAAAGCTGTGATTTTTTTCAACTTTATCAGAAACAAAATTATGTAGGTTGCTCTCAACCTTGAACTTGCCTTGTCTGTCTTCGAGCTATCTGCGCTGGCTTCCACTGTAACACTTACTTTGCTTTCTGCCAATTTTACAGCAGCATTAGAGGCTTTGCTGTGACTTGATGACGAAGCATTACCAGAACTTGGTCCCTGAACTGTTTCCATATTTGCTGGGGCTGCTGTCGGAGCAGGCAAGACTGGTGTACTCATGTTATTAGTTACATGAGAAGCACCAGGAATACCCTGTTTTAAAGAGTTATCATCAATTAATGAATTACTTGTACTCAATAGAAATCTTAGTTACATATTAGAAATAACATTTTAAAAATTCAAAGCAATTCAATCTTCGTACTTAAGAGAAATTCATATTTCAGGTCTTTTATGAAGAAAAATGAGTAACATTCTTAAAAACAGAGCCCTAGTTAAAGATGTCAACATGACTTTTAAATTATGCATGTTTATTGTAATGTTCTGACACCAACACTAAAAACAAGAAGAGCATTTAAAGAATAGTATCTTTCCTGCAAGGTTCTTTATGGAAATTAACTGAAGTGCCCCCTTTTAAAGATCAGAGGAAATGAGGCAGTGAAGTCAGATGGCTTGCAGTGAGTAGATAGCAGAAAAAGATTTAAGATCCCATATTCTGGAATCCCATTCCCTTGTTCTTCCAACTATATCTTGCTATCAGGATTCTAGAATTTCTGAAATGTAGACACAAAACTATAAGCAACACAATGTTTACAAATTATTCAAATGATCTGTATGCCTCAGAGGCACCTCATTCTTTTCAGCATGGTAATCTGTGAAAATGAGACAGTAATAGCTAATGAATAGCTTTCACTGGCGTCTGACCAAACAAGACAATACAAGCTTCACTAACAGTACTTTATCACAAGTTCCCACTCCTAACAAGTCCAATAAATTAGGGAAAAATTTAAAGCACCCACGACAATTCTAGTTTGGCTCATTATTACCTGGTCCTCTTAATGTGAAAAAACCCGTTTGGAATTTAATAACAGTATATTGTAGACTTGGTAATAAGTATTTAATTCAGTTTCTTACTTGTGGGGAGGGAGATTTAGGAGAACTGTGAAAGAGGGGTTATGAAGATTTACCATAAACCCAGCAATTTTCAACCAGTGTACCACAAGAATTTTTAAAACATGCAATACCTGATGATTTAATCAGGGACACAGACCTTAGATTGTCAAATAAAAAAATAACAGCTAACACAATAGCTGTCCAGTGTCAATGAAAAAAATTTACACCTATTGTTTTTGTGAGATCAGCAAAACATGTATTTTTTGTTGTGCCACAAAATTTTAGTAATTCGTTTACATGTGCCATGAGATCAAAAAGGTTGAAAATCGCTGCATAAACCTAATCAAATAAATAATTGTTTTGGATGACAGGAAGCCCTTTCTTGAATATCTGTCCCTAATCGCTAAATGTTTACAATGGCTATGTTGATTAAACTTGAGTTGCTAAAAACATACCTGCAATTGCTTTCCATCTGGCTGTGAAGTAATGTAGTTGACTTGTTGGGATGGTGGGGGAGGGGGTGGGGGTGGTGGTAGTCCCTGAGATACACTGGTAGGAGCAGCTACCTGCATGAGAGGTACTCCTGTGTGCAGATGCAAGGGTAGCTGAGGATGAATATTAAATGGATTGCGTTGGATGTTCATCAAAGGAGCATGAACACCCATTGGATATGGGAAGATATTCATAGGCTGGTGCTGTGCATTCATTTGTTGCTGCATTACATTCATTTGTGGTTGCATCATATTTATAGGTAGCTGAGAACCATCACCTTGTTGGTTTGTTTGGTCTTTTAGGTTAGAATCTATCAAAAGAAAAAGGCTTGTGAAAAATATGTTACAAATTTCTTTAGAGAAGCAAAGAACTGATGGTTATAGTAAAATTAAATAGCAATGAACAGATTCAGAACATCTAAACCAATCTCCAATTATTTGGCTTAAGCTTGTCATTTCTAAATAATGTGGGCTAATTTTCTAAAAGAAAACATGCAACTAAAATAATTTTTAAGAATAGAGTTACATGATAACATCCATCAATATGAGCAAAGAATAAGTAGCTCAAGAAACTTACTAAGGAAATAAATACAAATTCATTTCGGTTACTAAATTAGAAGAAAAGTTAATCAATTTTTAATCTTCAACAACTTTTTTTCTCACATTGTTAACAAAAAAAGCCAAGAAAGATAAATCTTTATTAGAAGAGTGATTTATATGAGAAAAATGATCAAAATAATTCAAGTATACACATCTGAAGTAAAATAAATAGAAGTTAAATCCTGCATAGAAACATCCCAAATTTTTCTATTGTAGTAAATTAGACTTAAAATATTAAAGTTTTTGCAAAGTTTCAGGTAGGGGTAGAATGAAAGAAGAAAATAAATACTAATGTGTATATATTTATTTAAAATATAAAGTGACCTGTAAACAATTGGGATTCAATTAACATTATCCTATATAATAAAAGGCTAATATGCAAATTGACCAAATGGTGGAACGACCGGTCACTATGATGTGCACTGACCACCAGGGGGCAGACGCTCAATGCAGGAGCTGCCCCTTAGTGGTCAATGTGCTCCCACAGGGGGAGCACTGCTCAGCCAGAAGCCCTGAGCCGGGCTCACAGCTGGCGAGCGCAGCGGTGGCGGGAGCCTCTCCCGCCTCCGCAGCAGTCACACATCCCCCGAGGGCTCCTGGACTGCGAGAGGGCACAGGCCAGGCTGAAGGAGCCCCCACCCCGAATGCACAAATTTCATGCACCGGGCCTCTAGTAAAACTATAAAGACAGATCATTTCAATTCAAATGAATAAGGCATTAAACTTATAGTCTCTTTTCTCAAATAAAAGTGTTAATAAACAGAATACATTACCCTGTTCAGGTGTTTCCTCTTCCTGTCTCATCCATCCAGATTGTGAGCCTGAGGAATTCCTCCCTCGTCGTGAATAATAGTTTTGCACATCTGCTGGAAGAGTCTTTCTCACAGCCCAACTAGATGCAGATGTCCACCCGGACCGATCTGCTGGTGTATCAAATGAGAACTCTTGCTCACTTTTCCGCTTATAGTGTTGCTGTTCCACAAACTTGAAAGACTCATTCCCTGAACCATTTGAATTCCCTGAGAGGGGTTTTCGGTTTTGCCACCGATTTTCATTTTGATCTGAATAGACAAAATTACCTCTGTAAGTGCCTCTGCCCCGGTTACCTCTACCACGGTTAGATATCCAACCTGAACCAAAGTTTTTATTCCAAGCATTCCCTGAATTTTCATTTCTATTTTCTTCCCAAGGGGAATCTTTTAACTTTTCTGGATGTCTGGTCCTTGGATCAGGTCCAGAATTTATTGTTTCTGTTACCCAACTGGAACAGTCATTTCTATGTTTGTCAGCAGAATTTGGATCATCAGCATCTGGACTGATGTCATTTTTTTCTTTTCTTGTATTTTCATTCTGTTTTTCTGCGTCGTTCTTTCTGTACCGATCATTTCCTCGTGGACATCTCCAACCATCATTTGCCCATCTTTCCTTCCACCGAGGAGAGTAGCTATCTCTGTCATTTCTACCAAATGATGAACTCTTACTTTTTGTTCTAGATCTTGATGGTGACCTAGAACGAGATCTGGATCTAGACCACCTTCTGGTTCTCCTTTCTCTATCTCTTTCTCTCTCTCTCCTAGGCCCATCTCTATCACTTTCTCTTTCTCTGCTCCGGGACCTGGATTTTTCTGTTGGGGAGGAATCTTTCACTCTTGACTGAGATCTTCTGTTCTCTCTAGAAGTGTCTCTCTTTGGGGAGAGTGACTCTGATCTTTTGCCTTCCCTTGTGCTGTCTCTTTTTGGAGATCGAGACTGTGACTGCCTTCTTTCTCTTGCAATATCCTGTTTTGGGGACTGGGAACGAGATTTTCTCCGTCCTCTTGATGATTCTTTTTTGGGAGATGGTGACTGAGACTTCCTGCTTTCTTTCCCAGTTTCTCTTTTGGGAGATGGAGACTGAGACCGCTTCTTTTCCCGTGCAGTGTCTTTGTTGGGAGACCAAGTTGTAGATGGGGAATGAAATCTAGATCTTCGAGTACGAGGCTTTTTGGCTTTATCTATCATATCTATTGGGTTTTCAAATGGCTGAGATACAGTTTCAACTTTTTCACTTACAGGATCAGAAAATGGCATATTATTTTGAGAACTGTGCTCTGCAGAATTTTTGTTCAGTTGTTTAGCATCAGTATTTACAGACAGTTCAATTCCAGACTCATTCTGATCACTGCAATATGAATCACATTCCATGGGTATCATTTCATTATTGTCTTCACTAAAATGTTTCTGAATCTGTTCAATGTGTGTGTTAGGCAATTCTGTAGATCTGGGTTGTTCAACCAGAGACTCAGCCTTTTCTTCTAAAGATGTGTCTAATTTGGTGTTAAGATTATTTTTTAATAAAGTACTTTCAGAGTCTTGAATACTATTGAAATTTTCATTCCCTGAAGTATCACACATTACTTCTGTATCTCCAGTTTCAACATGCCCAGGCAACTGAATCTCTGAGCTCTCAATAGAGGTTTTGTCCACTGTTTGTATAATTCCACCCTCAGAAGATTCTAATTTTGGGCTGTCTACAAGCTGTTCTGCTTCTACTGTTGAATCATTATGATCAATAATTTCTACTGTAGGACTCTCTATAACCTCTTGATCATTAACATCTGTAACTTTTTCTTCATTGACCTCTACAACTTTTTCTTCATTAACCATAACTATCTCTGCATTCTCAGATAACTCATCTAGGCTTGGTACAGGCTGGTGTACTTCAATTTCAGATGCTGAACATGTAAGAGAATCATTTGGAGGATAATCTGTACATATATCTGCTTTTACTTCTGATTCTGAAGGTAAAGATATTTGGTCTTCATTTTCTAATGCATCACCTCCTTCTTCAGAAATAGTTTTAGAAATATCACTTTCTAAGCAAAAAACATTAGACTCATTATCCGTATTCTCAATTTTTTGAACTTCCTCAATACCTGTATTCTCAACTTTTTGAACTTCCTCAATACCTGTATTCTCAACTTTTTGAACTTCAATACCTGCATTCTCAACTTTTTGAACTTCCTCAATACCCGTATTCTCAACTTTCTGAACGTCCTCCTCCTCTCCAACTAGAACAGGAGGATCTTGGATACAAGACTCAGAATATGAAGATTCTACTTTTTCCTCTGTGTCATGGTTTTCAGTATGTTCCTCACTTTCTTCTATTTGCTCACTGCAACTTTTCAAGCCATTAGCAGACTTATTTTCTACATTTGTCTGCACAGTACAAGTGTTTCTACTTTCTTCATCTGATAGGTGCTCTTTCTCTAACACAGGTGGTGTGTCAGACTCTGCTGTTTCTTCATCTACTGAATCACTGGAAGATGCTTTTTCAGAAGGAGGTACAGAGCTTCGAAGTTTCTTTTTCAGTAAAGGTGGTTTCCTTCCTCTTCTTACAGACTTCCGTTTGGGGGCCTGTCTTGTTTGCTTTTCTGACTCAGCTGAAGAAGAAACACTTAGAGATGGATTATTGTTATCTGGGGCATCACACCCAGAATTATTTGATGCCGGGGATCTCTGAGAATGAGTGACTGTTTCAGCTCTTGTGTTACGTGTAGATCTCCTTGTAGGAGTTGCTGCTGCAGATTTTCGTCTTGATCCTCTGGTGTTTGATGTACCAGAAGTTTGCTTCTTCTCTTCTCCTTCTTGAGTATGTGCTAATGCATATCCCTTGCAAGAAGTACCTAATATTTTTTTAAAGAGTAAAAAGTAAGTATATGTTTCAATAAATGAGAATAGTTTAGCTTCAGCTTATTTTAGCATAAAATACACATCTATAACAGAGTGAAACAAAATATACTTATGAATCAAATTATGAATAAATGTATAGCTATTAATATCTGAGTAATTTCAGATATTTATCAGCTTCTTTTAATGCTACTGAAATATGTTATCACAAGATTTGAATCCATGTAGGCAATTTTATAGGGAGAAAAAACACAAAAGAAAATACGTTTGGTCTGATAACTGCCATTTGCTTTATGAATTGTTATTACCTTGGCAAAATGCAATAGAAAACAAGTCACAAATACAGACTCAAATTCTTTGTTCATAATTAACGGGATATGAGATGCTACTTCTAAAGATCTATGGTTTGGACACTGAAGCCCTAAATAGAAGGGAGACTTCAAATCAGTCCTCGAAAACATTAACTTGTAATTTCTTAAAGTAAAAGGGATTTCTGGTTTGAACAATTTTAAAGTCAAGTCACTGACCAAATATTTACAAAAATATTTAGACTTACTATTTAAACCTTATTTAACAGTTTTTCTAAGTCATCAACACACTGTTTATGAGATTGAAAGAAGCTCATATTTTTTTAAAAGTAGAAAAGAACTTCACAAACTTTACCAAAATTCCGTAAAGATATGGTACTTGTTGGAAAAACAGTTCTCGGCAACACAGAAGGGATGAGAGGAAGGACTTCTGTTTCAATATTCCAGGGTATAAAACCAATTCTGCAAATTCGAAACAAAATAAAAACATTTTTGTTTAAAAGGTTTAAAAAATTAACCAGCAACTTTCCAAATCAGGTTTGCAATATGAAAACACAGGGTGCTTTAATTATTTTTTGCCCAAATAGTTAAAAATGTAAATTCAAAATTACTCATTGTTCAAGGATGGCAATTGGCTGCAAAGAAGAAAACCTTTAAGTGCATGTTTTTCAGATAAATTTATGGTAAATGGAGATCTAGGTAAATATAAAATAGTTGTTTCTCTTTTAAATAATATTTTATCAAGATTTCTAGCTGTTATTCATTTTTTGCTATTCTAAAAAAAAGTCACTTGAATAATAAAATGCAAAGATTTTAAGGATACAGTTTGATGACTTTTGATCACTATATATATATCTGTGTAACCACAACCCCAATAAAAAAATAATAATTTTCACCACTCCAGAAAGCACCTCATGCCCCTTGCACCCCATTCCCTTTCCAGGCAACGGAAGAGATAATTTTGTTGAATTAATCAAATCAAGGTTTTAAAGAAATTAGCAGGGTCAAAGGGAAATCAGTCCATGAGTTAATAAAAATTATAAATATTGGCCTGGCCAGCATGGCTCAGTGGGTGAGCATCAACCTATGAACCAGGAGGTCATGGTTTGATTCCCGGTCAGGGCACATGCCCGGGTTGCGGTCTCAATCCCCAATTGGGGGCGTGCAGGAGGCAGCCTATCAATGATTCTTTCTCATCATTGATGTTTCTATCTCTCTTCCCTTCTTTCCTCTCTGAAATCAATTAAAAGAAACAAAAACAAATTAAAATATTGGAAACAGAACTATTATTTGAATTCTGAAGTATTTCATAGATGATATCAGTTTTTGTTACATTTCTTTGTTTTACAACATATTTCAAGACCCCAAGCATCAAAATATGTCACTTTTTGAAAAACCTGGCTTCTGTTGCTATATTATATTTTTAAATTCCTCCATTTAAAGATGATGACTCTTCAACGTTCCCTGTGTCCCCAAGGACCTGCTAAGACCCTGAAGTTTCTGCATCCAAACCCAATCCACTGTTAGCTTCTTCTTTTCTGATTCATATTTGCTCATCACTTCAAGTCTCCTAACAAGACTATTTTATCCAATATAACTTGAGATTCTGGAGTAGGAGGAGAAGCTTGAAAAAAAAAATACAACGTGTATATGTACAGAAATATATAACTAAGAAAAAGTTTCATCTGGGCTTCCTAATTTTACTTCTATTTGTGTTGCATTATTCCTAGAGCAAGCATGTCAAACTCGCGACCAGCGGGCTGCATGCAGCCCACAATGAATATTTTTGCGACCCAGCCAATATAACGGTATGTAAGAAACGTTTTAATAAAAATTTTGTAACTTAACTTTTACAATATCCTGTTATATACATAATTAATAACAAACTGCAAAGTTCGCGAATAACCGATTACTGTAATCGCGTTGCATTCATTTCCCTACGTGCGTTATGCACTGGCACATCATTTCTCTCCACTAATACTAGCAGCGAATATTTTAGCAGCTGAATGCCACATCATCAGTCTTGCACTGACTTGTTTGGTATGCACAAAAGGAAATATTTTGCTTTTGGAGAACAAGAAAAATAGGTTTATTTGCGTTATGCTTATTAATTTGTGCAGTTATTCAGCTTCTGGTAAGTTAATGTTCAAAAAAATATTAATTTTTATTAAAATGTTCTATTATTTTCTATTATTTTATGTTAACAATTATTCATTTATTTCAGCCCTTTGTATTCAGCACGTCTCTATTGAAAAAAACCTACGTTTCTATGAAAATTGAAGCTTTTGTTTTTTGCAGTCCATATAAACTTAAACCTTGTTTATTTGGCCTGTGTTAGCCTTTGAGTTTGACGTGCTTGTCCTAGAGTGTGAAGGACCCTATGCAGAACTACATTACAGTGGTATCTATTTATATAAAAATCCTGGGTGTAATGTCACAACTGAGGCTCGACCAACCGGAAGGAAGTCAGTCTTGCAGGGGTTGTCTTGGCCACAGCTGTGCCCTCCCCGAGCTGTTTCCCAGAGCTGTTTCCGGCAAGGGCGAGGTTTGAGGCAGGTACCGGCCCTCGGAGCGTGGACCCACTAAGTCCTGGGTCCTCTTAGCAACAGCTGCGCCCTCTCCGAGCTGTTTCCAATAAGGGCGGGGTTTGAGGCAGGAACCGGCCCTCGGAGCGTAGACCCACTGAGTCCTGGGTCACTTTGCCAAGGGCTGTGCCCTCCCCAAGCTGTTTCCCGCAAGGCCTGAGGAAGAACCCACACTTGGAGCGCCAGGAGCGCCCAGCAGCAGTCAGTCCTGGGTTGCTGAGGAGGAGGCCACGGCATGGTAGAACTCTGAGTCTGGCCCAATAGGGGGCGTGGTTGGCCTTCAAACCAGACCCTGACAGTAGGGAGGAGGGAGCCCCATTCCTCACAGAATCCGCTGTTGGATAGCTTGCTGTCAGTGGCCTGCCAGCCAGGAACCCCATTCACCTGCACCCCGAACCCTGACAGGAGGGAGGAGGAAGCCCCATTCCTTACGGAATCGACAGGTGGCTAGCTTGCTGTCAGGGGCCTGTCAGCTAGGAATCCTATTCATCTGCATATCTGTATAAAGTTTTAATACATTATATTAGAGGTTGTGGTGGTACTGTTTTACCCACAGCATCTACAGGAATTGCTGCAAATTTACTTCTCGGTGGAAGAACCTTTCATTCCCAATATAAATGACCAATTCCATTAAATGAAACTTTAATTTCTAGACTTGATATAAACAGTGAAGTTGCTAAAACTATTAAAAAGGCCCAACTTCTCATTATTGATGAATGCACCATGGCATCCAGTCATGCTATAAACGCCATAGACAGATTACTAAGAGAAATTTGAATGTTGTATTTGGTGGGAAAGTTCTCCTTCTTGGAGGAGATTTTCGACAATGTCTCAGTATTGTACTGCATGCTATGTGATCGGTCATAGTACAAACGAGTTTAAAGTACTGCAATGTTTGGGGATGTTTCAGAAAGTTGTCTCTTACAACAAATAAGATCAGAGGATTCTGCTTATAGTGGATGGTTAGTAAAACTTGGAGATGGCAAACTTGATAGCAGTTTTCATTTAGGAATGGATATTATTGAAATCCCCTGTGAAATGATTTGTAGTGGATCTATTATTGAAGCTACCTTTGGAAATACTGTATCTATAGATAATATTAAAAATATATCTAAACGTGCAACTCTTTGTCCAAAAAATGAGCATGTTCAAAAATTAAATGAAAAAATTTTGGATATACTCGATGGAGATTTTCACACATATTTGAGTGATGATTTCACTGATTCAACAGATGATGCTGAAAAGGAAAATTTTCCCATCGAATTTCTTAATAGTATTACTCCTTTGGGAATGCCGTGTCAAATTAAAATTGAAAGTGGGTGCAATCATCATGCTATTGAGAAATCTTAATAGTAAATGGGGTCTTTGTAATGGTACCAGATTTATTATCAAAAGATTAGGACCTAACATTATCGAAGCTGAAGTATTAACAGGATCTGCAGAGGGAGAGGTTCTGATTCCAAGAATTTGTCCCCATCTGACACTGGTCTCCCATTTAAATTGATTCAATGAGAGTTTCCCGTGATGCCAGCATTTGTGATGACTATTAATAAATCACAAGGACAAACTCTAGACAGAGTAGGAATATTCCTACCTAAACCCGCTTTCGCACATGGTCAGTTATATGTTGCTTTCTCTCAAGTTTGAAGAGCATGTGACGTTAAAGTTCTAAATACTTCATCACAAGGGAAATTAGTCAAGCACTCTGAAAGTGTTTTTAGTCTTAATGTGGTATACAGGGAGATATTAGAATAAGTTTAATCACTTTATCAGTCCTTGTTTGCATCACTGTTATTTTTATATCATGTTTTTGTTGTTTTTATATCATGTTTTTGTTGTTTTCATATGTTTTTGTTGTTTTTATATCATGCCTCTGTTGTTATATCCTTTTGTTACTGTTTATTTATTAATAAATTTATATATTATTTTCATATACATTTTACTAATTTTTCATCTTTCACACTTCTATTATAGAGGAAGGGCAAATAGCAATATTAAAATATTTCTGCTAATTAATTCCCTTTTAATGTGCACGAATTTCATGCACCGGGCTACTAGTATAAAATAAAGTTCAAGTTATAGGCAACAAATGACCTTGATCTTTATGTACAAGCTTGATTTAAATATATATCATATACCTAGCAATGTGCTAGGACTTAAACTAAGAAAAGGCTAGATTATTGAAAGTTATGGGTGCCAGGGCAGAGTGGGGGCTTGATCAAATAGTTATTTAAAAGAACATTTTGGCCCTAACTGGTATGGCTCAGTGGATAGAGTGTCAGACTGTGGACTGAAGGGTCCCGGGTTCGATTCTGGCCAAGGGCATGTACCTTGGTTGCGGGCACATCCCCAGTAGGGGGTGTGCAGGAGGCAGCTGATCGATGTTTCTCTCTTGTTGATGTTTCTAACTCTCCCTCCTCTCTGTAAAAAATCAATAAAATATATTTTTTTTAAAAAGAACATTTTGGAGAGGAAATATCATGATAAAAGCAGTAATTCAGCTAACAGCACATAGGAATGGGGAAAAGAATAGATGAAGAATGACAGATATGAATGCTATTATTAATAATGAATCTTATTATTTAGGCACTATCCCTTTTAAATGAATCAAATGTCCATATTTATTAAACAGATTAAAAGTTCTTTAAGGGGTTCTTTAAATAGTGATCTTTGTTAGGCATCTGAAGCACCAAAGTATAATTTGCACAAAACTTTCTTAGAAACATACTCACGAAATAAGATACATTTGTAGTTAAGTATTAATGATATCTTATATTCATGTTAGCAATTAAACACTTCAGTAACAATTTTTTTTTACCTTCCAATTCCAGGTAATGTATCAGGAAACCATGACAATTCCAGTTCCTGTCTCTTCTGTCTAATTAATGCACTGATTTCATTGACTTCTATAAATTCTGTACTAAAAGATAAATTTTACACCTTCATCAGAATTCTAAAAATTTTAAGTTTGGAGTAACAATTGGGTTCATGATATATATGCAGTTGTTTTCATACCTAGCATTATAAATCACATTTATAAGGATAAGAACATTTTTCTATTTAAACACTTTAAAAATGAACTAATTCCTAAAAGTTAGTAAAATATTTATATTACAAAACAAAATTATGTTTATCTGATTCATAAAAATAATGCTTGAATTTCTATTTAAGTGACAGAATTTTTAAAAAGTCAATTCAGACTAATATCCTCGTTATAGAGAGAAAAAACCCTAACACTATTTCTATCCCATGAACCAAAGCTACAGCAAGCAGTTCCAGCAGAAATTGTAGGCGCAATAATTTCCACCTGAAACTAAGCAGAGGACAAAAGAAGAAAATCAAAGAAGGTACAGTTACTATAACAAAACATAACGAAAAAAAGGGTATAGTTCAGCTTTTCAAAGACTACTTAGACGTAAGTGCTTTCTTGTAATTCAAGCTCGTAAATTGAATTCTACAATCATAATCTGTCTTGTTAGTTCAACCAATTCTATGCGATTTTAAAAGTCCAACTTAGTTTTCAAATTCCACCTATCACTATGGATTCAAAGAAGGATGTACTCTGAAAGGGCTCTGCTTACTGCTAGCCTACTTTTTTCTATCCACAAAACGCCTGTGTAGAATAATTTATTATTAATAAAAACAAAGCTCACTAGCATAGGCAAGTCATTGCATAATAGAGAATGTCACAAAATGATAGGTTTTCTCTTTGCTAAAACTAGTTTATTTTCCAAAAGGAACAAAAGCAAAAATCAAGGTGGGCTTTCATAATGTTTGCTGAGCCTAAGTTTAAATTTTTACCAAAATTTAATTATAACTAAAACATCAAGTAGAAAAAAGCATAAATTAAAAGTAGAAAATACTAACCAGTAAGCTCTACAGGTAAAAGAAGTGTCTCCAGTGTGACTAGTAGAAGAAAACATATTGAAGGAAGAATTTCTGAAGGACTGACTTGTACACTGATTTGATCTTCGAAGCTATAAAAGTAAAAACAGGTTAGTGAAACAGCAAACAAAAAACCTCCATAATATAGATAGTAGGTAAAAGTTGTATTGAAGACTTTTATATACCGGAGGCACTAGCGTCATGTACTAAAAACCATAAAGTTATCTAAGAAAATGATTTTTCAACACACCTTCTTTATCTTCATTGTTGCATTTTTCTTTCCTCTCATTTCACTGTATTTAGTTTTTCCTGTACAAAGACACAAAAAGGCTTGGTTACCTTGTCTTAATGTTTATTTTAAAAGGTTGTAAAACCAGTACTGATACTGACACATTGACAAAAGGAAGTTAAAATGTGTAGAAAAGTTGCATTTAAAATTATAGTACTGGCCTGGCTGGCGTGGTTCAGTGGTTGAACGTCAACCTATGAATCAGGAGGTCATGGTTCCATTCCTGGTCAGGACATATGCCCAGGTTGCAGGCTCAATCCTTGGTGTGGGGCGTGCAGGAGGCAGCTGATCATTTGTTCTCTCTCATCATTGATGTTTTTATCGCTTTCTCCCTCTCCCTTCCTCTGTGAAATCAATAAAAATATATTTAAAAAAATAAAATAAGTCCTAGCAGGTTTTCTCAGTGGATAGAGCATTAGCCCATGGAGTAATGGGTCCCAGGTTCGATTCCAGTCAAGGGTATGTGCCTTAGTTGCAGGCTTTATCCCTGGCCCTGGTCCAGGAGTGTTCAGGAGGCAACCAATTAATGTGTCTCTCTCACATCAATGTTTCTCTCTCTGTCTTTCCCACTCCCTTCCACTTTCTTCAAAAATCAATAGAAAAATATCCTCGATAATGATTAACAAACACACACACACACAAAACAAAAAATAGTTGCATTTACATAAATTTTCCAAATGCTAATTTTATCTTATCTTGTTAAGCCACAAATATATGAAAAATGTTAAGAGACCACAATAGAGAAAACTGGTAAAGCATGTAATACTGCTATCTTAGTGCATGAGCATTAGAATTCTAGTCAACATTTTCTGGCACCCTATGAAAATTTAAACCACCCTGTAACAAAAAATAAAAAATAAATAAATTAATTAAAAATATATTTATTTATTTATTTGTTTATTTGTTTATTTATTTATTTATTTATTTATTTATTTATTTCTGGCACCCTATGAAAATTTAAACCACACTGTAACAACAACAACAAATATATATGTGTGTGTGTATATATATATATATATATATATAGAGAGAGAGAGAGAGAGAGAGAGAGAGAGAGAGAGAGAGAGAGATATGAAGGACTGGAACGACCAGAATGACCAGTCCCTATGACGCACACTGCAGCCGACTAACTGTCACTATGACGGGCACTGCGGCCGACTAACCAGCCCGATAGGGGACGGGGCCGGCCGGCCAACCTCCCGCAACCCCTCTCTCCAGCCGGCCCACCCGTGCATGAATTTGTGCACTAGGCCTCTAACATATATATATAATTTCGAATTACTTAACACATTGTAGACCAGTAGTTTTATTGCTAGCTTTACCCAGTGGCCAGATAAGTTTCTATTGAACGAGTACAAAAAATGTTTTTACATAAATGTTAAAGTCACGCTTTAAAATTAAATCCCCATTGCATTTTGAAATTATTTATTACATGTTCTTACAAGCTAATATCTTTTTAAAGTATACTTTGTAAAACACTGTGTAATATGAAGTGAGAATTCTCGTTATCTGTTCGCAATGTGTTAATATCAATAATGCTCTTCATATATATCCTTTTTCAGCTATGACCTAAAAAACAGGTCCTGTTAGCTCACCTCAAGTAAGAGCTGACTGAGGGAACTAGGTCCATCAGCCCTTGTCAATCATAAATTACCATTTAACCACTGGCACCATCTTCAAATAAGTATTCTCTTTCCTCCTCAAACTTTATAATTAGAATTAGGAAAAATAGAAGTGTTGAGTCAGACAGCTTTCTGTTATAGAAATGTTTCTGGCTACACTGCCTATGACTTATTTTTTGGCATTACCTGTCCCATCTGGAAATTTATTTCTATGGATACACTAGAGATCTGGTGTACGAAATTCGTGCACGGGACCTCAGCCCGGCCTGCACCCTCTCACAATCCAGGACCCCTCCAGGGATGTCCACTGGGATCGGGCCTACAGCGGCAGTCGGACATGCCTCTCGCAACCCAGGACTGCTGGCTCCTAACCACTCACCTACCTGCCTGCCTGCCTCATCGCCCCTAACCACTCGCCTGCCTGCCTCATCGCCCCTAACAGCTCACCTGCCTGCCTGATCGCCCCTAACCACCTCTGCCTCGGCCCCCGCTGCCGCAGCTTCGTCCACAAGGATGTCCAGAATGACGTTCAGAAGGTCATTCGGCTGTCTGGTCTAATTAGCATATTACGCTTTTATTATTATAGATACTTCCGGGTTAAGAACAATAAAGGATAGCTTCTGCTAACTACAAAAACTGTTAGCACTTTTATAGGTTACTGCTCTTAGTTTTTCTTTACCATTGAGTCTACATTATTAGTCATCTATACCTATCAATACACTTGTGTGCAATAAACTATTGCTGGTACTGTCATTGCTTTCTCCTCAAAACTCTGGAAAAAGTAAGGGAGGTTAAAAATTTAGTTGAAGAATGAAAGTGACATTTCCTTAACAAATTTGCCAAAAGGTATGCTAACCTTTTCTAGTAAGGGGAAAAGAGCAGGCAACACCATCTTCATTAAATGGAAAAACTAAACAATTTATATAACTTTCCTAGAGTCATAGATTTAATGGAAAAACCAGTATAAAACTCAAAGGGCCAACTTCCAATAAGATTATCCAGTAGGCCTGCTAAGTTTTAACTAATGTTCTACTAATAATTTCTAATCCAGATAAAAGAAGTTCACAATGTCATATGTTCTATTCATTAGTTTATGTGTAATATAAATAACTTCAGGTAGAAAAGGAAGTCACACATAAATGTTCAAAGATAGCCCCTTTCTGCTTCAAAAAAACTTTTAAGAAATTAAAAAAGCTAAAATTGGTCTAGTGGGTTTGGCTCAGTGGATATAGAGCATCGGCCTGTGGACTGAAGGGGTCCTGGATTCGATTCTGGTCAAGGGCACATGCCTGGGTTGCAGGCTCGATTCCCAATAGGGGGTGTGCAGGAAGCAGCTGATCAATGATCCTTTCTAATCATTGATTTTTCTATCTATCTCTCCTTCTCCCTGCCTCTCTGAAATCAATAAAAATATATTTTTTAAAAAAAGCTAAAACTGAGTTCTTCTAAAATCTAGCCAAGCGATCCTAGATAAAGAGACATCATTTTCTCAAAATGTTCTTTTATAAAAAGAAATTTAAATTATCCTTAATACACCATGATTCCTGTTCAGTGTAACATGAGTAAATAAAGATGATTTTTCTGCTTATTAGTTCATTTGCCCTAAACTTTGAGACCATTATAAATAACATTTACAGGTTCTCTCAGTCTTCTGGTAAGGTCATTTGTTAATAATATGTAAGAAATCTCATAAGAAATGTGAAAACTAAAGGTTAAAATTCTATGGTTTATGAACTTTATAAACATTAGCCTAAAAAAAAATAAAAGACTGATATTGATCACATTCTGAAAGATAAGCCAAAATAATCAAGGTTAGTTGGTCTATTAAGTAGGGAGCAGACACTATGTTATCAAAGTGATAATTTTATATTAAGAATTATTTTTTAAATCAAAAGTGCATCCAAACAAAGCCATAAGAATAAGGCAATAATTTGAAACAAATTCTGGACATCAGATCACTTAATCTATAAATGTTTCAGTATATAAGTCTAAAAGATAAGTGCTCTTTGAGGGAGAAAATCCTTAATACCATTATTCCAAGTAAAAAAATTTTTTTAACTTTAATAATTCCTTAATATCAAATACCCAATGTTCGATTTTCTCCAATTGTCCATAAAGTTTTATTTTTTATAACATGTCAGAATATGGATCCAAATAAGATCCATACACTCTGACTGGCTGAATGTTTGTCTCTTAATCTACAGGTTCTGCTCCATCCTTTACTAAAAACTCCTTGGAATTTTTTGACTAAAGAAACCAGGTCATTTGTCTGTGATCTAAATTTTGCTGATTGCATCCCCTTGTCACTTAACATACATCTCTGACTCTGTACATCTTGTAAATTAGTAGTTAGATTTCTTAATAAGATGCAGGTTTGTTTGTTTTGGCTTTCAGGTTTTCTTGGTCACACTATTGCATATTTGCTGTTATTTACTTCCATAAAGAAATATTTTTTTAAAAAAATTTCCCTGTTACTCCTCACCGAGGATATTTTTCCAGTAATTTTTTTAGAGAGTGAAAGGGAGGGGGAGAGAAAGAAAGAGAAAAATCTATGTGAGACACATCAATTGGTTGCCTCCCACACACGCCCTGACCAGGGCTGAGAATCGAGCCTGCAACTGAGATACATGTCCTTAATCGGAATCGAACCCGGGACCCTTCAGTCCACAGGCTGATGCTCTATCCACTGAGCCAAACTGGCTAGGGCAAGGAGTATTTTTAATGTATTGTTGTCTCACCTTTTGTGATGCTAACAGCCACTGCTGATCACTTCCTAGATCCATTAATTCATTAATGTACAAAATGCTAATATTCAAATTCTATACTTTTATCTTCAATTATTTGCTGAAATACTTCTAAAAATATTTAACTTTCTTTTACTACCTGTTCAATTATTCTGATGTGTAGTTTACTTAGGAAAGGCAAGATAGATGTTTGAATCTTTTCTTTTATAAATGTGCCAGTTTAACAATGAGTTAATTCTTAGCATCCTCCAAAATAGACCCATTAGTTTTTATGTTTATTTAAATCTGAGTAATTTCATTAAACATAATACCTAAATACAAACTATTTCATTAAGTATATAATGTATTTCAATGCAGGGGAAAAAATTGGCCAAGTTAGATGTATTAAACGCTCCAAGTAAAAAGCGACATCATAGAAAAATGAACCAAATGGATAATCAATAAGTATCCAGTACCCCACAAATGAATCCAAACTCGTTCAATTAAAACATTTCCACATAATTACCTTGATCACTTACATATAAAACTAAAATGAGTATTTCTGCCTATCCTAAACCACACAAATGACTTCAGACATCTTCACTTAAGCAGACACATTAGTTTACAGGCCTTGGACAATGTTAACTTTCTGGCATAAACTTTTTTTTTAAGAACTATAATTTAAAAATTGCTTTTCAGTATTAAATTAGCTTAGGATATTCACTAAAAACTTGTTTAGTATTCCATATTCTGAATAGTAAAACAAATTCTCAAATCCATATAAGTCATAGTGTCTTATAAATGGTCTTCACTACAGTGAAGCACTTGAGGTTAGATCTGCCTATGTCTCTCTCTCTAAAAATAAGTCCAGGCAAGAGATATATACTTAAAGAAAATTATAGTAGACTTAAAACTAAGATAAACACAGTGAGAGCAGGCCAAATTATCTAGAGAAATCTATCACATTTAATCTTTCTCAGCAGTAAATTTTATATCAGATCCTAGAGTTACCAAGCAAAGTCCATCCATTAAAAAAGGATGTTCATCTACAGCAATGACATAGAAAAACAAACAAGTTTGATATCTAAGGTTTGTTAACAAAAGAAAAATGCTCATCTAATCAGTAAATCCTTTTAATACAATTTCATTTTAATAGCAACTAATCAAAGGCAGAAAGAGCACTTATTAACCTATAAATATGAGATCTATAGACATAAGAGATCATATTAATTCAAATCATAAATATAATAATAACAACCAAACTCGGTATTCATAATGTAAAACAATGAAGTTGATAACTTTTAAGAATAATAAATTCATTAATTCTTTATATCTTTAAAGAAAAATTCATTGTAACCTAGCCTGGAAATTAAATGTTCACCTCCTCGCTTACAAACAGTTAATAGTAAGTTGTTCTTTAGAATAGAATACACAGCCTGAGCTCCAAGGAGGAATCACAGGGCACTATGGTATCATTCTTCGCAGACCCTGCCCCAAACCTTTCCTGTACTGGAGAACTATGTACTAGGTGAGATCGAAAGACAGGAATATTTAACTGCTCATGTAGATAAATATGTAAGAGGTGCTTTATTTCCAAAGTTTCAAATTAGAAGTGTGGCTAGAGACCAAACCACCACTTCCTCTGGGAACTGTGAAATAACTTCACTGTCACAAACTTCCCTTGCTACAGCTTACCATACTTTATCCCATCTCCCCTAAATTATTCTGCTTTTATAAGTGGAGTAAGACTGTAATGTAGGTTGCTAACCACCAAGTAATTGAAAATATCCTTCTTCTTTTCCTCTCCCCCTTTCTTTCTCCTGCTCCCTTCCTCCAAGATGAGCATAAAAAAACACACAAAATGGGTAGAGAACAGCATAAATAACTCCATGAAAGTAGTTTATATAGGATTTAACAATGTACAGAGCTCAGTAGAGTTCTGTGCATGACTGTTTTCCAAACCAAAATGTTACTAATAAGAACTCTGGCACAAGTACTAAAGTAAGAAACAAAAAAAGGTAGAAAACAAAAGAAAAAAGCCACTTACTATGCATCTTCAAGTCATAAAGCTTTGCACTTAATAGATCTTCTCCTATGTTTTTTCTGTAAACATCAAAAAAAGGTGAAATAATTAAGACAAAACTGTCATTTTGCTCATTTATTTTCAATTCCCTGCCCACCAAAATGAAATTTATTAGGCAGAGTTTTATATTCTAGCAAAGAAAGTATAACTAGTTGCCCCTCCCCATCCCAGTGACTGACAATGGAGATTTACTACCAAGAAACAAAATATCATTGCAATCTCTTTCTCTAGAACTGGCAGAAATAATCAGAAAGAAAGGGTGTCTGTCGGGGTTTTACTGCTTTAGAAAGGAGAAACAACACTGGACACTGTTGAAGTGGTGAAGAGACTAGGAATGGGTAGTAAACCTCAGACTGAATGGGAGGAATGCTAAAAAATTTCCAAAAGGCTCTAAAAAATGTACTGTAAATATCCAATAGCTGAGAGATTTTCCACCTTGGGAGAAATCATTAAGGGTCTGACTTGTTGGACAAAAGCAAATTATTATTTTATATATTATTTCCATACACCATCCCCCCACCATATATCCATGAGAAAAAGCAGTTAAGCATGTGGACTACCTCAGCTGAATTAGCCCCATTGTTCAACCTTGTTATAGGTCATATAGTGATGACCACTGCATTCTCAGCAATAGCTAAGAGAACTGGGGTAATTCAGAGAAAACACAAAAATATATATCCATGACGTTGTCACAGCCAGTGATAGCAGCTATAGTAAGAATGCAGGTAGCAAAGGTATTTCTTCATTATTCCTAGGAAAAGTGTGCTGCTACCTACTATGAAAACATATATACATAAATCAAAACTGACTCTAATAAAGTTAAAAGAAAATGTAAATAAAATCTACTCTAATGCAGCTAATGTGGGTTTATGGGTGGGTTCTTACAGTGGATGTTTCATGAATCCCTTAAAATCATACACAAAGTTTTGTCTGTAAGTAAGTTCTATGACATGTTTTTCTAGAAGAAGATGTCTGCAGTTTTCTTCAAATTCTCAAATTAGTCTGTAACTTCCTAAAAGTTAAGACCTAGAGAGCTATAATATAAATTAGTTGCATGATTTAATACATCTCAGGGACGACTATCAATTATTTTGGTAACAAAATAAAATAAATGTACTCTCTTAAGAAATTAGCATTCTGATGAAATGTGCTAATGAATTATAAATTTAATTATGACAGTATATTGACTTAAGAATATAACTTTTAGATAGCTCTAAATATATTTCAGATCAAAATGGGCTTAAATTTTAAATGTACCAGAAGAAGTTATTTTAAGTATTAAGCATAAATTAATTTCCAGTACATTACTAACACAATTTAGTTGAAAAAAAATATGATACCTATTAAACTGGAATACTAAGCACTGTATTTCTAGGCAATTATGTTTTACCAACAGCAATTAAAGAAACAAATACAAACGTTAAATTTTTTTAAAAACATAAACATGTTACATTAGGTAGCAAAAATACAAAGAAGCACAATGAGAAAAATAATAAGTAGTCTGAATTATAACTGTCTCATGAAATATGGTGAGTTATACCATTAGTAACTTTCTACCTTTTGTCCCTAAACACTAGAGCAGTGCTATTCAAAATGTGGTCTGTGCACCAATACTTCTCCATTATTGGTTGTGATATGTACAAAAATGAATAAGCATTCAGAAAATTTTACAGAAATTTTACACTGCTGTAACATTTTTATTTTATAAAAATATCAATCTAAATTCAGATTAGAAAAAAAAACTAAGAAAACCAATTCCTCAGAGATACAGCTGAGTCCGGCTGGTGTGTCTCAGTGCTTGAGCGTCAACTTATGAACCAGGAGGTCAAAATTCAATTCCTGGTCAGGGCACATGCCCGGGTTGCAAGCTTGATTTCTTGTAGAGGGCATGCAGGAGGCAGCCGATCGATGATTCTCTCTCATCATTGATGTTTCTATTTCTCTTTTCTCTCTCTCTTCCTCTCTGAAATCAATTTTAAAAAACATATTAATAAAAGATAGAGCTCAGATTATATTCTCAAATTTCAGCTGGTCATTCCTTAAATTACCAAGTACATGCTTTAAAAGAAGTAATTAAATATATTTAAACCCACATCATTAAAAAAATGTATTCATTTTTATTACTAGCTACCTTCTGATTCTACACATTGGATTCCACTTCTAAAGTTCATTACTAACCTCATACAGCTTTTAGAATTTTCATGACAGGAGAGCTGTTTCTTAAAAGAGCTTTCGTTTATCTTGTCTTTTGCTTCTCTCAACTGTCTTTTTACTTGAACCTATGAGAAAAGCAAAATCACCTATTTAGAGTGATAATCCAGTATCACAAATAATAACCTATTTTTCAATTCTCCCTTGAAAAAAAAAATTAAACAAAATTGTCTGAAACTCTAGCCCAAATACATATGCTTATTCATTCGAGCATGCTAAATTATAAACTTAGCATACATGCTAAGCTCTGGGGAAACAAATTAGGGGGAAATAAGGCATGTAAACAGATTAAGTGCTCATAATAGAGATAAAAAAACAGATCAGCAGATACATTGATTGAAAATTAACTCTAGAAAGACTTTAATGAATAGATGCTTTATGAGTTGGCCTTAGAGAATGAGTAAAATTTGTCTAAGGAATAAAATTAAGGAAAGAAGCCAATGCAGATGGGGAAGTTGATATAAAGTATAGGACCAGATTATAAAGAGCTTTGAATAATAAAACAATTCTATAGGAATCAGAGAATAAGTGAGGTTTTTAAAGCAAGTAAATGAGATGATCAAATAATTTTTTTTTTAGTATTAACTTTGGCAGTAATGTGAAGAATGAAGCAGATAAGGAGAAACTATAAAAGCCAGAAAACCAGAAGCTCTTACAATGCATAGTCTAGATTTATGCTGAGAAAATAGTCACTTGCCACATAAGGCTATTGAGCACTTGAAATGTGGCTGGTCTGAATTGAGATGCACTCTAAGTGTAAAATATACAGAGGAGTTCAAAGACTTAGGACAACAACAAAAAGGGAAAATCTCTCAATAACAATTCTTTAAAAATATTACATGTTGAAATAGATATGTTGGATTAAATACATATTATAAAAATTTGGTTTTTCCTACTCTTTTCACATCACTAATTAAAACTTCTAAATTACAGCCCTAACTGTTTTGGCTCAGTGGATAGAGCGTCGGCCTGTGGACTCAAGGGTCCCAGGTTCAATTTTGGTCAAGGGCATGTACCTTGGTTGCAGGCACATCCCCAGTAGGGGGTGTGCAGGAGGCAGCTGATCAATGTTTCTCTCTCACCGATGTTTCTAACTCTATCCCTCTCCCTTCCTCTCTGTAAAAAATCAATAAAAATATATTTCAAAAAAAACTTTTATATTACAGATTGGCTTGTATATTTCCATTGGCAGAACCAGTCTAGATGGCAGCATGAGAGCCTACTAAGAGTTAATAGCAGAGACATGAAGAAACAAATTTAAGAAGAAATTGAGCAAAAGGAATAGGAAAAGATGGATGGGCAGAGAGAAAAAAAAATGGAAAATTCCCTGATACTTTTTGGATTTGTTAATGTTGATTCCTTTGTATTATAGATGGAGATATCCAACAAGTGGTTGAAAATACAAGTCTGGTTCTAAGGAAAAATATCTAGGCTAGTGACAGAATTTGAGGAGTTATATAAATATAGATAGTACTAACAGCTACTGAAGTATTGAGAAGACTTAAGGGGAAGGTATACCTAGAGAATTGAAAGGAAGATCCTATGAGGAGTCCCAATGATTTAAGAAAAGGTAAGAAGAGCAGGGAGATGGCAAAGAAGATTGTAAAAGGACGGTAAAAGAAACAAACATACATACATACACACATTCTTACATATATACCCATAAGAGAAGTAAACCTAGAAGCCAAAGGAAATAAAAGTACTCAACAGCATTACATGCAGAAAGGATGGGATTGGCCAGTCAGAGATTACTCTGGCCCTTAGTGAGGACAGTTTTAGTAAAACAAAATGACAGAGGTGAACTGTCAATGGAACTGGGGAATTGAAAAAATGAAGTAAATGTAGATGTCTCATTCAAGTTCAGCTATAAAGGGAAAAGGATAATAATTGAAGATTCAAAAGAAGCAAAGGAAAATATTGAGAGTACAAGGATAATATCACATATAAGAAATACCTTTTTAAGTTTGACAAAATTAGATGAATAGTGCATCAAACTTTTAAGCCTCATTAAATAAAACAAATTCTTATTCCAAGAACAAAATTTCACATGAAGCAAAAGAACAAAATTTTACAAGAAAATATATTTGGAAACTAGCTCATGCTAATGAATCATCAGCAACATAACATATACTCTAGAAAAATGGAGAACGTCTTTCAGAGAAGTCATGCTTTAATTTTGATTATAATATTACACAATTATATCTTTTCTCCAAAATATATACTAATTTGCATAGACGTGCAGACTTACATAATTACAAGAAGCAAATTAATTTTTCATGTATCTTTTTATTTGAATTGCAGTCTTATTTGTATATTGAGACTCATCTGTTAAAAATGTAACAGCCTGGCCGGTGTGGCTCAGTGGTTGAGTGTTGACCCATGCACCAAAGGGTCGCGGGTTAGATTCCTGATCAGGGACACACAACTTGATCCCCAATAGAGGCACAAAGGAGGCAGCCAATAGATGTCTCGCTCTCACATCGGTGTTTCTCTCTCTCTCCCCCTTCCTCTCTAAAATCACTAAGAGATATTTAAATATATATACATATATATATATATCAAAACAAATTATAAATACCTACAATGAGAACATCTAATGCTTAAATAGTTGCACGTTGCTTCCATTCCCTTCCTACTCACACGGAGAGCAACAAAGCTATCACAGACTTATAATGCTACCTGGGAACAGTTTTTTTCACATCAATGACATCATATATGTATATATTGAGTGTTCCCATTTTTAGTTGTATATCCTTTGTGACTTCTTAGAGATACCGCAAGTAATCTCTTTCTTAAAGTCAAATACCATATGATTTCACTTATATGTGGAATCAAATTTTCAAAACAAATAAACAAAATAGAAACAGACTCATAGAGAACAAACTTTTAAAAAAGGATTGGGTAAAATAGGTGAAAGGATTGAGAAAATAAAAAATCACAGACATAGACAACAATATGGTGATTACCAGAGGGAATGGGTGGTGAGGCAGGTAGAAGAGAGTAAAGGGAGTGTAAATGATGACAAAAGGAGACTTCATTTTGGGTGGTGAACACACAATACAATATACAGATGATGTATTATAGAATTGCACACTTGAAACCTATAAAACTTATTAACCAATGTCATCCCAATAAAGTCAATAAAATTAAATAAATAAATTTTCTCTTAAAAACAGTCATGAAAAAAAAGGCTGAGAAAATGTTCCAGATTAAAAGATATGAGACATAACGTAACATATGATTACAGATTTTCTTTTGCTATAAGGGACATTCTTGGAACAAATGGTAACATCTGATTATAATTATAATTATATATATATATATATATATATATATATATATATATATATAAATTATTTTTAAAATCTCCTTCTTATACATTTTATTTAACTACTTACTGCCCATTTCTCTTTTCACCTTTTACTCATTAACTCAGGAATATGTTCCTATTTCTTTTATTTGTAAGCCAAAAATGTGAACACAAATCATAATCATGGTTTATAATAATTAACATCAATGAGGTATGTATGGTATGTGCATCTCAGAGATGTGATTAGGATTAAGCATTACAGTAAACTATACTTAATAAAAGAATGAACTAATTGGCCTATGCCAATCTTGAAACTGAAAAGTCCCTCTCAATCTCCACAAACGCCCCTTTCTCCAATTACTCATTTTTCTTCAAACACCAGAATTTAAGAACAAAGACATCATTTTATATTTACTTTTACTGGCTTACTCTTCTCAACATTGCTTTTTTTATGAAAACATACTTTTCAGGTATTTTGGACTTAAGTTTTTGTGAGGGTTGGCCTTTGAATCTAATAGTCCATTTCAAATATTTTTCAATTAAAAATGTATTCAGCCCAGTTGGTATGGCTCAGTGGTTGAGTAGCGACCTATGAACCAGAAGGTCACGGTTCAATTCCCAGTCAGGGCATATGCCTGGGTTGGGGGCTCTATCCCATGTGCAGGAGGCAGCCCATTGATAGTTTTTTCTCATTGATGTTTCTATCTCTCTCTCCCTCTCCCTTCCTCTCTGAAATAAAAAAAATAAAATAAAAATGTATTTAAAGCACTATATAATTAATCAGTAAATGTTTTTGAAATAAAGGTCCTCACACTAAAAATATATCCTCTTTAGCGGGCAAAGGAAAAAAAAGAGAATTTCTGAATTCTTGTAGAAAAGTCTGGGTTTGTTATGCTAAGGGGGAATGTTAATCACATATTAAAGCTAAAGTTCAACAAGTCACAAATTTATTCAAACTGGAACTCTTTTAAAACAAAATTGAATTAAGTTTGTATTTATACTGTTCATGTTGCAAAATAAAATCTAAGCCTTACCTTAACACAACCTTCCAATGAACTGATTTTAAACACTGCTTGAAAAGGTTTTCTGTCAATAGGACATGAAGCCTGTGTCTGAAAAATGATTAACAATTTATAACTTCAGAAATGTTTCTTTAGAATAAAAATTAATATATAACAAACACATTTGAACAGGAAACAGAAATTTTTCTTCTTTCAAAGGTGAAGATGAAATACTTTCTGCCAGTACCATGCCACGGAGTAATAAATACCTTAAATTTGTTGAATTCATTCAAATACTTATTGAGCATCTACTGTATGCTAGGTAAGTGGAATACAATGATGAAGAGAAATAAGATCTCTGTATACCTAGGAAGACCTGCTTGTCCAGTTGATAACTACTGGGCTGAAATCAACAGCTCTATGATCGAAAGTTCTTGGGCAACTCGAAATCAGCTGTAAAAGGAATGGCAGATACAGGTCCCTTACAGATTTTAGTATTCTATGACAATATTGTCTCTAAAAATGAATTATTCTGAATAGGTAGTTAAGCCAGCAATAAAAACTTTTTAAAAATATGAAGAAAATGGCCGAGGCCGGTTTGGCTCAGTGGATAGAGCGTCGGCCTGTGGACTAAGAGGTCCCAGGTTCGATTCCGGTCAGGGGCATGTACCTGGGTTTCGGGTACATCCCCAGTAGGAGATGTGCAGGAGGCAGCTGGTCGATGTTTCTCTCTCATCGATGTTTCTAGCTCTCTATCTCTCTCTCCCTTCCTCTCTGTAAAAAATCAATAAATTATATTAAAAAAATATATATAAGAAGAAAATGAAGGATTCCTCTACTCCGAGCAGCCACCTAGATGCTCTCTCCAGAAGTAGTTTCCTACATATCCTTTTGGAGATAACCAATGCATATACATACGTATGTATCTTTTTAATATAAAATATATCTAATTAATTCATATGCAGATTGAATTTTATTTTTCTTAATTATATACTTTAGATTAGTTCATATTACTATTTCAAAGCTGCCTCATTCTTAACAGCATAGTATGCCACAACAGTTTTAATTTTATATTTCCTTTTATGAGTTAGATTGAGCATATTTTCATATTTTTAAGAGCTATTCAAATTGCTTTTTAAAAAACTATTCATGCCTTTTGCTTAGCTTTTTTATTAGGTTGCTTGTCTTTTTCAAATGGAATTGCAGGCATTCTTTATAGAATAAGAAAAATTTTCCTTTAATCACTCTGATTCTAAGTCAACTTTATTTTGATGTAAATATATTTCCTATACCTTAAAAATTAATGTACATCAGCTATAATTAAGAGTTTCTTTGATAATATTATTAAATATTTGTATAGGAATGGGTTTATATTATCTAAACAATTTAAGATGGAGTTGTCTACTAGAGTAGAAGGGTAAAAACTCAGTAGTCTATTAAGAAAATACTAAAAGGTGATATTATAAATACCTATGATTTATTAATAACTTAAAAAATGCCCTAGCCGGTTTGGCTCAGTGGATAGAGCGTCGGCCTGCAGACAGAATGGCCACAGGTTCGATTCCGGTCAAGGGCACATGCTCAGGTTGTGGGCTCGATCCCCAGTAGGGAGCATGCAGGAGGAAGCCAGTCAATGACTCTCTCTCATCATTGATGTTTCTGTCTCTCTCTCCCTCTTCCTTCCTCTCTGAAATCAACAAATACATATATTTTTTAAAAAAACTTAAAAAATATTTCAAAAAGTAAAACAGGATTTCAACAATTTAATAAGACCACAGACAGTAATGGAATTTTGATAAATTATCTTATATTCCCCAGTGGAAAAAAATGTGATTTTTACCATTCTGAACTGCGGCACACATCAAGATATGCTTGTACAAGTACACATAGGCCAGACTTTGTGCAGCCCTTGATTATATAATACATTTTCACAAAGCTCGAGACTCACTTTGGGAGCAACCAAAATATAAATTGTGTTACTTTTATTACTCTGTTAAAATTAAGTAAGTAGGCCTTTATAAAATGCTTTACCACATTCTGAATTAGGAAATGTGACTTTACTATATTAAATTGGTTCAGACTGCTAGAAGTAAGCTCAGCTTACTTCTCAGTACTATGGGTTTAGGATGCTATTACTTTCCCTACAGAAAGCTTAACCTTATTACTATTAAAACAAAATTGAATTAAGTTTGTATTTATACTGTTCATGTTGCCTGGGTTGTGGGCTCTATCCCATGTGCAGGAGGCAGCCCTTCATCACTACAAGTGGCGACAAAGCTGTCCACATATTTTTAATAATGCACAACCAGTAGTAATTCTAGTTCAAAGAACTCAACATCATGAATGTGATTGTTGTTTACCACATTAGCATTTACTGTATGTAATTCTTAGTCTAGGTTATATTAGTACATTTATAATTCCAAAGAATATTTATAAGTAAAAACTTTTAAGTACTTCTTATTTTTACCAAAGTTTCAAACTATATTTTTATTTCTATTTTTAAGGTAAATTTTCATAAACATTTCTAAAAAGATAAAATAATAAATGAAAATATGTTCCCTTCAATGTTTATTAAAAAAATATTAAGACGTGTAAAGGCTCTGAATTTATATTCTATTTTCATAGCCTGTCCTTGGGTATTACCTTGAGCAAGTAACATAGTCTCTCTCTGTTTCTCAGTTACCTTATTAGTGAAATGGAGATACTAATAGAACTTATTCCTAAGGTGTTTATGGGGGGAAAAAGGAATTAATAATCTTAGAAGAGTGTGTGGCATATATTAAGTATTGTATAAAGCCCATCAACTAGCTTTATTGGACTAACAACAAAATAGCTTGGTCCATTAATAAACCACAATATGATATATATATACCATGGTGGGCAAAAGCAGGTTTACAGTTGTGAGTATGTTAAACAGAGTTAATAAAGTTATTGTGATAATCATACCTGCACATCTTTTTCCATATGAACAACTGTAAACCTTCTTTGTCCACCTGTGTACTTGTAAGAGACATGAGTCCTTAATAATTTTTTATTGGAATTTGCAAAGTTCATGACATAAAAATTAAACTTTATCATTTTATTATAGCTATTTCAATATGTAATACTAAGATCCAAAGAAAGCCACTCTGTGTTCAAAAAATGTATTCCATATCAGATGTATTCAATCTTTCAAAAACTCTGAAATTACACAATCCCATTTTCTTTATTAAATGTCCTCTGTTGACATCAGCTAAATGGCACTTTTTCCTTTACAGTGTTCAAACTGATAGTTTTAATCTGAGCCATTCCATTTTGATCTGTTCTAAATAATGAGGTTCTGAGTAAGATTTTGTTTTTATTCTTTTTTCCTTATTCACAATTGCCATGAATTTATCTATGGATTTCACTTGAAAGGTTCTACTGCTATCATGTAAAAAAAGAAAGAAAACAGAAGAAAAAGCAGTAGTTGGAAAAACATTGCTATCTATTATCACAATCTGCATATACTTACATTTCCTCAAAACAATCTAGTTAACACTAGAAAATAAGTTAATAGATTTTCTTTGGTTCAGGTTCAGTCAATCAGAAAAATTTCTTAAAACCAAGTTATCGTCTCCAAGTTAACAAAAGTAAATAGCTCAGAAAACAAGCTACCTAGAGTAGATAAAATATCTTTGCTATTGCTACTGAGAAATGATGGTATCCATTTCTGACCTTAGAACAGTTTAGCAAAGCATTTCAAAGGGGAAACAGAAAAGAAATTCAGTTATTTTGAGTTAATCTTCATAGCATACTTCAATAAATTAAAACAGATATTTAAAAATTAAGCAAATCTTCAATTTTTGTTAATGTATACTGTAAGAAAAATATAAGCTATTTCAACACAAAGTTCAAAGACACCATCATTACTAGATAGTAAAGCATAAAATTATATATATAATGTAATGATCAAATAGCTATAATAGAAAAGTTTTACAAATAGATTTTTTAAATTATTTGTACTGCCCTAATTTTAAGGCATTTCCAAAGATACTTCACCCTTAGATCCAGCAGATACCAATTTGGAAAATTCAAAGACATTTTAATCTGTTTCCAGAGTCTGTATCACTAAACTAATTTAATTTTTGGTTATATGGTTTTAAAAATTCACATTTAAAACTAATGTAGAATATTTTTAACTAACAGAATTGCCCTTTCTGCTTAAGATGATTTTAGTTTTGGAGAAAATTATCCCAAATTTTGTTTTACTTATAAACAACAAAAATAAATACCCCTTGATAATTCACCATCTTGATTCCTTATATACAACAAACATATTCTTCATTAATTATTCAGCTTTTAAATCAACATGGCTTTCATTTTAATAATTTTTAAAAGTATCTAATTTAATTAGTTTCATAATCAAAGCAGTCCAATATCATCATTCAACTTTGTGATACAGCTAGTAAATATAATAGAATTTGATCACTGCTTTACATTGTAATGTGTACTTAAAATACAGAGCTTATTTACATTTTACTGTGAATGCTCTGTATCAGTTAAGGAGGCAATTTTGATAGAAAAAAAAAATCTTCCTAATGATTTCAGTAAAACATACCCTAGTATTCTGAAGCGTTGTAAATTCCCAGCTCAGACAAACCCATATTTAAATGTAAGAACAGGAAACCTTCCTTATTTGGGAATTCAGGATTCTTGATTTCTAATATTTCTTGCTTCCTGCTGCTGCTCTATCCTCAATCACAAAGGCTGCCTACAGATAGCCCCTCCTAGAGAGAGAGAAGCAAGTGTTAAAGATAAGTGCTTAAAGACTAAAGCTCAGTATCTATGTTTAACATCAAGGTTTGTCTGTTCATGGGAATCTCTAGAACATCTATCTCTCCTACTAATAAATACAGTACATTATATAAAACTTAGTTCAAAATCAAATAAAGATGATTTAGAAATGCACACCATTACAGGTTGATGCTTATTTTAAAGTTTTTCACCAGGACCTATCCTTTCAAGTTGATGGTTCCAAGATACCTAGCCTGGACCTCCAAAGAAAGTGCTCACCTGTAGTCAGCCTACATGTTCCCTACCACACTTAAACAGTTCTGTCAAGACAGTCCTCATCATTCCACATTAGTGAAACTGTGGTTCTT
Source organism: Myotis lucifugus (assembly GCF_000147115.1). Lineage (NCBI taxonomy): Eukaryota > Metazoa > Chordata > Mammalia > Chiroptera > Vespertilionidae > Myotis > Myotis lucifugus. Next base: position 709,858 of record NW_005871139.1, read on the forward strand.
TATAACAGCTTTCAGGAATGTATTCCTAAAGGACAATGGCTATCAGTGAAAATTAACACAAGAAAGCATTTTATCTAACTACTCAAAGAAAATCCTTTCAGGTTCTCAAAAATACATTACCACAGTTGGGTAGAATTACTTTTAATCTTAATTTCTTTTGACATTTAACAGTTAAGACTTTTTCTAATATAAAAACAAAATTCTGTAAACTACCTGTATAAATCATTTTACAAACTCTGATATTTAAAATTAGGCTATACAGAAATACACATTAATTTACCCAACTGGTGAAAATAGACTATTAAGTTAAAGTCTATTACATAGGTAATGAATGTTCACAATGTAAAAATTTTCTTTGTTCTACCAAAGGTTTTACCAGAGGATTAATCTACAAGGTGAAAACAATGGGGGATTTGTAAAAATTAGTCACATTTCAAGTTTTGGTGAAAACAGAACTAGCAACCTCTCTAACCCACTTTAAGCCCTAAATCACTTATTGATTGCACAACTTGTAATATTAAACGAAATAATGTATTTGATAATGTTTTATAAATGATAAAGGTCAGGACTAACAGTAGCACTCCACAGGTATGTTTAAATTATTATTTACAGAGCGCTACACAACAGAGAGGTTCAGGAATAAAGAAAAATATACATTTTAAGAAAAACTGATTTAAAAAATTCAGACAATAAAATTTTGCTGAATTTGTAATTGAAAAATAGTCTAATCACCAGAATGATGTGTAGATTTATATTTGCTGTATAAAGGAACATCTGTATATAAAATACATCACTAGTTAAGATATGTCAGTCATATTTTGATTTTTGGTATTTAATATTAATTCGAGAATATACTCCTCACCTGTCTGCATTGAATACTGTTGTTTGACATCTTCAAGAACGGTACATCACCATAGTAAGACTTTCTTCAATTCTAGTCTCATGAGAGAAAACATACTTTTCCCAACTGTCCAATTTTTATTTCATTAACCTTACTTTCTCAAACTGAAGCTGTCAGCATTTAACATGAAATGGAAGGCTGAGATAAATAAATTGAGGGAAGGTAATTTGCTTATAGTAAGAAAGTTAATGACATTTCAAAAATTACTTAAAAGGTAAGAAAATATTTTTTATTTCTTAAAAGAGAAAAGAACCTTGGTGGATATCAAGAATCTCGTAATCAATATATTATCACATGTCCCTTTAAATACAGTAAAAGCTCTTGAACACTTCAAGCATGAAATGTTTCCAAGTTCTCAAACTTTACCTTCTTAAGAGCCAAAATTTTAACCACTTCTTGGCAACCTGCCAAATCATAAACTCTATTTTCTTAACCAGTATGTGTGTGAAGGGGGTATCGTCTTATCTGTAGGGGTTCATAATTATAATCAGTTGTCACTACCACAGCCATGTGTCAGACTTCTCTAGCTTTCGCCTTTCTAATTATTGACAGTTAAGTGCCGCTTAACAATGGGGACACATTCTGAAAAGTGCAATTGCATCATTAGGAGACTGTACTGTTGTGAAAACCTACACTATGTGTTATAGCCTATTGCTCCTAGGCTGTAAGCCTGTACAGCATGTGACTATACAAAACAAGAGATTAAATCGAGCACAAGATAAAATCATGCACTCAAGAAACATGATATTCACAATATATATGATACTGCTGCCAGTTCAACACAGCATACTGCTTTATAGCAAACTTTTTTAATAGGTAGAAAGAGTACATTCTAAAATAACAATTAAAAGTATAGCACAGTAAATTATAACCCAGTAACATAGTTGTTTATCTTCTCAAGTATTATGTACATAATGGTATGTGCTATACTTTTATACGACTGGCAGACAGTGGGTTTGTTTACACCAGCATCACCCCAAATATGTGAGTAATGCATCGTCCTACAATGCTATGATGGCTATGACTTGAAGGCAAAAGGAACTTTTTAGCTCCATTATAATCTTACTAGAGGCCTGGTGCACAAAATTCATGCACGGGTAGGGTCCCTAGGCCTGGCCGGCGATCAGGGCCAGCCGGGGCCTTCCTTTCCTGGCTGCCGGCTGCTGGTTGGGGTCTTCCTTCCCTAGCTGCTGGCTGGGGCCTTCCTTCATTCCACGCCACCCCCTGGTGGTCAGCGCAGGTCAAGCAAGGAACCGAACTCCTGGTCTCCTGGTCGAACTCCCAAGGGGACACTTTGCATATTAGCCTTTAATAAATATAGATGGGACCACTGTCATATACACAGTCTATAGCTGACCAAAAAGTCATTATGTAGTGCATAACTAAACTTTAAAATGTGCTAAGTTAAACTTGTGTGCAAATTAAAAACTCTCAATATATTTAGACTGTGTTTTGGCTCACAGTATGGGTAAAATAAGTAACTTTCTGAGTGGCTAATAAACTTACGAGGTGTATTGGCTCTATACATATTTCATTAGTTTAAAGGCTATCTTTTATTTAGTTTCAGATTCTCAGCTCTAATACTGATGCTTTAACTAATATTTCAACTTTCCTTAATTACTTGTCAAATACTATGTCTTTGTTTACTTCAACATTCCATTTCTACAATTTTATAAACCAACAGGCTTACCTATTATAAATTCCTTGAAACTAAACATAGTTATAGAGAATATGCTTAACCTGGATTTGTTCTAGTGTCCTCAAGGGCAAGCAATTAAGCTATGGGCCATTTAGGCCACCACAGGTTCCATTATCCTGAATCTTTTTGCCCCAGGTAAGGTGGATTCTATGAAATACCTAAAGACTAAGTTAATCACTTTAAAGTCCTTACATGGCTTTTGTTTTAAATAACCAATGAACCCAAATTTTAGACCATGAAGAGATTGAAACTAACTTTGACTTTGGATATAGATACTTTAAGAGCATAAAAAAAGTTCAGGAATGTGTCCAAAACAAATATACTAGATTATTATATACCTTAACTTTACTTGTTCCTTACAGAGCACAACTTCTTCAATGCCTAAAATGTTAACGTGAAGATAAATAAATGAGTCCTTCTTTTTTGGTTCTTGATATCCATTCTGAATATTTCAGTAAACCTTTAGTACAAACTTTGAAATAGCTCAGCTGAATTTCTGAAAGACACATAAGACTAGGAAGATGATCCTGAATACATTTTGTACTGTTTTCTTACAATGTATATTTCCAACTGCTGTAAATCTCACTTTGATTTCTATTTTCCTATTAAACGTGAACATTAGCAAAATTTTAAACTATGGATCAATTTTTAAAAATTATTTTAATTTCAGGCTATCCCTTGAGGTATTTAGAAACAAATTAGCGTTCCGAATCCATGTCTTATATCAGACAAACATTGACACAGTGATTTAAATGAAAGAATATATAGGAAAGCCTTAGCATAAGGCCAGGCCAATTAGGAGACTCTGAATATAGACATTTATTTCCTAATCCTGAAATCCAAAGTAAACTGCATGCCTTCTCTTTAAAAACAGGAGGAGTTTTAGGAAAATGAGAAGAAAGAGCTTAATAACTAACAGTCATGAAAAAAACCCCACTAGTGCCCGGTAGGCGTGGCTCAATGGGTGAGCATCAACCTATGAACCTTTTAAAAGCAATTTGGCTTCAACAAAATGTTTATATCCAAAGGAATAACACAAAAGTAAGAAAATATTACATGCAAGAAAGGTTTTGATTGTAACACTATGTATGTTATCAAGTATCAGGAAGTCACAGTTTGGTCAGGGCACATGCACAAGTTGTGGGCTCGATCCCCAGTGTGGGGTGTACAGGAGGCAGCAGATCAATGATTCTCTCTCATCCCTGATGTTTCCATCTCTCTCCCTCTCCCTTCCTCTCTCTGAAATCAATAAAAATAAAATTTAAAAAAAGCAAACCCACTAGCAAATCTAAAATCTGATTCTATTTGTCAAAGCATATATATACTTTGAAACACATCTAATTTTTAACAGACCAATAAAAGATTCAAACTAAAAATTTAGTTCAAAGACCAAGTAATTTTGTTAACCAGTATTAATTTATTATATACAATGAATAATTTATTAGTAAATTGTGCTCTTCTTAATGCTCTATTTAATGGTTTATTTAACTGATTTGATGGCTGCTATCCCCATTAGGGATAACAAAATAATTCAGAATATTCTATTTATGCTCCACTTTCATGGTTAATTACTTTTATTTAAACAATACCATGACACCTCCATCCCACCCTCATCACAATTTATGGTAATACAGCAGATAAGTACTGTCTTTTAAAAGCAATTTGGCTTCAACAAAGTGTTTATATCCAAAGGAGTAACACAAAAGAAAATATTACATGCAAGAAAGGTTTTGATTGTAACACTATGTATGTTATCAAGTATTTTCAACTTTAAAATATTCAACAATTTAAAAACACAGATAAGTTTAGCACTGTCTAGTAGGGTTCACTATGTAGATAGTGCACACCTCTAGATACATATCCTAGAGAAACCTAGAACACATACACCGTAATAAAGCTTATGTTCGTGTGAAAGATGCATGTGGAGTGTAAGGAAGAATGGAGAATCGTGTCTATTTTATAAACTATAATTTTCATAGAGAAAAACACATACTCAGATTATGTGTTGAACTTCACAATTATGTAATCACTGAATACAATCTTATGAAAAGTACTGAATTGAAGCCTTTTACCCATCCAGTAATACTGCTTCTCTACTGGAAGCAAAAATCTCTATTTAAAAAAATGTAATCACAAAGCAAACCAAGATGCACTAAACTCATCACAGATGAAATCTTTAGTTGAGTGGCATAGAAAAATAAGCATTCTTATTTCGTTAGTCAATGCTCCTGCAAACAGAAATTTATAATTATATAAAATAATTAAACTAAAAATACTTTTTCCCAAACTACCGTTTCACCTATCCTCAGTCCCTTTCTGCCAAAGACCAGTCTAGGTTTTAATCTAAACAGAACTGTTTCCAAGTATACTATTATGAATTCAATTGGTACAAATCTTTTTTCCTTCTCCCAAACCTCAGCCATAGTCAGTATTCAGTTATGTTCTCCTTTCCACACTATTAATGAAAATATAAGTAAATCATAGAACTCCAGAATCCCAATTATGAAATAAGTGATTAACTCCAATGTGCTTAGGGACATCAAACAATTTGAATGTAACTAATGTTAAAAATATTTTTGAGATCTGCCTCCTTTACTAATATGTACACACTGACAAATAACCAATTCTGAAAACAGCATTATTAGTATGACAATAAATTTTTATTTCACAATCCATAACAATGGGTCTTATAATGAATATTCAATGTACCAGTACCATGATCTACTTAAGTAGGCCCAAACGGAGTCAACATAATAAATACATTAAAGTCTGAAATGTTCTGGTTTTTAATCATTTAAAATCTATGAAGAAATTCAGTAATATCTCTAACTCAGATTCTGAAATTAGTTCATACTAAATTAGAAAGTGAAGTTTTAAATTCATTTCTGCACCTTAAGCTATGAACCTTGGCCAAGTTATAGAATGCAAAAATCCAAATTTCCTCATCTGTAAAATGGAAGGACACTATTACATCTGCTCTGGTTATCCCACAAGGCTGATATAAAGAAGAAATCAAATAATCTATGTAAAAATTCTCTGAAAAATATAAAACACAAAGCAGACAGAAGATGTGATTATTAGTAATAAATAGTTATTATCCCAAGATGGTCAAGTACACTGAAGATGAATTACTGTATTCTAACAGAAAAAAAATAATCTGTTATGCTTATAAGGTTAAATTTCTTTTTTTAAAGATATGCATTTGATTTTTTTAATAAAAGAACAAAAAGTTGAATAAAAAAATAAAAGGAAAATATACTGACAGAATTAGAATAATACAGGGAATTTTTTTCCCAAAGTAAGGGGAACACATATTACTGTGAAATAATTTATGAAAGGCAATGTCATTTTAGATTAGGTGGAATGAAATCATGGTAGGAAACTAAAATATAATAACATTTAATATTTATTTAACATTTAATATTTAAAACTCACCTCTGCCCATTTAAGAATACAGGTCATACAGAAGACATGATTACAGCTTTCTGGAAAACCAACTTCCTTCCCTAATAGGCAATTAAGACATATTGGACATCTGTCAGCTTCACTGTACAACAAACCATTGGTAGCAGTATTATCTTTGTCTTCTTCACCTGTAAAGTAAAGCAGCCATATATGCTTTCAAGTTCTCCAGACCAAATGACTTATATCTGTGTCAGTATCATGGACTACTACAAAGTAATAGTCCTTTCTACTACAAAGTAATTCAATCTAGATACTTTACAGTAAATATACTCATTGAGCACAATACCCCCAATATTAATTTGTTTTTTAATAAGGAAGTGAAAATAATTTTTCATTCATTTAATTTTAAAATAATAGTGACATGGTTAAAAAATTTAGAAGTAAAAAAAAGATTATACTTGTAGTGACAAATCTCCCACTCATATCTACACCTAACTATCCAGTTCTACCCAATGTTTCAAAACTGTTAAGTTTCTTCTCTATCCTTTCAAGGATTTTTTAAATGCATAGACAAGCAAATCCTAATGCATGTCTTTCAAACCTCCTTCATACAAATGCTAGATCACAATAACACACCATTTGCTTTTGTTCGTTTGACCTACTGAATGTTCACTTATTTTTAACCTTTGGCTATTACAACAATGCTGCAACAAAAAACTTTGTCATTAAAAACTTTACGGTTTTTTTGTTTTTGTTTTTTTTTTTTAAATATATATTTTATTGATTTTTTACAGAGAGGAAGGGAGAGAGAGATAGAGAGTCAGAAACATCGATGAGAGAGGAACATCGACCAGCTGCCTCCTGCACATCTCCCACTGGGGATGTGCCCGCAACCCAGGTACATGCCCTTGACCGGAACCGAACCTGGGACCCTTCAGTCCGCAGGCCGATGCTCCATCCACTGAGCCAAACCGGTTTTGGCAAAACTTTACGTTTTTAATAGTACATAGGATTAAATTCACAAAAATGAAATTGTTAGATCAGTATGTATGTACATTTCTAATTTGAATAGATACACCAAATTATACCCCTTACAGTTTGCACTAATTTAAACACTCAGCCAGCCATGTAACCAACGTACAAAGTTACACATTGCTAACTTAAAATAAATACAGGAAACACCAAGATTCAACATAAAATAAAACAAAAATAAAGAAATGGTCAGCTGAAATATGAAAAGTATACACCACACAAATGGAAAATCTGGGATTGTCCTGGGAGCAAATGTCCGCACTAGTCTTCAGATCTGGAGATTAAGCCTTAGGACCAACCCAGGTGGGGAAACTGTTTCTGAGAGACTCCCATGTTAATCAAAGACCCTCAAAAGGTGCTAGTGGTTCCAGAATGGGTTAGGGAAAAACAAATACAACCTCTGGAGGAAGCATCCCTAATTTAGCCCTCCAGGATTCCATAGATTAAATTTACCAAATATTAGCTCATAATCAAACATTGCCAAACCCAAGAAAATAAACTACCTTGAGTAAGAATCTGCAGAATCTGCAGAAACAATAATTTATTTATTTTTATATTTATATATTATCTTTATTTATTATAAACTAGAGACCCGGTGCACGAATTCGTGCACTGGTGGGGTCCCTCGGCCTGGCCGGCGATCAGGGCCGGCTCACCCAGTCCCAATTGGGGCCAGCTGGCCGGGAGGGACCGCCGGAGGGCTCCAGGGCATGTCCGACCCTCTCGCCCGGTCCCAATGTGCCAGACCCCAGCAGCAAGTTAACCTACCGGTCGGAGCATCTGCCCCCTGGTGGTCAGTGTGCATCATAGCGACTGGTCAAGTGGTTGACTGAATGGTCACTTAGTGTCTTATCTGTCGGACACTTAGCATATTACGCTTTTATTATGTAGGATTTATTTAGATACACACTGGCTTTAAATATAAGAATTTTCAACTAATACATAGAATGCTTGAACAGCAGACTAGACCTAGAAGAAAATAATATTTGTGACTGGAAGAGAGATTTCAGGAAACTACCTAAGATTGTAAGAGACAGACAAGGAGATGTAACCTGTGAAAGAGAGGTTGGGAAATGAGGTCAGACCAAATTCTATAACATACTAATTGAAGTCTAGAGGAAAAGAATAAAGGAGAAGCAATGGCTAAAGCAGTAATGACTAGGAAATGATAAACAAAAAACAACACAATCCAACAGATAAAGGATACACAAGGTATACTTAAACAGGAGAAATGAAAATAATCCATGCCTAGAAACAATGTAGTAAAACTGTATAACATTAAAGATGAAAACGATATTAGCCCTAACCGGTTTGGCTCAGTGGATAGAGCGTCGGCCTGCGGACTGAAGGGTCCCAGGTTCGATTCCGGTCAAGGGGATGTACCTTGGTTGCGGGCACATCCCCAGTAGGGGGTGTGCAGGAAGAAACTGATCAATGTTTCTCTCTCATCGATGTTTCTAACTCTCTATCCCTCTCCCTTCCTCTCTGTAAAAAATCAATAAAATATATTAAAAAAAAAAAAAGAAAACGATATTAAAAGCAAAGAGTTAGAAAAGTCAGTTTATCTAAAAGGGAATGACAATTGAGGCTAAAAAGAGATTTCTAGACAATAAGAAAGAAAACAAAAAATGGCTAAATAAGTCATAGAAGAAAAAAAAAGAAAAGAAAAATAGCCGAACCGGTTTGGCTCAGTAGATAGATCGTCAGCCTGCGGACTCAAGGGTCCCGGGTTCGATTCCAGTCAAGGGCATGTACCTGGGTTGCGGGCACATCCCTACTGGGGGCTGTGCAGGAGGCAGCTGATCGATCTCTCTCATCGATGTTTCTAACTCTCTATCCCTCTCTCTTCTTCTCTGTAAAAATTCAATAAAATATATATTTTAAAAAAAAAGAAAAGAAAAATAAATAAGTGATAGGAGGGGGTAAAAAACTATTAATCCAGAATTGTATATCTATCTTTGAATAGTTTTGAAGAGAAAAAAATAAATACAAAAATCTAAGAGTTGATCACCATTAGACTTTGCAGAAAAGGAACTTAAGGTTTTTTCAGAAGAAGTAGAGAAAAACAAACCCCTCAAATACTATCTGTATCAAATATCATTTAATTTGTGATGTCCTGAAAAAAATAAACACAAGACACCAAAATGATGGAGGCTATAACCTATAAATCTAGAGTAGGATGATCACAGTTAAGTGTTCTAAGCTTAAAAGATTAATTTTAGAAATAGAGGAAAATATCAATGCTATTTAAAAAACAAAACAAAGAAAGTATGTAATTCCTAAAAGAGTAGGGAGCAAAAATTTAAGAAGAAAAAGGTCAAGAAACCAAAACCCTTGATCAATTGAAAATAAGACATGAGGGGGAGGGAGAGAATGTGTACACTCCTTATTCAGGCAGCTTATTTGAGAATTTAAGAACAAAATAAATAAAATAAAAACTTCTTGTGTATTTTGAATGTATAAAAATGAACAGTTTGAAAACACTAAGTTTGCTTTCAACATATAAGCTTTATAAAAATGAAAATTTACCTTCCATATCTTCATACTCCTGATCTCCCACATTTAAGGTATAAACAGTTTTTTTCTTCATTTCTCCTTGAAAAGGGGTTTCCTATAAGATGAATTATAATAGAGACTTTTAATGTATGCCTTCTCCCAATAATATAAAAAAAGACCCAAAACTATAAGAAATTATTTTACACATAAAAGAACATAGTACAAGCTGGTAAATTTTGTGGATAATCCAGTACATTTTTATACTCCTTGCCATCAAGTACACTGAAAGGAAAAGCCTTACATAAGTATTAACCAACAAAGACTAAATGATAAATTGTGTGTTCAGACATAAATACAATTGGAACACAGAAAAAAAGATAGCAATTTGGACTAGATTTTTCATTGAAGGTGATAGGTTATATATGTTGAGGAGTTCAAGGCAACAAAGAAACAACATAGTATAAAGGAAAAAAATAGTATTTACTAGGCCAATCTGACAAGAACAAGAGTGAATAAGTGAAACTGAGAGAGAGTGTGCGTGTGTGTATGTACTGAGGAAGGATGAGCATGTATGCCAAGAAGTTCATCAGAAAGATTACAATGAGGGGTAATGAGAGTAATAAGCAGAGCAATGTAAATCAAGTAGAATTAGATTATAGAGGTATCACTAATGGTTTACTAAGAAGTTTAAATTCAATCTTATAAAAAAAATAAATAAATAAATACAAAAAAAATCAATGAAACCAAGAGCTGGTTCACTGAAAGGATAAACAAGATTGATGAACCTCTAGCCAGGTTCACCAAGAAGGAGAGAGGACCCAAATAAACAAAATCAGAAATGAAAGAGGTGAAATAACAACAGACCCCACAGAAATACAAAGGATTGTGAAAAAAAATACTATGAACAACTATATTCCAACAAACTGGTGAACCTAGAAGAAATGGACATATTCCTAGAAAAATACAACCTTCCAAAACACAATCAGGAAGAATAAAAAAAATCTGAAAAGGCTGATAACTATGGAGGAAATTGAAGCAGTATTAAGAAAAAACTTCCAGCAAACAAAAGCCCTGGGCCAGACGGAATCACAGGGGAGTTTTACCAAACATTCAAAAAGGAACTAAAACCTATCCTTCTCAGACAATTCAAAAAAATTCAAGAGGAAGGAACACTTCCAAGCTCTTTTTTTAAAGACAGCATTACCCTAAACCCAAAACCAGATAAAGACACTACAAAGATAGAGAATTATAGACCAATATCCCTGATACACATAGATGCTAAAATCCTCAACAAAATTCGAGCAAATCAGATCCAGCATTACATTAGAAAGATCATACACCAAGACCAAGTGGATTTATTCCGGGGACGCAAGGATGGTACAATATCAGCAAATCAATAAACATGATACATCACATAAACAAATTGATAGATAATAATCACATAATCATATCAATTGATGTAGAAAAAAGCATTTGACAAAATCCAACACCCTTTCTTGATAAAAACTCTCAGCAAAGTGGGAATAGAGGGATCATACCTAAACATAATAAAAGCCTTATATGACAAATCTACAGCCAACATCATACTCAAAGGGCAAAAACTAAAACCATTTCCCCTAAGAACAGGAACAAGACAGGGATGCTCACTCTCACCACTCCTGTTCCACATAGTACTACTAGAAGTGCTAGCCATAGCGATCAGACAAGAAGAAGAAATAAAAGGCATCCAAATTGGAAAAGAAGAAGTAAAACTGTCATTATTCACAGATGACATGATATTGTACATAGAAAACCCTAAAGACTCCATCAAAAAACTACTAGATTTAATAAATGAATTTGGCTATGTAGCAGGATACAAAATTAACACCCAGAAATGTATGGCTTTTTTATACACCAATAATGAACTCACAGAAAGAGAAACAACAAAAACAATCCCATTTACCATTGCACCAAAAAAATTAAGATACCTAGAATAAACTTAACTAAGGAGGTAAAAGACCTGTAACTCGGAAAACTACAGGACATTGAAAAAAAGAGACAGAGGAAGACATAAACAAATGGAAGAATATACCATGTTCATGGATTGGTAGAATCAACATCATTAAAATGGCTATACTAACCAAAGCAATCTATAGATTTAATGCAATACCCATTAAAATACCAATGGCATATTTCACAGACCTAGAACAAACTCTCCAAAAATTCATATGGAACACAAAAAGACCCCGAATAGCCACAGCAATCTTGAGAAAGAAGAAGAAAGTTGGAGGGATCACAATACCAGATATCAAGCTATATTACAAAGCCACTGTTCTCAAAACTGCCTGGTATTGACACAAGAACAGACATATAGACCAATGAAACAGAACAGAGAACCCAGAAATCGACGCAAGCCATTATGCTCAATTAGTATTTGACAAAGGAGTCAAGAGCATACAATAGGGTCAAGATAGTCTCTTCAATAAATGGTGTTGGAAAAATTGGACAGATACATGCAAAAAAATGAAACTAGACCACCAACTTATTACACCATATACAAAAATAAACTCAAAAAGGATAAAGGACTTAAACATAAGATGGGAAACAATAAAAATATTAGAGGAATCCACAGGCAGCAAAATATCAGACATATGTCATAGCAATATCATTACTGATATGCTCCTAGGCAGTGGTCGGCAAACTCATTAGTCAACAGAGCCAAATATCAACAGTACAACGATTGAAATTTCTTTTGAGAGCCAAATTTTTAAAACTTAAACTATATAGGTAGGTACATTGTTATTAACTTAATTAGGGTACTCCTAAGGTTTAGGAAGAGCCACACTCAAGGGGCCAAAGAGCCGCATGTGGCTCGCGAGCCGCAGTTTGCCGACCACGGTTAGGGCAATGGAAACTAAGAAGAAAATAAACAAATGGGACTACATCAAAATAAAAAGCTTCTGCACAGCGAAAGAAACATACAGAAGGTCGAGACATATGAAAACATGCTCAAAGTCACTAACCATCCGAGAGATGCAAATCATAATGACAATGAGGTACCATCTCACACCTGTCAGAATGGCCATCATCAACAAATTGACAAACGACAAGTGCTGGGGATGTGGAGAAAAGGGAACCCTCGTGCACTGCTGGTGGGAATGCAGACTGGTTTAGCCACTGTGGAAAACAGTATGGAGTTTCCTCAAAAAGTTAAAAATGGAACTCCCATTTGACACAGTAATCCCACTTCTAGGAATATATCCCAAGAAATCAGAAATACCAGTCAGAAAGGACAGACATATGCACCCTTATGTTCATAGCAGCACAATTTACCATAGCTAAGATTTGGAAACAGCCTAAGTGCCCATCAGCAGATGAGTGGATTAAAAAACTGTGGTAGATCTACACAATGGAATACTACACTGCTATAAGAAGGAAGGAACTCCTACCATTTGCAACAACATGGATGGTCCTGGAGAGCATTATGCTAAGCGAAATAAGTCAGTCAGAAAAAGATAAATATCACATGATCTCACTCATTTGTGGAATATAATGAACAACATAAACTGATGAACAAAAAACAGATCCAGAGACAGAGAAACATCGAACAAACGGTCAAACTTCAGAGGGAAGGCAGGGGAGGGTGTGGGGGGTGGGGGGAAGAGATCAACCAAAGGACTTGTATGCATGCATGTAAGCATAACCAATGGACACAGAGACACAGACACTAGGGGGGTGAGGGCATGTGCTGGGGAGTGGGAGTGGCCAGGAAGAAGTCAATGGGGGAAAAAGGAGACATATGTAATATGTAATACTATATGTAATACTTTAAACCAGCGGTTCTCAACCTATGGGTCGCGACCCTTTGGGGGTTGAACGACCCTTTCACAGGGGTCGCCTAAGACCATCGGAAAACACATATATAATTACATATTGTTTTGTGATTAATCACCATGCTTTAATTATGTTCAATTTGTAACAATGAAATTGGGGGTCACCACAACATGAGGAACTGTATTAAAGGGTCGTGGCATTAGGAAGGTTGAGAACCACTGCTTTAAACAATAAAGAATTTAAAAAATTCAATCTTATAGATTCCCCTGAAGAAAACTGACATGATAAAGTGATGTAAATAATTATTTTAAAAGAATGATCTGCCAGCAAAGCACAGGATGGATTACAGTGCGGGGATACTAGAAGCCAAGAGATTTGCATAGCTTGGGTAACTGGCTGTGAAGTGAACAGAAAAGCAAGAAATTAAAGAGCTGGAAAACTTCTAAGATTTGATGACCAAATAAATACAGGGAAGGAATCAAAGATTATTCTGGCCTAGAGATCTAGAAAAATGGTGATTACAAGAGGCAAATGAGAAATGTGGGAATGGGAATTAATTTGTTAATCTTGGGGGACAAATGCATGAGGTATAAATTGTTTTTTAAATCAACTCAATTCTTTCTTGAATTGATGCAAGATATGACTGCAATGAACTATTCAAATACATTTTGGATAATTAGTTTCCTAAATAATTTACACATGCTAGTTTCTACATCTATTGCCCAGGAAAATTTTCTATTAGGTTAAATAAGAAGAAATGCAAAGGACTGATTTTGGGTCAAAAACTAACTGTAAAGTAGAAGATAAAAAATTTAGTAGCATATATAAAAATAATTTAAAGGTTTTAGTGGAATAAAAATTTGAAATGAGTTAGGATTAGAGTTACTTAAAAAGAGTCAATTCAATCACAGTCTACCTTAATAAAAGTAGAATGTCAAAAAGAAGATGCTGCACTCAGCCTACATGTGCAACATCTGTTTCAGTGCTGGTGCTGTTCTTTAGGGACAAACAAAATAATGAATGTCCAGGGAAGGTGACTAAAATGGTGGCAGCCCTGGAAATCATATCATATGCAGAAAGGTAGGGCAGTAAGAACCTAAAGATTAAGGAGAAGGTTAGCAGTTATCTCAAAATGAAATGGGCTGTTCTGAAAGGAGGTAGAATAATCTATCAATAAGGGTATTCAAAGATAGGCTCAATGACATATTGGAGGGGTTTTTTTAATTCAAAAATTTATTGAGGGCTATAGCCATATTATTAGGCAATGCCTTAGTACAGAACTAATTAAGACAGAAATTCCTGCCTTTATATTCTAGTGGGGAAGATAAAATAAATAAAGTAAAATATCTGGTATGTTAGATGTTGAGAAGTGTTGTGGAGAAAAAGAAATAATACGATTTTTAAAAGCCATCGAATTAGCATGGCTAATAAGTGAGAAAGCGGAGAAGCTATTATTTCATACATAGTATCTAGAAAAAGCCTTTCTGATAAAGTGACATGTGAATTAGCAATCTGAAAGAAGCAAGGGAGAGAGTTATGTGGGAACTGTATTCTAGGCAAAAAGAACAGCAAATATGAAAGTTCAAAGGCAGAGGAGAGGATGTCTGGTGTGTTCAAGAAACAAAAAGAAATTAATGTAGTTAGAATAGAGTGAAAGAGAGGAAAAGCAGATGAGGACAGAAAGGTAATAGAACATCAAGTCATGCAACACCTTAAAGACAGGTAAATACATTTGCTGCTTTGAGTGAGATGGGCTTATAGATTTTAAGCAGACGAGTAGCAAAGAGAAAAGCAGAGGCCAGCAAGAAAACTACTGTAATAATCTAGAGGAGACATGACAATGCTTGTACCAGAGTAGTAGCAAGGGTGATGAAAAGTACTCAGATTCCAGCTGTGTTTGCAAACTACAGCCATAAAGATTTGCTGACAAGATTGAATGTGGGGTATGTGTTAGAGAGCAAGAATCCAGGATAACTCCCAAGTATTCTGACCTGAGCAACTAGAAATGATGAACTTGCTGCGACAGAAGATTACTTTAAAAATATTCAGTCACAAGTTACTCTACTTCATATTCACTCAGAACCACAGTATCAATATTACCTGGGAACTTGTTACAACTGCAGGATACCTCAGGCACTGCCCCAGATCTCGTGACTAAGAATCTGCATTTTATCAAGATCTGTACATGATTCATATGTACATTGAAATTCAATGTGGTAAAATGTCAATTTGAAAATTAACAATATTTTTAAAACCTAGGAAATTTTCAGAAAATATACCATTCTTTCATGTAGCTAAATAATTTATGCCCCATTGAATAATTAAATCTTTATTTAGAGAAAGCCATACTGTAACCTCTCCCCCATTATCCTAAATATCTAAAAATAACAATACATTTAAGTTCAAGTTAATTCAATGTGGTAAAATGTCAATTTGAAAATTAACAATATTTTTAAAACCTAGGAAATTTTCAGAAAATATACAATTCTTTCATGTAGCTAAATAATTTATGCCCCATTGAATAATTAAATCTACACTGTTTTCATATTTCCTCCCTTTAGAATATTAAGCTTAGCCCTGGCTGGGTAGCTCAGTTGGTTGAGCATCATCAGGATAC